>NW_012102421.1:4133631-4135979 GCF_000951045.1 Mandrillus leucophaeus
CATCTTGCTGTTCCGGCGCCCACTACCCAAGAAGCCAAAGAAATGAAGCTGGCAAGCTACTTTTCAGCCTCAAGCTTTACACAGCTGTCCTTACTTCCTAACATCTTTCTGATAATATTATTATGTTGCCTTCTTGTTTCTCACTTTGATATTTAAAAGATGTTCAATACACTGTTTGAATGTGCTGGTAACTGCTTTGCTTCTTGAGTAGAGCCACCACCACCATAGCCTAGCCAGATGAGTGCTCTGTGGACCCACAGCCTCAGCTGAGTGTGACCCCAGAAGCCACGATGTGCTCTGTATCCAGAACACACTTGGCAGATGGAGGAAGCATCTGAGTTTGAGACCATGGCTGTTAACAGAGATCATGTAAACTTGCTGTTTTTGTTTTTTTCCTGCCGGGTGTTGTATGTATGGTAACTTGTGGATTTATGTTTCAGTGTACTGGAAACTTTCCATTTTATTCAAGAAATCTGTTCATATTAAAAGCCTTGATTAAAGAGGAAGTTTTTATAATCTAAAAAAAAAAAAAAAAGAATAAGGATTTTAATTGGAGCTGAGTTGGAGAATACACACTATCTACTGATCATATGGTTTTTGTCCTTCATTCTGTTGATGCAGTATATCATGTTTATTTATTTATGTATGTTGAACCATCCTTACATCCTTGTGCCTTTGGGATAAATCCCACTTGATCATGGTGTAATATCTTTTGGATTTGCCGTTGGATTTGGTTTGCTAGTATTTGGTTGAGGAGTTTTGTGTCTATGTTCATCAGGGATATTGGCCTGTAGTTTTCTTTTTCTGTTGTGTCCTTGTCAAGTTTTGGTATCAGGGTAAATCCTGGCCTCATAAAATTAGTTAGGAAGAATTCCCTCCTCTTATTTGGATCCACTCTCTTTTCTTCTTGGTTAGTCTAGCAGTTTATCAATTTTCTTTATTTTTTCAAAAAAAAAAAAAAACAACTTTTAGTTTCATTGATCCTTTGTATTATTTTTTTAACTCTCTATTTCATTTAATTCTGTTTTGATCTTTATTATTTCTTTCCTTCTACTAGTTTTGTGTTTAGTTCTTGCTTTTCTAGTTCCTTGAGGTGCAACATTAGGTTGTTTTTTTTGAAATCTTTCTACTTTTTTAATGTTGGCATTTGTTGGTATAAACTTCCCTTGTAACAATGCTTTTTCTGTATCCCATAGTTTTTGGTAAGTTGTGTTTCCATTTTCACTTGTTTCTGGAATTTTTTTTATTTCTTTCTTAATTTCTTCATTGACCCTGCATTCATTCAGGAGCATGTTGTTTAATTTCCATGTATTTGTAGTTTTCAACATTTCTCTTATTGCTGATTTCTTGTTTCATTCCATTATGGTCTATGAAGAGAATTGCTATGATTTTGATTTTTTAATATTTGTTGATACCTATTTGGGGCCTAATAGCTATCCTGAAGAATGTTCTTCATGTGCTGATAAGAAGAATGTGTATTCTGCAGCTGTTGGATGAAATGTTTCACAGATGTTTGGTACATTTGGTCTAAAGTGCAGTTTAAATCTAACGTTTCTTTGTTCACTTTCTGTCTTTTGCTGAGAGTGGAGTGTTGAAGTCCCAAAGCTATTATTGTATTGGAGTCTGTCTCTCTCTCCCTTTAGATCTAATGACATTGTATTGTATTGTGTTGTGTTGTGTTGTGTTGTGTTATGTTATGTTATGTTATGTTATGTTATGTTATTTTTGAGACAGGGTCTCGCTTTATCACCCAGGCTAGAGTACAGTGATACAATCTTGGCTCACTGCAACCTCTGCCTCCCAGGCTTAAGCCATCTTCCCACCTCAGCTTTCCAAGCAACTGAGACTACAGGCATGCGCCACCATGCCCAGCTAATTTTTGCACTTTTTTGTATAGACAGGGTTTCACCATGTTGCCTAGGCTGGTCTTGAACTACTGAACTCAAGTGATCCACCCACCTCAGCCTGGCTGAGGTGCTGGCTGAAATGACAGATGTGAGCCACCATGCCCAGCCAACATTTGCTTTTTTATATCTCGGTGCTTCAGTGTTAGGTGCATATATATTTAGAACTGTTATATCCTCTTGCTGAATTGATCCATTTATCATTACATACTAACCTTCTTTGTGTCTTTTTATTGTTTTTCATTAAAAATCTTGTCTTATCTGATATAAATATATCTACTCCTGCTTGCTTTTGGTTTGTTTGTGTGGAGTATTTTTTCTGTCCCTTTACTTTCAGCCCATATTTGTCTTTTTATAGGTGAAGTGAGTTTCACTAGGCAGCATATAGTTAGGTCATGGGTTTAAAAAAAAATTGTAATAACCCTCATTACTTTGGATAGGTCA
>NW_012102421.1:4138089-4140122 GCF_000951045.1 Mandrillus leucophaeus
TGAGCCACCACACCCAGCCAGATCATATTAATTTGAATAGTGTAAGTTAGTGGTCCTCAAACTTTAATGTACCCAAGAATCACACACAGTACACATTTAAAATGTACATCCCATTCCTGGGGCTCACAGCAAGAAATTCTGATTCAGCAAGACTGGGAACCATAGTGTGATTCTGATGCAGGTAATCCATATACTGTGAGAACACTGCCTCTGTCTGGAGTTCACCAGATACCAGTTCCTACATGAGGGCAGGGAGAGAAAATCTATTCCTAAATTGTTATGTCCTTGAACAGAAAATGTCACCTAAAATCATTCAGAATAATGTCGTATTGAGTAAAATACCTGGCACTTTAGAGAAATAGCTCTCATATGAAGGAAAATCAGGCATAACTCCCCTAGATTACAGAAATACAAGTTTTATGAAATGCTAACCTTTCTCTAAAATGCTGTCTTTTTAGAAAGAAATGCCTACAGAATGAAAGATTTTCATTTATCACATTTTCCACATAGTGCTTTTCTCTCTGTTGATAACATATGTATGTTAAAATACCTTGTATCTGCAGTGAGTTTTTCTTATGCTCATTCTCATTAGGCACACAGTCCCTCAGCCATAGAGAAAAGTCTGCCTTCCTTGCCAGCTCAGAAGTCCTGTGGTATGATACTAAATACATGATACTAAATTCTGCAAGAAGGAATAGTGGCAGGAGGAAGGAAACCCAGATCTCTGTTTGGGGAAGAAGTTTGTCTGGTCCCATCCCTGAAGCTTGTTAGAGAGAATTTGAGAAAGGTCTTTGGAGAGCAACCAAAGCTGATGAAAGTTGGAAGTTTGGTGACTGGTGTGGATTGCACAGAAGGATAATGCAAAAGTGTGGACTGGCAGCTCTTTTCTCTTCATTGAAGGCTAAGCTCTGAGTGAGTGTGTCTTTTAAAGGAAATTGCATCAGGAGACTTTAGGAGGGTTTTCAGAGTTATTGAAATGCTGAAATACGGATAGACTATGGAGGAAAGAGGACTTTAACTTTTTGAAAAAATTGTATTGGCCGGGCGTGGTGGCTCATGCGTGTAATCCCAGCACTTTGGGGGACCAAGGCAGGTGGATCACAAGGTCAGGAGTTCAAGACCAGCCTGGCCAATATGGTGAAACCTCATCTCTACTAAAATACAAAAATTAGCTGGGCATGGTGGTGTGTGCCTGTAGTCCCAGCTACTCGGGAGACTGAGGCAGGAGAATCGCTTGAACCCAGGAGGTGGAGGTTGCAGTGAGCCAAGATCGCGCCATTGCACTCCAGCCTAGGCGACAGAGCGAGACTACAGCTCCAAAAAAAAAAAAAAAATCAGTTTTATTGTGACATAATTTCCTTACAATAAAATTACAATTTTAAATGGATAATTCAATGAGTTTTGACAAGTGTATGCAGTTGTATTAAGTCCAACAGAGCTTTAACTTTTCATATTTGAATCTTTCACAAGATGCATTTGTAATAGTGTGATAATTTAAAAACATGTTTTTAGAAGAACTGTTTGACATTGTATAATCACACCACACCTCATAAAAACAGCTTACAAAGATACATAAACTACAGCAAAATAACATAACTAAAAATACAAGGAAAAGATGATATAAAACAAGAAACAAGAATAAGGATTTTAGAGTTGCTTGGAGGTTGGCGGCACGGGGCTGAAGGCTAACAAACCGAGCGATCATGTCGCACAAACAGATTTACTATTCGGACAAATACGACGACGAGGAGTTTGAGTATCGACATGTCATGCTGCCCAAGGACATAGCCAAGCTGGTCCCTAAAACTCATTTGATGTCTGAATCTGAATGGAGGAATCTTGGCGTTCAGCAGAGTCAGGGATGGGTCCATTATATGATCCATGAACCAGAACCTCACATCTTGCTGTTCCGGCGCCCACTACCCAAGAAGCCAAAGAAATGAAGCTGGCAAGCTACTTTTCAGCCTCAAGCTTTACACAGCTGTCCTTACTTCCTAACATCTTTCTGATAATATTATTATGTTGCCTTCTTG
>NW_012102421.1:4145622-4147349 GCF_000951045.1 Mandrillus leucophaeus
CAGCCATTCTATATCTTTAAGTTAAAAATTTAAGCCATTTACATTCAAGGTTATTATTGATAGGTGAGGACTTATTCCTGTTATTTAATGGCTTTCTGGATGTTTTGTATATCCTCTGTTCTTTTCTTTCTCTCTTACTATTTATCACTGTGGTTTGGTGGTTTTCTGTAGCGGTAACATCTGAATCCTTTCTCTTCCTCATTCCTGTGTTTGCTCTGCCAGTAAGTTTTATACTTTTGTGTGCTTTCATGATGGAAGGTATTGTTCTTTCACTTCCAGGAATAGGACTTCCTCAAGCATTTCTTGGAGGGCTGGTCTCTTGGTGATGAATTCCCTCAGTTTTTGGTTGTTTGGGAAACTCTTAATTTGTCCTTCATTTACGAAGGATAATTTTACTAGACATAGTACCCTTAATTGACAGGTTTTTTCTTTCAGCACTTTGAATATATCATCCCATTTTCTTCTGGACTGTAAAGTTTCAGATTAGAAATGTGCTATTAGTCTGATGGGGATTTCTTTGTGTCTAGATGCTATAGTAAGCCATTCTCACATTGCAATAAAGACCTACCTGAGAGTAGGTAGTTTATAAATAAAAGAGGTTTAATTGACTCACAATTCTGCCGGTTATACAAGAGGCATGGCTGGGAGGCCTCAGGAAACTTATAATCATGGTGGAAGGGTAAGGAAGCACCTTCTTCACATGGTGGAGGAAGAGGAAAAGAGAGTGAAGGGGGAAATGCCACACACTTTTAAACCATCAGATCTTGTGAGAAATCACTATCATGAGAACAGTAAGGGAGAAATCTGCCCCCATGACCAATCATCTCCCTCCAGGTCCCTCCCCCAACATTGGGAATTATAATTCAACATGAGATTTGTGTGGGGATACAGAGCCAAACCATATCAGATGTTTTTCTCTTGCTGTTTTTAGAATTACTTGTCTTTGACTTTTGGCACTGTATTAGTCCGTTTTCATACTGCTTTAAAGAACTCTCTAAGACTGGGTAATTTATAAAGGAAAGAGATTTAGTTGACTCACAGTTCTGCAAGGGTAGGGAGGCCTCAGGAAACTTAGAACCACGGTGGAAGGCAGAGGCGAAGCACAGCACCTTCTTCACAAGGCAGCAGGAAGGAGAATGAATGCAGGAGGAACTACCAAACACTTATCAAACCATCAGATCTCATGAGAACTCACTCACCATCATGAGAACAGCATGGGGGGAACCATCCCCATGATCCAATTACTTCCACCTGGTCTCTCCCTTGACACCTGGGGATTATGGGGATTATAATTCACGATGAGAATTGGGTGGGGACACAAAGACTAACTATATCAGACAGTTTCACTATAATGTGCTGGGGAAAGATCTTTTGGGGTTGTATCTATTTGGGAATCTTTGAACTTCCTGTTTCTAAAACTCTTTCTAGACTTAGGAAGTTTAAAGATATTATTTTGTTAAATTGTTTTTCTATGCCATTAAACTTCTCTCACCCTTTGAACACCCAAAATTCAAATATTTTGTTGCTTTATGAGATCCCATAGGTCACACTGACTTTCTTCTTTTTTTTTTTCTTTTTAAAGTACTGAAATTCTTCTTCTTGATTTAGTATCCTGCTGAAGTTCTCATTGTATTTTTTATTTCATTCATTGAATTCTTCAGTTTCAGGATTTCTCTGGTTCTTTTTTATATGTCTATCTCCTTGGTGAATTTCTCATTCATATCCTG
>NW_012102421.1:4147399-4171335 GCF_000951045.1 Mandrillus leucophaeus
AGTTTCACTATAATGTGCTGGGGAAAGATCTTTTGGGGTTGTATCTATTTGGGAATCTTTGAACTTCCTGTTTCTAAAACTCTTTCTAGACTTAGGAAGTTTAAAGATATTATTTTGTTAAATTGTTTTTCTATGCTATTAAACTTCTCTCACCCTTTGAACACCCAAAATTCAAATATTTTGTTGCTTTATGAGATCCCATAGGTCACACTGACTTTCTTCTTTTTTTTTTTCTTTTTAAAGTACTGAAATTCTTCTTCTTGATTTAGTATCCTGCTGAAGTTCTCATTGTATTTTTTATTTCATTCATTGAATTCTTCAGTTTCAGGATTTCTCTGGTTCTTTTTTATATGTCTATCTCCTTGGTGAATTTCTCATTCATATCCTGAGTTGTTTTTTAAATTTCTATTTATTGTTTATCTGTGTTCTCTTGTATATCATGGAACTTCCTTAATGTTGTTATTTTGAATTCTTTATCAGGCACTTCATAAATTTAATTTTTATTGGAATCTGTTTCTGGAGAATTATTATGTTCCTTTGGAAGTGTCATATTTCCTTGCTTTTTTGTATTTCTGTGTCCTTTCATTGATATCTGTGCATCAGGTGTAACAGTCACTTCCTCCAATTTTTTAGATTGGCTTTCATAGGGGAAGACATTTTCCTGTAGGTAGATCTATGGTGTTGGTTGGTTGGGGCACTTTCACTTTTATTCTGGGCATATATAATGGTGTAGTCTCCACAGGATTTCTTTGGCTATACACCATCAGTGGTGTCTGTGATTTCCTCAGTGGTGCAGGCTGCAGTTGTTAGTGGAGGTTATGCTGAGGTTTTCCTGGGGATAGGATGTCAGGTGGGCCAGTCCTCAGGCCCCGCTGTTGGCAGCGGCAGACCAAGCATGCCTGTTCTTGGGTCCCAGGGTGGCATATGTGGGCGCCAGTTTTAGCAAGTCCAGACGGGCTGATTTGTGGGCCTCCAGGCAGCTTGCTTGGGTGCTGGTTATGGCAGCAGTGTGCCAATGACTGGATGAGTACTCAGGCTCCCCATGGGCACTCACTTATAATTGCAGTGGCTGCAATGGGCTTGGCAGCCCAGTCCCCAATCCTCCAGGTGGTACACGCAGAAGATTGCCAGCAGTGGTGGTGGTGGCAGGTTGGGCAGACCTTCAGGTCCTGGGAGGATTGCCCAGATGCCAGCAGTGGTAGACAGGGTGAGGCAATCCCCCAGGCTCCAGACAGCATGCTTGGGTTTCAGCAGCAGGTTTTCTGGACCTGTTGTTAGGCCCTCTGATAGGATGCATGTGCACCTGGGTCAACCAATGGGGAGGGGCAATCCCTAGGCCCCCAGGCAATGTGCATGGGCACTGGGGGAGGACAGGGGTGGTGCCAGGCTAGGCAAGCCTTTTCTCAGGCCCCCCGTGGGGCCCATGGGCCCAGGCTGTGGTGAACAAGGCAGAGCAATTCCCAAGCCCCAGATGGTATGCTCAGGTGGCTATGGCAATGGTGGCAGCCTGTCCTCAGGACACATGCTAGTGTGAGGTAGCCCTTCTACTATGGGAGCAGGGTTTTCTGTCAGTAACAGTGGCCCCAGGAAGTCAGATTTCATGCTCTGAAAAACGTGCTTCAGCTCCCTTTGTCCCAGGATCAGTGTCCCCAGTGTGCAGGACAATGTGTGGGCTGGAGTGCTAGAGACCCTGCCCCTCTACTGGGTCCAACCTGCATTGCACCCTGCAGCCCTCTGTCAGTGGGGCTCCAGAGATGTGAAGATACAAGGGTTGCTGGGTCCCAGGACACAATGCAGTCTGGTGGGAAATGGGCTCTCTAACTAGCTGGCTATCTGTCCAGGACTAAGTGGGTACATGGGACCCAAGTGGGCTCCCTCTCTGGAGCAATGCTGCCACACGGACCCCGGGAATACCAGTTTCAGGGTCCTTGGGGTTTGAGAGACTCTCATGACAAGGATTTTGGGAGTCAGTGTGGGAACATAGACCACTGGGAATCTCTCACTTACTCTTTCCTCTCACTAGGGACCCT
This sequence comes from Mandrillus leucophaeus, assembly GCF_000951045.1. Taxonomy (NCBI): domain Eukaryota; kingdom Metazoa; phylum Chordata; class Mammalia; order Primates; family Cercopithecidae; genus Mandrillus; species Mandrillus leucophaeus. The sequence continues at coordinate 4,149,430 of NW_012102421.1, forward strand.
CTCTGGACTTCCAGCTGATTCCAGCCAGGCTGTCTACCTTGCCTCCCTCTCTTTCAGTATCTCAGGTGTTTTCTGTCACTTCTCTGCTGAATTCCAGCATTCTCTCTCAGATGTCTATTCAAAGTACGATTATCTACTTGCTATTTTGGCTCTTCTTTGCTGGGGAAACAGGTGTCCAGTGCCTCTAGTCAGTCATCCTAAAGCCCTTCTCAGGCAGTGTTCATTTTGAACTAGTCTGTGGAAAGACTATAAAACATGAAAATATGCTATCAGTTTTAGAATGGTATCCATAGCTATATTGGCTCAGCCTTAAAAAGACCTCCAGGGCTTGATGCTGGTATGTTGTCAGGCTCTCAATACACTCTTGATGGATAGATAAATAAATGAATGATTTTAGATATGCAGTAGCAATAAAAAGTGTACTTGGGCATCATATATTGTATCAATAGAGTCTATAGTCAGTTGTTTTTAATATTGGTTTAGCTTTGATATGTTAAGATGGGTACATTATATATATTTTTTATATATATATATATGAAAGATCAATTATGAGTGACCCAAAACTGTGCTTTGAATATTCCCTAAACATCTCTAACTACCTTTTATATACATTTGCTTCAGAGTTTGACCAATAAGTTCTAAATTGTTCCACAAAACAACATAGCCCAGGATTTTTTAAAACATAATTACTGTAATACAAAGAAAGCATGAGTAAGAAGCAAGAGAATGGAGTGGGCTTTCAGTCCTTTGGATGAGAAAATTCCCAGAAATGTTGGGAACTGCCGGAAATGCCTGGTTGTTAATGCAACTTGCCATGCAGATTCTCTTGGGCTGAAAGCCAGACAGTTCCCACTCTATTTTGTGACAGCTCCACCCTGGGGAGCAAGGCCAATTCCTCCAACCAGCAGCTGTGTAACAGACCATGACAGCGTGGCCACGATGATTCTTAGAGCCATTTCCTCTCTACAGCTGTGTGCCTTCTTCATTAAGGAGTTGCCGATGATAAAAGTGAGGTTAACTCTCTTTTTACTGCTAGCATACTCTTCATGTGCTTGTCCTGCCTTAAATGATAGATTTTCATCTCCTGAAGGCATCTCTTTCCCTTTCCCACCTCACACTGCCATTGTGCCGAGCCCGAAGAGGGCGTACCATAAAAGATTGTTGAACAGAGCTGACCACTAATTGAGCCAATCCCAATAATAATCGCTCACACTAGTTTACATAAAGTGGAATCATTCCTTTGGCAAAATTCAGAAAGGGCATTTGGAACAGCAACTTGACTTCTGAGATCTTTCCCCCAAATCCTGTAGAACTCATTTGTATCATTCAGAGTTGACTCTGGGGCCTCTCAGGATATCGAGTAATCTGCTCTTAGGGAAAGGAATTTGTGGTGACTGATGTGTGGAGGGTTTAGGTGTGTCTCCTTTCCATTCGGGCTTGAGGCACAGTGAGAAGCAGGAAGTACAGTCCCTGGGGTTGGAAAAACACTACATACAGCACTGGAGCAGTACCACCTCCTTCATGCTTTTTTAGGAAAAAATGTTGGAACACAGAACTAAACAGCTCAACAGCTGCATTCTCGGGATAGTTGAAATGGTGCTCATCTTTTAACAAAGCCTCTGTGCATCCACAAAGGGCAAACAGAACCTGTTCCTCAGCCTCACTGTTGCTCAGTCCTCAGGAGCCCGAGTTCTTTGAGGTGATGCCCTACCAGGCGGGATGCGTGAATGCATCCTCACGGTGCCCATTAGGGTGTAAGAAGGGAAAGATGTTCGAAAGCAACACAGCCTTCCTGCATCTTTCTCTGCATGTTCCCTGCTGAATGGCCAGCACCCTGCCTTGTGTACATACATGTGTCTCCTGAATCCAGCTACAAATAAATGGTAAGCTTATTCAGACAATAACAACATATAAGAGAAAGGAAAATAATTACTCCAACAGGAAAGGAGAAACCTTTTCGTTGTCCCAAAAGACAAAATCTCTTTGTGTTTATAATAAGCACCTTTAGCTTTTTCAAGGGGGAAAAGCATATTTCTTGTTATCTACTGTTACCACTTCATAAATCCCTTTCATTTAGAAAGGCTATGCCTGACATACCTTTTGTAATTGTTTTCAGTTAAGCAGAACCACTCACTGCTCCAAATGGGGCCTGTTCATTATTAAAAGTCATTTTGTGGGCATATTCTTAAATCTGTCTTAAAATGATAACCGTGGAGTCTTGATAAATTAATAGAAAAGCTTCTCCTAAGGTGGCTTTGTTGGTTTTGTTAAGACATTTATTTTAAGAGTAACTCTCAGTGGAATTTATCAGTAAATTACTTCATATATTCTCAGCATTAAATTATTTCCCCACTAAAGATATTATAATTCCTTTTCTCCCAGTAATGAAAAATTGAAACTGTCCCAAATAATTCTAAAGTAGGTACTGGCCTTTATGTTAGTAAGTATAGGAATGTCCCCACCAGAACCTTTAAATGATAAAAATAAGGCTCAGAAAAGGAAGAAGCATTACAGAGTGAAACAAAACAGTGATTAGAATTTCAAATACATGCCAGTAACTGAAGAAGAATTCAAATAGGAACCAAGTAGGGGAGAGGATTGTTCACTCAAGGATGTGAGGTTGGGGGATAGGGCAGAGCATGGAAACAGCTGAAGTCAACTGGACAGGCCCTGTCGCTCCAGTGACACGTGGTACTTTCTGAGATGGGCACAACCTTGGAGATTTTAGTTTGTTTCCTCACTGGTAAACAAGAAGTCAGCACTGATAACAATCCCTGAGAACACTTCCTCTGGAATGTATGACATTCCATACTTCTGCTTTGTAGTCACCACCGGACATGCATGAGTCATGCTGAGAGGTGGGGGGATTTGCCCAGACCGCTAGATCCAGTGAATAAAGTCAGGCCTAGGAGATGTAGTCTTGCCGTGCTTCTTTCTCTTTCAACTCATCTGGTACTAAGAGACATGGGTGATTTATTTATCTGTAGATAAAGAGTACAATGAAGCATCGCAGACCACGAATTAAAATGGAAAACCAACCGGCAGTTATCTGGTGATTATGAATGGTGTGTGTGGGCCACAATATGCTACACACAGTTCTCCCATTTGCTTAGAAAAGTAAGTCAATGGGAATAACAGATTTTCTAGATTTTGTTTTGTTTGTGTCTAGGTTGACCAGGTAGCAGTGGTTGTGCATACATGTTGTAAGGATCTCTCTGAGGTCCTCAAACCACTGGGGTCCTACTTAGTAAACCTCTGGCTCAGAGAACTGCCTCCCCAGTGGTCTGGAAGAAATTCTGAACTTCTCGGGTAAACTAGGTCCAATTTATGTGACAGGATGACTGTCCTGTTCTGACTGCAAACATCAGCAGACTGGCCATCTTGGTCCACCCTCAACAGCACATAATAAGCAGACATTTAGACATAGTGGAACCCCATTCCCTGCAACTGGAAAAAAGCATGTTTGTGAGACTGACCAAAAGCTATTGTCTACAAGTCTCACAAATCCTAACTGCCACCTTGCATATCGAGGCAGCCCTACTCTACTGTGAAGAAGTCAGTCTGCCCATTGGGTTTCTGGACTATTTTACTCAATTGGGGTCACAGCCTGACAGAGGCCTATGTGTTCAGTTTGATATACACAAAAGTTTTTATTTTCTTTCTTTCTGCGAATGCCCTTAGGTGCCACATACTCTGTAGGTAATTCCAGGTCCACCCCTCTGTTGTCTTACTTTGTCATCCAGAGTCATTTTAGTTAGGACCACAGAGTATAGTGCCCTTCTATATGGCTTTGAAAAACAGACAAACCTTGGCCTCATTGATTTTAGCCATGTTTTTTCACATTAAAAATAATGAATTGTATTTCTATTTCTGGACATAGACCATACCTTGTTTCTCTGAGGGAATTCAATTGTTTACCCATGTGATTGACCACATAGTTCATCACAGTGCCCTCCTGAGGTTCTCCATAGCTTTTAAAAAGGTGAAAGGAATGAAGAAATGAACTAGTTAGTGCAAACATATTTTGGTCACCTGCTATATGTCAAGTGACTTGCAAGAAACAAAAGAGGGAAGTGAACTGACTTTTATTACACATTTAATTTCTGCTAGAAGCTTGTGCTAAGCATTTTATGTACATTATCTGTTTTGGATTTTTTTTTTTAATAATCCTCAGGGTTACCCTGTGGAGGATAGGTATAGCATTCCCATCCCATTTTACTGCTGAGAGAATTGAGGCTCACAGGGCATATGTGACTTTCCCAAAGTCACACAATTAGTGTGCGGATGAGCAAGCCTTCAGACCCAGACCTTTCTGACTCTAAAGCCCATGCTCTGTCCACCTCATTATGCCTGGACCTGCATTCAAGGAGGTAGCAGTCTGGTTGAAGAGAGAGAAACTGCACAAAAACTCACAGTAAAATTTGTCCTTATTCCGAAAAGTTTGGGAACTTTATAGCAATTATCTCTCTAGGGGATCTAGGTAGAAGGGATGCTAAGCCTGCAACACTACTAGATTGTGTGTTAACGTAGGCCTTAGAAAGAAGGAAGCTGAAGAAGTAATTGTGCGAATATGGTGGGTCTAATCTTTTGTGGTTTTTAAGACTAAGGATTAGACTCCAAGACAGATTATCTGTGGCTCAGGCTGGAGTGCAGTGGCACTAACTCGGCTTACTGCCACCTTTATGATCTTCCCACCTCAGCCTCCTGAGGAGGTGGGACTACAGGTGTGTGCCACCACACACAGCTAATTTTTTTGTAGAGACAGGGTTTCGCCATGTTGCCCAGGCTGGTCTCAAACTCCTGGGCTCAGGCGGTCTTCATCTGTTCCCTTGCACACAATAATAAATGGAAGCTGCTATTGCTGTGTTTTGGAAGCAACCAAAAAGAAAATCTGCATAAGAAGAACTAAATTACAATTCATAACAAAGGAGCTACTTGGGTCTGTTTTTTTTTTTTTTTTTCTCTCTCTCTCTCTCAAGCTTCTTCATATTATTTCTGGGCATATCCATTTTATAAAGAGGGCTAAATTGAATATGTTGTTAATTTTCTTAGAAAAGTTAATCTTTAGGAGTGTCTTTAACTTCTTAATTGCCCACATGTTGGATTAGATCTAAGGTTTCTAATCAGGGCTGTAAAGAAAGACCCACTCCATAGGTGATCCCCTCTATGGGCCTATCCCTTCAAGAACAATTTAAATTCAAAAGTGCAAGAGAGGTGTCCAGTTAAGTCCTTTACCTATACCAGACTGTAGCAAGTCATAATAGGATTACATATAAGAAAAGAATTAATGGTACTGCCAGAGAGTAAATAATAAGTACCAAGTGAATGTGAAAACGTAGGTGTTATGTAGTTTGTAGGAGATAGTTTGCTGCTACAGAAGTTGAGAAAGAGCAAAGTGAGATGATTAAGAAACGTTTTGAGTTGCACAGATCTGGGTTTGAATCTACCTGTATGACCTTGAGCAAGTTATTTGACCTCTCTCAGTGCAGTTTCTTCATCTGTAAAATGAGAATTTTGAGATTAGATAATAAATGTAAAATGTTTGGCGTGGTGCCCTGCTAGTTCTTATTGTTATATAATTATCTATTTTTCTGTCAGTTTCCTCCACTAAACTGTAATCTCTTGGAAAACTGGGTCTGGGTCCTGTTCATTTGTATGTCTCAGCCTTTCATACAATGCTTAAGCTCATCCCCATTCTTGATGTCACCTTCCATGTGAAGGGTATTCCATTATGGGATTGCTCTTGGCCTTTCTCCATCCTTGACATATTCCACACTAGAAGTGAATGATTTACCTGACTGGTGAGTCAGGAAGGGCTTACTGTGTGCCGCTCTTAGGAATGAATTTTCTGCAGGAAGTATGCTGTCTGTCTTCTGCTCTTCATACCATAAATCTTACTATCCAGTGCACCCATGACTGAGTGGGCATGTCTACCTAGTAATATGAAGCACATTTCCATACAAACACTGAAAAGTAAAAGTAGATGGGACCATAAAGGTAGATTAGAACCAGATTGTGGAAAAGATCATGTTATACCTTCCTAGCATGACATTTCAGCAGATTCCTTAAAACTGTATGGATATTGATAAAGAGTAGAAAGAGTCTACATGACTAAACCCAAAATAATATTTTTGTGGGTTTTTAAAATCTGGATATTCTTGTTGTTAGGGGGAGGAGTGTTGTTTTTTGAGAGTTTTGATTATGTTGAGGAGGTAAGGATGAGGTATCAATATTTTAAATTTTGTGCAGAGTTCATTTTTGTGTTGTTTTTAAAGTTATTTTATGCTAAGATACTAATAAGTTCATCATTTGAAGAATGGACCTGCCAAGAAGGTTTTTTTTTTTTTTTTCCTTTCCAGTTGTGGTCCAGGGACCCTCTGCCTCAAAATTATCTGTAGGGCTTTCAAAATGCAAAATTCCTATGCCTCACCCAAAATCTGCCAAACCAGCACTCCCTAAGGGTGAGGCCTGGAAATATGATTTTCTCATTCTCCCCAGGTGGCTTTTATGCTCACTGTATTAAGGCCATCACTTGCCAATGAACAGGTGAATTCAGCTTAAAAATATATGAAGAGCAAAGCGTGTGTGTGTGTGTGTGTGTGTGTGTACGTGCGTGCGCATACATGTGGTGTTACTGCTAAATCAGATTCACATTATCGGCTATTCTGATTACTGGTATGGCCCTTCTTTCCTATAGAGGAGGCAGCCCTGCTTACTCAGCCAAAGATAGCAAAACCCCTGCTGGGCCTTACATGTGCCATTTTTATCTTACTGATAGGTCTTCTGAACAAAGACTAGAAAAATAATAGACAGTTTTAAAACCTTAAAAGAAAAGAGAGACAAACACATACTTTTAAAGAACAACAAAAACCCTTGCAATTCTTCCAAAGACTCATAGCTTAATCAAGTTTTCCTTGTCTGGTTCTAAGTGACTGGAGGTAATAGATGGGAATTTGAACAGAGGAACAGCCTAAAGTGTCAGTTACAAGCTTGTATCCTACCACACTGCCTTCCTTCTGTTTGAAAGTGTGGGGAGATACTCTGCTTAGGCCTGCTTTGTTTCTCTTTATAGATCATGCAACAGATGAGTGACCACCGCTACGACAAACTCACTGTGCCTGATGACATAGCAGCAAACTGTGTATATCTAAATATCCCCAACAAAGGGCACGTATTGCTGCACCGAACCCCGGAAGAGTATCCAGAAAGTGCAAAGGTAAAAAAATATCCCTTCTGGCCACTGCAGCTGGGTCAGCCTCCCTGGGGATTTTTTCATAATGGAGTGACCAATAGGAGCCTCCTTTTCCTCTATACATACCAAACCATTAAGAAAAGGAAGGATAATACAATTTAGGGCACAAGGAAAATGTGTTTCACTTTTCTCATTCATGCCATTGCTCACTAATGTATGCATAGTAATTGAGATGATCATGCCGGATAGTCAAAGCTTTTCAAATAATACTCAGATTTTCAAATAAGTACTCACCCAAGTCTATGCCCCAGCTCTGATTAAATGTACTTTCCCACCCTCAGATACTTATTAAGCATAAAGACCTACAATTAGATGGTCAGCGGTATCATTGTTTTCTGACAGAGCTGCTGAGCTGCCCCTCAGAAAAGGGCCATTTGTTTCTTTTTTTTTTTTTTTTTTTTTTTTTTTTGTTTTGGAGATAGGGTCTCACTCTGTTACCCAGGCTGGAGTGCGTAGCACGATCTTGGCTCTCTGCAACCCCACCTCCCAGGCTCAAGAGATCCTCCCACCTCAGCCTCCTGAGTAGCTGGGACTACATGCATACACCACCACACCTGGCTAATTTTTGTATTTTTAATAGAGATGGGGTTTCGTTATATTGCCCAGGCTGGTATCAAATTCGTGAGCTCAAGCAGTCTGCCTGCCTCGGCCTCCCAAAGTGCTGGGATGATAGGCTGACAGGCATGAGCCACCATGCCCAGTCTTTTTTTTTTTTGAGATGGGATCTTGATCTGTTGCCCAGGCTAGAGTGCAGTGGCATAATCATGGCTCACTGTAGCCTCAAATTCCTGGGCTGAAGCAATCCTCCTAACTCAGCCTCCCAAGTACCTGGGACTACAAGCATGCGCCATTACACCTGGCTAATTTTATTTTCTGTAGAGACGGGGTCTCCCTGTGTTGCCTGAGCTAGTCTCGAACTCCTGGGCTCAAAGGATCCTCCCACCTCAGCCTCCCAAAGTGCACAGGCATGAGCCACCATGCCTGGCCATTTGTTTCTTTAGGTAGAGGAGTATGAATGACCCAGAGTGGTGGGTGTTCATTGTCAGGGCTACAGAAAGAAGAAACTGCCCATATTAGGCAGCAAAAAGCTCTTCATTGAAAAGATAGAGCAGGAAGAAATATGGTACACTTGAAATCAGCCAACTGGTCCCTCCAGGAGTCTCTGCGTTTGTGTTCCAATAAGGGAGCTGTCTCTGGATCTGAAATGCTTTTCCTGGTCTAAGAAAATCTCCCTTGTTTTTCAGCATACTCTGACAGTCTCATCTATATACTTTAGTAATTTCGATTTTACCCTACCAAGCAAACATAACAGTGCTCGTCCATAGATTCTTCAAGTATCCATATCTTCTAGGCACTCAGCATCTCATCTCTGCCCAGAAGAACAAGATATTTATACTATGCATTTCAGAAGAGCTTTTAGTAATCATTGATCTTTTTTTGGTCTTAAGCTTTGCAAATATTAGAAAATATTTTATACTACCTTTTAAATATGCAATACTATATAATTACTAGACTCACTCTCTAATCACAGCCTCTTTCTGAGCAGATAAAAAGAAAAGGGTGGGGGGAATACATAGATACTTTTTTCTATTTCCATGGCTGAAAATGTGAACCTGAGGAAAATAGAGGACTCCTGACCCAGGACTGGGGCTTACCCAGCTCTTAGAAGAGTAATGGATCTCATACTTTAATGCACATCAGGGTTGCTAAAATTGCAAGTTCCTGGACCCCGACCCTAGAATCTGCAATATCAACAAGCACCCAGTCACAGAACTCACTTTGAGAAATACAGGTCTGAATCATTCATCCCTCTTTAGCCACATTGATCATCTGACCTACCAGATGATTATTCACTGTCCCCCTGATTCAGCCGTGTGTCTCTCAAAAATGACAATAGTATTAATAATATCCCTGTTTACTGAGGGCTTCCCCAGTGCCAGGCAGGGTGCCAGGCATCCCAGGTGTATTATCTTATTCAGTCCTTGTAACAGCCCTATGGGGCAACATTACTATTCCAGTATTACAGAGAAGTAAACCAGGCTCAGAGGGAATGTCACTTCACTGAAATAATTCTTTAAGTAGTAGGTTGATGGAACTGGGTTTGGTACCCTACTTTGGCTCCAACACTCTTAATTAACCACTGTGCTGAATTTTAAGAAACACAGTGCTTCCTAAAGAAGCACAGTAGACTGTTATTAGGCAGTACACTTTCAAGTCACTTTGTTTTTAAAAATATGCTTTATTTGATCATCACAGAAAAATCTATTAACTGTTAATTGAAGTTCTGACTTATGCTTTCTATTAGTGTCAAAAGATGCTAATAAAATTTACACCTGTAATTTAAAAGCAATTTAACCTGAAATACTTAAGTTATATCTTGTCAAATTTCTCCAGTGGTGTTGGTAAGAAAATAAACCAAAAGTATAGTTGAGAGGGTTTTAAAGTGTGAAGAGAAGGCCTAGCATGGTGGCTTATGCCTGTAATACCAGCACTTTGGGAGGCCAAGGCAGGATGATCACTTGAACCCAGGAAGTCAAGACCAGCCCTGGCAATATAGTGAGACCCTGTCTCCACAGAAAATAAAAAATAAAAATTAGCCAGGCGTAGTGGTGTGTGTCTGTTGTTTGTCCCAGGTACTTTGGAGGCTGAGGGGGAGGATCATTTGAGCCTGGGAAGTTGAGGCTGCAGTGAGCCATGGTCATGCCACTATACACCAACCTGGATGACACAGCAAGACCCTGTCTCCAAAAATATGTAAATAAATAAAAATAAAGTGTGAGGAAAGAGTAATATTCAGACTGACACATGGCCACCAACTTCCACGTACCACTTAATCTAGCAATGACAATGGCAGAGTAAAGGCATCTCTAGCAAAACCACATTTCTGACACATCTTTGGCCTTGAGGTTAAAGCACAGAGCTAGTGGTTAACCAGTTCCCACCAGCTCTGTGGGGATGACTGTGGGCATGTGTGTGGTTGAGACTGCATGTGTGTCTTGGGATTAAATGAATGAAAAGCCTAGATGCACAAATCAAATTGATTCTCCACTTCTGAGGATGGTAAAACAGGCAGAAACATAATCCTTCTTTTTCTTCCTTTTCCTTGATTCCCACTGTAGGTTTATGAGAAACTGAAGGACCATATGCTGATCCCCGTGAGCATGTCTGAACTGGAAAAGGTGGACGGGCTGCTCACCTGCTGCTCAGTTTTAATTAACAAGAAGGTAGACTCCTGAGCTTCAGAGTCCTCCCTGGTAGGCGGCAAGACCGCACAGGCAAGGCCAATGACTCTGTGCCCACTCCTGTTGTTTTTCTTGACAATCTACTGTGCCACTGTGCTACTAACTCTTGTTTACAAAATTTGATTCTAAGTTGAATTGCTTCATTCAGCACCCCCACCCTCCCTCCCCTCGCGGTGGTACCTAAGCTGTGGATGTGCTACATGAATTAAGCAACCTAGAAGATATAGAGCTAATGAATAATCAAAATGTGATTAATCATAGTAAGGAAACACTCATTTAGTGTTTGTATTATTGGTGTGAAAATTCTTTAGTTGTCAGTATATTCTGAAGAATGTCTTCTTGATCAGTCAGATAAGCTTGTTTGTTTTGGTTTTTTTTTCCCTCTATATCATGAATCATGTTTGGTTCCTGTGAAATTCCCTGGTCCAGGGATCCTCCTCCTTTCTCTTCTACTTCTGAATTTCAGTTAGTTACTTTTGCCTTTCGCTCTTCTATCACAGCCACCTTGACCTTGGGTAAAACCCAAGGTCTTTCCCTCTGGCTACCTTCCTGCAGGTCCACCCTGTCTGCCATTGTTCTCCTCTGCCTCTGACTACATCTGCCACCAACAACCCTCCCCTCACCCCTGCCAGGGGCAGACAGGCTCCTCAGCAGAACTGTGACTGAAATCAGCGCTGCTGTCTGGGGCAGTGTTAACTACACAGAGGCACATCCCGGCAGGGTTTGCCCCTGAGATCTAAATTCCAGAAGTAGGGCACCACACCTAGGAAGGTAAATCCAGTATCAGAAAGTTGCTAAGAGATTAAAGATCAAGAAGCTTGGAAACATCCCATGGGAACAATGTCTTAGAAAGTCTTCAAGTCACATACTCTGAATTTTTGCTTCATTACTGACCATATATGACCTTGGAGGAACTCTTTTTTTTTTTTTTTCCCCCTTCAACTCATTTCCGTTTCCACCTACCCTGACTCACCCTGTTTCCAGTCTTCTACCCCTTGCAGTTATCCTGGTCCAGCAAAGTCATTTCTTTCAAAAGAGACATCATGTCTGAAAATGATTACTGGTAGTCCAATATGAGCCAGAGTAAACAGCTCCTCATGGTCAATGAACATGTTCAGGAAGCGATCACCTTGATGCTTGAAACCAACCCCAGACAGTGGACAATTCTACTTTGAAATATCCGTGAATATTTACTGTGGAATCCAATTTAAATTTCTTCTCTAGCCTTTAAATTACATAACTTTCAACTGACACAGGTCTCTTATGAAGAACAATGCAGCACTGAAGGAAGAGATGATTCCTTTACTCAAACCTGCAGGAATCAGCCTATTAACAGGCAGGGGAAACGGTACTTTCCAAGGAATGGTAACTGATCCAGGCACGTTATCACACTTCCTAGTCATCTCCACCTTTCCTGTATTGCCTGTGGCTTGTTGTTTAAGATTAAGAGTCAAAGAGATTAAGAAATATCACTTCAAGTCTTGCTCTGCTCACCTCTATGTTTGCAGTCAAAGATTCCTTATGTTGGTGACCTAAAGAGAATTACTTTCATTCATTTCATTTCCCCTGTAGCAGATGGAAGTGAGAAACCTCTGAGAAAATGAAAACATCCTTAACCACTATCTTTCTTTTATTTGATGATTTTATGCCAGAAATTTGTAAAAGTTTTTTCTCCTCCTTCTCTTCCTTGTTGCTTAACTTTTTAATTCATGCCATATGCAGACAGCCAATTATGTGCATCCTGTGAATAAACCACGTCTTGGTCACTGTCACATTTTGAACCATCTCATGAGAGATGAATAATATCTTTTTACCAGGGAGAGAATGAATGTTAGCCACATGCCCAAGTTAACAAAGAAAAAATGTTCTCAGCAGTCAAGGTTGCCCTTTTGGGTTAAATCTGGCCCTTCCTTGGCAAAAGCAAAAATTCTCCCTGTGAGAGCTCAACATCTCAAACACAACCACAGGAAAAATGGCCCAGTCAGCCAGTTTAGGCTTACCAGCATATAATTTTTAATATCTTTACTTCTGCCATCCCAAATCAAAGAACTCTTCTCTATTATGTTTAATCAATTGCAAGCAAATGGATTTTTCTTTGTAACAATTTGTTCTGCAGAAGACTGTTTTTCACTTTTCCTTTCTTTTGCTTCTGTCTGTCTTTCCTTCTCTTTGTCTGGAGAAATCACTTAGACTCTGTGTGCCTCTTCTGCATTGCATTCTGCTCTGCTACATTACCCGCTAGGCTGGCTTCTTTGGACTCCCTATGTGATTGATGATGTGAAAACCTAAATTACTTGCAACATAGTGTTACTTCTTTGATGTTCTCATTAGCATAATGTTATTTTTGAAAAGGAAAGATACTATCACATAAGTTTTCCTCACATCCATTGTGATATACACCAATGGATAAACTAACAGAAACTGCTTTTTGACATTAAAAGACATGAGAAATTATATTTAACTAAGTAAAAGTTAAGTCAGAATTACTTGGGTGATGTGATTCAATTTAGTTAAAGGATGATAAAGAGAAAATACATTATTTAGCATTATTTCTTCAGCTATAATGAATTGCTATAGAAATCAGGCAGATCTTTCTAATGTGTATTGATTGGTCTTTGCAGCTACTGTGAACAGATTACTAAGGCCATCTCCTCATCTCTAAGGGAGAAAAATAGTCTGTAGATGAATAATGTAAGGTAAAGAGTTGCATGTAAGTCTTTGTAATTATTTACTCTTTAACATTCTCCAGAACTCAGACATGATTTCAACATGGTGTTAGATTTGTGCATTTTATTTTCCTGACCACCTCGTTCCAGTCAATGTATGGTTATCCACTCTGTGTGCCAAAACCAATCATGCCTTTCACGGCCCTTTAGTTCAGAGAAGTTCTGCACTGATTTTTAGTCTCTTGCTGTCTCAATCTTACATGTATACCAATCACAATGGAATAAAATGTGAGTTGTACTGTGATCAACAGCGTATGTCTCTTTTCTTTGCAACAGAAACTGCCATGGGGAATGAAGTCATCATTTCTTTGCTATCAGTCACGGGATATTTTCTTTTGTGCTTTGGGCTATGAACTTAGAAAAATAATGTACCTGTAAATAAATTACCATCAAAGCTTGGGTTAAAATAATAATTGAAGTGATACTTCATACTTCAGGCACTTAAAAAGTGTGCATATTATGCACACTAGGTCAGGAAAGCTTGAGTTCCCCTGTGCCTCTCCTCAAATGGTGTCCCTTTCTTCCCTTTCACTGCTAACCATTTTCAGCACATAGTCAGTTACGTGGTTCAGTTATGCAGGCAGGTGAAAGGTTTTTTAATTTGCTCATACAAGAGTTGTTTTTGTTGTTATTGTTGTTTGTTTGTTTTTTGTTTTTTTTTGAGATGGAGTCTTGCTCTGTCACCCAGGCTGGAGTCCAGTGGCACGATCTCAGCTTACTACAAGCTCCGCCTCCTGGGTTCACGCCATTCTCCTGCCTCAGCCTCCCGAGAAGCTGGGACTACAGGTGCCAACACCACGCCCGGCTAATTTTTTGTATTTCTAGTAGAGATGGGGTTTCACTGTGTTAGCCAGGATGGTCTCAATCTGACCTCGTGATCCGCCCGCCTCGGCCTCCCAAAGTGCTGGGATTATAGGCGTGAGCCATCATGCCCGGCCCCTGTTTTTGTTTTATAGTAAGCATCTTTTAGGAAATTTGAAGGTTTTTTAAATGAGGCTTTTTTATTTTCAACAAATTTTTTCAATCTGTATTGTTTTCTTTCAATAATTGTAAAAATAACTGCTTACTGTTAAAATTCAAGCAACACAAAAAACTATAAAAGTAAAGAAAAAACTACCCCACGGTTTTATCACCCAGAGATAACTATTATTAACATTTCAGAGAATATTCACAGATCTGTAAATAGATATCAGTATAAATATGCAATAATTTTACATAATCATGCTGTTCTGTAGTCTGCTTCCTTCGACCTAGCAATATTGTAGGCATCTTTCCATCTCAACAAATGTAGATCTACATCATCCATTTTAACAGCCCTGAATATTCTACAACATGGTTATTCAAGCAGCTCTTTCTAAATTATACGTAGTGTTTCATCACAGATAGTCAATATGTCCGCATTGCTATTAGCCAGGGGTCTTCAGTCTATTAAAAATGTGTCGCTTCTAAGCTTTCACCCAGCCCCAGAGCTAGTTCATGTGGTGTATTTTTATAATAACTGAATGGTCTGTGCGAATGCTCATCAGATGTGAAGACCAATTCTAAAATTCCTTGGGGAGGCCATTGATTTACTCACACCTTCTCAGTTGATGTTGCATTGATTATTTCTGCGTTATTTAGATTGATGCTGGCAGTGAAGCTAAAAAGTGCCAAATGTAACCTTGCAAACCTGCTGTGGGTCCCAGTCAGAAATGGAGCCCTCCACCTCAGTGCCAGATATACTGCTTCTCCCAGAGGAGAAAGGGAGATACTTCTTTAAGAAAGATTTGGCAGGGGTTCCCTGACTGACCTTCCTCCACACCTCTGAAAGAATAAGGGGAGAGGAAACAGAAAAATGCCCTTTCATGACAAGCTACAGATTCTGGAAGTGGGAATTTTGCTGACTGAAGAATGCTGGTCATCAATGATTTTAGACAAGTGAGCACATATTTAACAAGTGCCCACACCCTGCCAGGCTCTGGAGTACAGCTCCTATCTTTCAAGAGCTGATGGTTTGGAAGGGCAGGGAAGGATGACTACACAATTACACAAATGATTATGATACAGCAGAAGGTACAAACTACAAAAGAATAATGCCACATCTGTTCCCAAGTCAGGGAGACCAGACATAGGAATTGGGGTTTATTCTGGGCTTGGAAGGACAGCTCTGGCTTCAATAGGTTGAGATGGGACTACAGGCTGTCTAGGCTGAGGGAGCCGCAGAAGCAAAGGCATAGAGGTGGGTGAGCATCATGTTCACTTCAGAAGCAAGTATTTGAGCCCCTGTTAAGTGCCAGTTAACTCTGCTAGGCCCTGAGGATACAGTGGTGACAGTCCCTACCCTCCTGGAATGTACATGCAACAGGGAAGACAGACATTGAACAAGTTAGGGCAAGGGGAATGAACATTATTGAAGGAGAATGGGGTGCTTAGAGCAGGCTGTAGGGGCGAGCAAGCGGATTTATTTGGCTGAAACGCAGGGTAAATATAAGAGCATGGTGAGACAACATTGGTTGGAACGTTGAGGGCCTTGCCTGCTGAGTTAGGATATTTGGACTGAATTTGGCAGTCTGCCAGGATCCCCTGAAGACTTTTCGGTCAAGAAGTGATATTATTGGATCTTGATCTGGCAGCATTATATAGGATGACTGGGAACTGAGAAAGACTGGTGTTTCGCCAAGCTTAATTTCTCCAAGTTTAATTTGTTATTTAAATATCTCTTCTTACCACCAAAATGGAGCCTGAAAGCCTGGCAATTAAGTCTCTTTATATTTTCTTTCCTGAAGAACAGATTAATAACACCTTCCCTTCCCAACTCCGAAGGGACATTTTCAAGGCAAATGCGATAAAAGAACTGAAGAGTTCTTTGGATGAAAGAGATAATGTAAATATCATTATCATCATCATTATCCTTATTAACTCTGATCACAGCAAGCTTAGATCCCATCAAAATGTCATCTTCTATTTGAAACATCAATCACCTACTCCAGAAATAACTTGGGATTTTCATCACGGATGCCTCTAAGCTGGCCTGACAGCTTCTGTGGTGAATTCACAGGTTTCCCTGGTAGCTGACATGGCTGTGCCACAGACCTACTTGCATTAGGAAACTGTTGGCTAATCGGAATGTTCCCCATCTCCCTGCCCCCTCCAAACCCTCATTTCTAAGTTAGTGAAAGCTAGGCCACTTATAGCACAAGATAACTGGGGTTATCAGGCTTTTAGGAGGATGGGTAAGTGCCAAATGTATTACTGTCACTATAAATAAATAAAAGATTCAAACAGTATGAACTTGGTAAAATATTGCCTGAGCTGACGTGCCACATGAATGCCTAAAAGCAATGATGGGTCTCTAGGTCTTGGGAGGCCCCCTCTATTTATAAATGGAAAGTGTAGTCATTTGGCTATGAATACTGAGAAAGAGCTTGAGTGAATTAACACAGGCCTAAGGAGGTAGCTTGCTGCCCCAACTTTATTGAAGTCTAATTGATAAATAAAAATGGTATATATTTAAGGTATATACTTGATGCTTAGATAGACATTGTGAAATAATCACCACAATCAAGTCAATTAACATAGCCATCACCTAACATAGTTATCACTTTCTTTTTTTTCTTCTTTTTTTTTTTTTTGGTGATAACAAATACTTAAAATCGTTCCTTTTAGCAAATTTCAAGTATGCAATAGAGTATTGTTAACTATAGTCACATTGCAATACATTTGATCTCCAGCATTTATCCGTCTTGAAAACTGAAACTTTCCACCCTTTGGCATCTCCCCATTTCTCACTTTAAAAGCAATCTTTTAAGTTCCTGCTCATGGACAAGAAAGCTTATTTATTAGCTAGGGCTTTGAGGTAAGAACTCAGAGGACCACTGTTCAAAATTAAACTAGGATCCTATATGCTATAGGTTGAATGTGCCCCTATCCCACCAGGTTACAAAGACTGCATATTTCACATTGATGCAGGAAAAGCTCAGGAACCAAACAAGTTCTGATTCCAAGCAACAGTCTAGCTTATAAAAGGAGCTAATGGAATAAATACTGATTCACAGAGGCTTAAAATTCCAGGGAATTGTTTTTTGTTTACAGGGGACCCAGATGAGGGTATCAGGTCCCCTAGAGTTAATGCTAAGATAGTAACATGGGGTTTGCTTCTTTCCAGGCTTGATAATAATTGGGAGAGACAGAAGGAATGTTGTTAGCAGGGCAAGATATAATAGTAACAAGGAGTCTGTTAGGAAATAGAAGTCATTCCCACTTGGTTCAAATAAAGAGATGACCTTAATGAAGGTCTGTTTCAGAAGTACGAGTGTTAAGGGTAAAAACAAGGGGTGGTAAGACACCCGGAAAGCAGACGTCAGCAGCACTCCTAGGCCCAACAGGACAAGGACAGAAAATTGTGCTGCAAAATATAGAACAGAGAAGGCAGGGCCACAGACTCAGCCAGAGCACAGAGAAGAAGTACCTTAACCTTTCTCTCCTCACTCTCATCTGCTGGTGCTCCCCATTGGCTGAACACAACCGCAAGATGCAATTGGCGGCTCAGGGGATGCCTCCAGCCTAGGAGGTCAGCCTCCTAGGGCAAAGGACTGGCAGGGAAGGGCAGACGATGGATCTGGAGAGTCAGAGGATATCAGCACAAGGCCACTGTGAAAATGAACTCAGCCTATCAGACAGTGGCCATCACCAACTCTGTAAATTTACAACTCTCTGTAAATTTAAATAATTTATTATTTAAGTTATCATTTAATAATTCTTGGCAGATTCCTTAGGCACATACCAGTTCTGTGGTCTGGTCCTCCCTCCCTCAATATCAGAAAATAATTGGAGCAGAATCAACAACAGAATATGAGTATGCACGGCCTGAGGGTGAAAGAACGTTGCATTCCAGACCCATGAGTCCTGGACCTCTTTAGTAAGCACTGTGTTATTTCTAAAATTAGAGCAGTCTCTTGGGCACCTGGTATCCCAAAACAGCTAGCTGCCTTTTTGTAGCATGCCCATGACCTTCTGGTAACATGAAGTTGTTTAGGATCCTGAAGTACCTCTTTTCTGTTTCCCTTTTGTTTTTACATCCTGCTCATCTTGGCAGGCACAGCTGTTTTGGTTTTACTTGGTCATATTGCTTATGGGGATAATAATCAGTCTAAACTAATAGTAGTGAATTCCCCTTTCCTGGGGTGTTCAAGTAGCGTTTGAAGGACCATGTGCAGGAGTGGTTGTTCTATCCAGTAACATCTGATATACTTAACATCCATACCAAGGTATTCCTTTCCCACCCTGGAATCTTTTAGTAGGCCTTTGTACTATATTCTGATTCTGTGTGACTTTAGTTTCCCCTCTACCACCCCTAGTCTCCCAAATAGATGAACATTGCCCTCATCTAGCGTTTTAGTTCATTTTCTGTGGCTATAACAGAATACCACACACTGGGTAAATTGTAAACAATAGAAGTTTATTTGGCTAACGGTTTTGGAGCTGGGAAGTCCTAGAGCATGGCACCAGCATCTAACAAGGGTCATCCCATGGTGGAAGGTGGAAACTAGTGCACAAGACAGAGGCACTAGGGATCGGGCTCACCTTAATAACTACCCACTCCCATGATAACTAACCCACTCCCATGACAATGACATTAATGCATTTGTGAAGGCACCACCCTCATGACCCGATCACTTCTTCTTAGGCCTCACTTCCCAACACTGTTGTTTTAACAATTAAGTTTCCAGTGCTTGAACCTTTAGAGAACACATTCAAATCATAGCATCTATTAAATGACGGTAGTAAGGGTTACAACTTCAATATGGTAGCATGAGGAGCTCTATGGATTCACTCCCAAGTGAAACTGGCAATTCCTCAAGGATCTAGAACTAGAAATACCATTTGACCCATCCATCCCATTACTGGGTATATACCCAAAGAATTATAAATCATTCTACTATAAAGACACATGCACGCATACGTTTATTGCAGCACTATTCACAATAGCAAAGACTTGGAATCAACCCAAATGTCCATCAGTGATAGACTGGATAAAGAAAATGTGCCACATACACACCATGGAATACTATGCAGCCATAAAACAGGATGAATTCATGTCCTTTGCAGGGACATGGATGAAGCTGGAAACCATCATTCTCAGCAAACTAACACAGAAACAGAAAACCAACCATTGCATGTTCTCACACACAAGTGTGAGTTGAACAATGAGAACACATGGATACAGGGAGGGGAACATCACACACCAGGGCCTGTTGGGTAGGGGGAGGGACAGCATTAGGAGAAAGACCTAATGTAGATGACTGGTTGATGGGTGCAGCAAACCACCCTGGCACAGGTATACCTATTTAACAAACCTGCACGTTCTGCACATGTAGGGTAGAGCTAAGAACACAAGGCCTCTTTTCCCCACAGATCCTAACTGAAAGTCAGTCTTCCTGGGGAGAGATAGGATGTCAGCGTTGCTTATCCTGCCCTTCCCACTCATGACCTAATGCTGAGACTAAGTTCTGGGTGAGGGTTGCCAGGAGGGTCTCCTTTATTCCTGCAAGCCCCAACTCTCGGGACAGAGGCTCCACTCTGAGAGCATGGTACCAATATGATGCAGGGAGCCTGAATGTCCTTGCCTTGGCTCATGGGGCAGGAGTTCTAACCCAGACAAGCAAACCAAAAAGACCTGAGTCTGTTGCCTTCTCTCTACCTAGCACTGAGAAACAAAAACAAGGGTGTCATTCAGAGAGAAGTGAGCCACATTTCCCTGCCCCAACCCCCCAGATGATGGCTCAGAGATTTTCCCCAGGGGACAATC
Organism: Mandrillus leucophaeus; assembly: GCF_000951045.1. Lineage (NCBI taxonomy): Eukaryota > Metazoa > Chordata > Mammalia > Primates > Cercopithecidae > Mandrillus > Mandrillus leucophaeus. Next base: position 4,169,437 of record NW_012102421.1, read on the forward strand.
AGGCTGTGGAAGGAAGAGCGCTGAATCCCTCCCTAGAGAACTGACTTCATTTGCAACAGAGTGTGAAGTTCAAGTCTAAGTGTGCTCTCAAAAACAGTGGTGGTTGTGGTGAAAGGCAGTTGAGAGGAAATTGGTAGATTCTTTGGAGATAAAGGCTAAATTGGAGGCGTCCAGATCAGAGAGGAAGAGGTAAAACTATCTCTATTTGACATGCTCGTCTATATGGAAAATCCTAAGAAATCCACTAAAAATATATTAATAAATGAGGCTGGGCGCGGTGGCTCACGCCTGTAATCCCAGCACTTTGGGAGGCCGAGGTGAGCAGATCATCTGAGCTCAGGTTTTGAGACCAGCCTGGGCAACATGACGAAACCTTGTCTCTACTAAAAATACAAAAAATTAGCCTGGCATGATGGCGCATGCCTGTGGTCCAAGCTATTTGGGGGGCTGAGGTGGGAGGATGGCTTGAGCCCAGGAGGCAGAGGTTGCAGTGAGCCAAGATCACACCACTGCACTCCAATCTGGGTGACAGAGTGAGACCGCATCTCAAAAAAAAAAAAAAAAAATTTCAGCAAGATTTTAGGATAAAAGATCAATCAATATATTAAAAATTGTGTTTCTATACATTTGCAGGGAACAAATCCAAAAATAAGATTAAGAAAACAATTCCATTTATAATAGCATCAGAAAGAATAAAACACTTAGCAATAAATTTAGTAAAAGTCCAAAACTTATTCTCTGATAATTACAAAACATTGTTGAAAGAAGTTTAATATCTAAATAGATGGAAAACCTGCTTATGTTCATGTATTAGAAGACTTAATATTGTTAGGATGACAACACTCCTCAACTCGATAAACATTAAATGCAAGCCCTATTAGAATCCCAGCTGGCTTCTTTGTAGAAGCTGACGGGCTTCTACATTTAGAAACTGAGATTCTAAATTTCACATGGAATTACAAGGGGCCTCAAATAGCCAAACAATATTGAAAAGAAGAACAAGCTTGGAGGACTCACACATCCCAATTTCAAAACTTTAAAAGCAACAGTAATCAAGACAATGCAGTACTGGTGTAAAGATAAACATATAGATGAATGGAATAGAATTGAAAGTCCAGAAATAAGTCCGTGTCTCTAAGGTCAACTGATTTCAACAAGAGTACCACCACTATTCAGAGGGGAAAGGACAGCGTTCTCAACCGCTGCTGGGACAACGAAGTCCTAGAGCATGGCACCAGCATCTGGCAAGGGTCATCCCATGGTGGAAGGTGGAAACTAGTGCACAAGACAGAGGCACTAGGGATCGGGCTCACCTTAATAACTACCCACTCCCATGATAACTAACCCACTCCCATGACAATGACATTAATGCATTTGTGAAGGCACCACCCTCATGACCCGATCACTTCTTCTTAGGCCTCACTTCCCAACACTGTTGTTTTAACAATTAAGTTTCCAGTGCTTGAACCTTTAGAGAACACATTCAAATCATAGCATCTATTAAATGACGGTAGTAAGGGTTACAACTTCAATATGGTAGCATGAGGAGCTCTATGGATTCACTCCCAAGTGAAACTGGCAATTCCTCAAGGATCTAGAACTAGAAATACCATTTGACCCATCCATCCCATTACTGGGTATATACCCAAAGAATTATAAATCATTCTACTATAAAGACACATGCACGCATACGTTTATTGCAGCACTATTCACAATAGCAAAGACTTGGAATCAACCCAAATGTCCATCAGTGATAGACTGGATAAAGAAAATGTGCCACATACACACCATGGAATACTATGCAGCCATAAAACAGGATGAATTCATGTCCTTTGCAGGGACATGGATGAAGCTGGAAACCATCATTCTCAGCAAACTAACACAGAAACAGAAAACCAA
>NW_012102421.1:4172025-4187115 GCF_000951045.1 Mandrillus leucophaeus
GGGGGCTGAGGTGGGAGGATGGCTTGAGCCCAGGAGGCAGAGGTTGCAGTGAGCCAAGATCACACCACTGCACTCCAATCTGGGTGACAGAGTGAGACCGCATCTCAAAAAAAAAAAAAAAAAAAATTTCAGCAAGATTTTAGGATAAAAGATCAATCAATATATTAAAAATTGTGTTTCTATACATTTGCAGGGAACAAATCCAAAAATAAGATTAAGAAAACAATTCCATTTATAATAGCATCAGAAAGAATAAAACACTTAGCAATAAATTTAGTAAAAGTCCAAAACTTATTCTCTGATAATTACAAAACATTGTTGAAAGAAGTTTAATATCTAAATAGATGGAAAACCTGCTTATGTTCATGTATTAGAAGACTTAATATTGTTAGGATGACAACACTCCTCAACTCGATAAACATTAAATGCAAGCCCTATTAGAATCCCAGCTGGCTTCTTTGTAGAAGCTGACGGGCTTCTACATTTAGAAACTGAGATTCTAAATTTCACATGGAATTACAAGGGGCCTCAAATAGCCAAACAATATTGAAAAGAAGAACAAGCTTGGAGGACTCACACATCCCAATTTCAAAACTTTAAAAGCAACAGTAATCAAGACAATGCAGTACTGGTGTAAAGATAAACATATAGATGAATGGAATAGAATTGAAAGTCCAGAAATAAGTCCGTGTCTCTAAGGTCAACTGATTTCAACAAGAGTACCACCACTATTCAGAGGGGAAAGGACAGCGTTCTCAACCGCTGCTGGGACAACTGGATACCCACATATCCAGCAAAAGAATGAATGAAGTTGGATCCTTTCTTCACACCATATACAAAAAGTAACTCAAAATGAATCAAAGACCTAAATATAAGAGCTAAAATATAAAACTCAGAAGAAAACTTAGTGATAAATTTTCATAACCTCAGAATTCACACTTAGATATGACACCAAAAGCACAAGCAACAAAAGAAAAACTAAATTGAACAACATCAAATTTTAAAACTTGTGCTTCGAAAGACACTATCAAGAAAGTGAAAGACAGGCACGGTAGCACACACCTGTAGTCTCAGCTTCCCCGGAGGGTGAGGCAGGAGGATCCCTTGAGCCCAGGAGTTCGAGGCTGCAGTGAGCTATGATCTCACCATTGCACTCCAGCCTGGGTGACAAAGTGAGACCCCATCTCTTAAAAAAACAAAAAAACTGGAAAGATAACCCACCGAACCAGAGAAAACATTTGCAAATTATATATCTGATAAGGGACTTCTATCTAAAATATGTAAAGCTCTTACAGCTTGATAATAGAAAAGACAGTTTGAAAATAGGCAAAGGATCAAGAGACATTTCTCCAAAGAACATATACAAATGGCCAAAAGCCACATGAAAAAGATCACGTCATACCCACTAGAATGGCTACAATCAAAGTCAGGCAATAGCAAACACTGGTAAGGAGGTGGGGAAATCAGAACCTTCATACCCTCCTGATGAGAATGTCAAATGCAGCCACTGTGGGAAACACTCTGACAGTTCCTCAAACACCTACACATTGAGTTACCATATGATCCAGCAATTCCAGTCCCTGGAATATACCTAAGAGAAATGAAAGCATATGCCCCCACAAACGCTTGCACATGAATGTTTACAGCAATTATTTAAAATAGCCAAAGGATGCAAACAACCCGTGTATACCAACTAATGAATGGATAAATGAAATGGATACCAACTGATGAACACATGAACAAAAATATCCATACAATGGGATATTATTCAGGTGTAAAAAGGAATGAAGTACTGAACATGACATGAATAAACCTTGAAAACATTATGCTAAGTGAAAGAAGCCAGTCGCAAAAGACTACATATTATACAATTCCATTTATGTGAAATGTCCAGGGTAAGTAAATCTGTAGAGACAGAAAATAGAATAGTGATTGCTTTGGAGGGGAGAGTGCAAGAAGGGAGGAGTGGGAGGATAAGGGAGTGATACCTAAAGGGTAGGGGGTTCTTTTTGTGGTGATGAAAACTGACGTGATGATGGTTGCATATATCTGTGAACATGCATGAAATCATTGAATTGCACATTTTAAATGGGTGATGTGTTTGGTATATGAATTATATCTCAATAAAACTGGTTTTTAAAATGACAGCAATAATTCTCCTTGTCCTCTTCATATCTCAAAGGGTGGTTGGGAACATTAAATGAGAGGATTTATATAAAAGTACTTGGCACTCTATGCAGTGCTATACAAATGTAGCCTATTATAGTATTGAATGGGATTAATCAGCTTTTCACCAGCACCTGTCAGTACAAAACTCGGAAGCTGCCATTCCTAAAACTACCTTCGCCCCCAATTAGAATTCCTTTTCTTTAGCGGTTAAAACTCATTGACAGAGCCCAACCCTTGAAATAGTGCTGCATAATAATTGCTTATGGAATGCTTCTTACCTTCATAGCCTTTAGAAATAAAGAAAATAACGTTTCTTTTATATGTTTGCCTAAGACTCAGCTCAAGTGTGTGTAATTACCACACATACCAAGCTCCTCATTATGTCAGCCCTGGAGCCCACGTGGCCATTATAGTAATTTGCTAACTGGTAATTGTTCCTTTCCTTTCACAGTCCCAACCCCAGCCTTACATTTTGGCCATTGCTCTGCCCTTCTGAGCTGGTGTGAGTAGCAGTGCGAAGCCGAAGGGTATGAGAACGAAATATGCTGCAAGTGGCAAGTTTGAGAGTTTGAGAGTAGTGTAGACAGAAGGTGGTCCTTGACCAGGTGAGCCTATGAGCGCAACACCAACGCGGTACTTACACATAGGACAAGGAGGGGCAGAACAAGTCCCCTATACAAAACTGAGGCCCAGAGAGACTCAGTCACCAGGAAAAGTCACACCGCTAGTGGGTGTGGTACTGGGGCTCAAACTCTGATTGCAGCATTACTCTCTACTGCCCATTGAAAAACAGGTGCCCTGCGAAAGTTTCAAAATTACTGCACATCAAAGTATTTTCAAAATGCGTAAAATGTTTCCTACCTCTGCTTTTCCATATGAATGCCGATCTGACAGTGCGTGTTGCCCCTTTTCCCCAGAGGCATCCTTTGATTTAGCCACAAAAACAAAGGAAATCCGAATATCCATGTTTGCCGACCTTAGTTTTTGCAGAAAAATTGTGGAGTAACAGCGCCCTCAGGTGGTCACTCGAGTTTTCTCAGTCTGCCTTAGAGCGCGAAGTGGGGCTAAGAATGCCACTGCTGCCCCCTAGTGGGCTTGGGACACCTGGGACCTCCTCACTGAGTAAAGTGCGTCTTCCAGGACCCGTGGGCCTGCGGAGTCACCTCGGAGACCCATTCCCAGCCCTGGCCTGGGGCGATCCTGAGGCGTGGCCTCTCCCACCTCAGCTGAAACCAAAATTGGAATCAAAGCCCTTAGTAGGGGGTGTTTTAAGATCCACACACGCTGGGACCTGGAAGGGCCTGAAGGCTTCGTGGCCAGAAACCCCTGCTGCCACCTATCTCTGGGCCCAAGCCTACGTTTCCTCCCCTGGAGCAGCGGCTTATTAGCTAAGGGATTGTTCCCGTTTTGGAAAAAAAAATATCACCAAGCCCTAGGGTTGGGGTATGGATAGCAACACTCTAATTATTTATATCTTCGTGTGAAATACGTTCATCTGACCCTTACCTGGTAGCAGGTGTTTCAGGGAAAAAGAAAGATCCTAAGAATAATGAGAGCCCGCAATAGGCGTGGAAGGCAAGGGGAGAGAAAGGGAGAAGAAAGGGAGGAAGGGCAATGGGGAGGGGAGGACAACGGAAGGGAAGTGAGGGGAAGGGAGGGGAGAGGAGGGAAGGAGAAAGGAAGGGAGGGAAGCGGAGGAGAGAGGAAAGAGGTGGGGAGGAGGCCAGCTAGACCCTTCTGCAGTCAGACTCAGTCTTCATTGCCCTAGTCCAGGCTTCAAATGCATAAAGAATTTGCAAGTGCACTCTTGTTCAATTCGCAAGACATTTCAGGGCTCCCATGGACTCCCACCATTGCTTAGTGTATTACTCTGAGTTCTCCAGAGAAACAGAACCAGAACCAACAGAAAAAAATATATATCATATATATATGAATTACTATATATGCTATATATATGACTTACTATAAGGAATTGACTCATGGGATTGTGGAGGCTGACAAGTCCCAGATCTGCCATCAACACACTGCAAATCCAGGAGAGATGATGGTGTAAGTTCCAGTTCAAATCCGAATGCAGAGGAAGACCAATGTCTCAACCCAAAGGCAGCCAGGCAGAGAAAGAAAATCCATCCTTACTCAGCCTCTCAGTCTATTCAGGCCTTCAACAGATGATGAAGTCCACTCACACTGGGAGTGGGAGGGCTCTGTTTTCCTCAGTCCACTCATTCACAGGTGATCTTAACCAGAAACACCCTCACAGACACACACAGAAATCACCTTAATCAAGTATCTGGGCACCCCGTGGTCCAATCAAGTGCACACGTGCAATTACCCTCCCATTTGGCAATGGCAGCACCTGTCGGCCACGCTGCCTTCTGGTTGCTTGTGCCAGGCTGCTCTCCTACTAGAGAGTAGAGGCTGAGGACAGAAACAGCCTCTTCTAGCACAAGATCCCGGGATCTAGCACAAGAACTAACACAGGAAATGGTAAGTGCTCAGGATATTTTAAAAGTGCAAAAATGGAGAAATGAACAAATGCACATACCTGGGTCCAATATAAAGAAAACATAGGCCAGGCACAGTGGCTCATGCCTGTAATCCCAGCACTTTGGGAGGCCAAGGTAAGCAGATCACTTGAGGTCAGGGGTTCAAGACCAGCCTGGCCAACATGGTGAAACCCTGTCTCTACTAAAAATACAAAAAATATGGGCATCATGGTGCACGCTTGTAATCTCAGTTACTTGGGAGGCTAAGGCAGGAGGATCACTTGAACCCAGGAGGCGGAGGCTGCAGTGAGCCAAGATCGTGCCATGCCATATAGTAGTTGTCTCATTATACACCTATGTCCTTTATAGAGGACAGAGAGCTCCTTCAGTTAGGGGCCGAGTAGGTCACTGCATCCCCAGTGCTAAGCATGATGTCTGACACATAGTTGGTGCTCAGTAAATATTTGGTCACCCAGGGATGAATAGACCAGTCAATGAGGGAGAGAATGAAGCCAGCCGGCCATCTCCCCAGAGGTGAAGCAGGCTGATTCTCATTTGGAACTGAGAATCGCTCTTACCTGTGGTCAGGATCAGAGACAGGCTTTTACAAACTGGTATCCTGATATTCTCTTCAAACTGACTTGAGAAACCTTTGTAAAATTCCAACCTTGCTTCCTGTCACCACAGTTATCCAGAAACTGTCAAAACCAACAGGACTCCTTGGGGGAAAGCCAGGAAGGTTGTACAATTACTGCTGTCAGGAGACTATGACAGCACCTTGGGCCCTTCCAGGGGAGGATGAAAGTTCTGATTTCTTCCTACTGGGGATAAAAACAGGAAGAAAAAAAAAGTTCTGATTAGGTGGACTCTGTCACACCTAGCAAGCCTGCTCTTCTGACTGGAGAGCTGCCCTAATGCTGGGAGGCAGGTTTCCAGAACAATCTGGAAGACAGTGAAGAGATCCGGCTCGGCTTCATTGTACTTACCTGCTAAAAAGTCTCTGCTGCTCACAAAATGCAAGAAAGAGAAATCCACCTTTTGGGTTTCTGTGCCTCCATTTTGCTTGTAAAAATGTTAACGATGGGCCAGGTGCGGTAACTCACGCCTGTAATCCCAGCACTTTGGGAGGCCGAGGCGGACAGATCATGAGGTCAGAAGATCAAGACCATCCTGGCCAGCATGGTGAAACCCCGTCTCTACTAAAATACAAAAAATTAGCCGGGCATGGTGGCGGGCACCTGTAGTCCCAGCTACTCAGGAGGCTGAGACAGAGGAATCACTTGAACCCGGGAGGCGGAGGTTGCAGTGAGCCAAGATCGCGCCACTGTACTCCAGCCTGTGCGACAGAGTGAGACTCCGTCTCAAAACAAACAAACAAACATACATTAACGATGGCCCCAGGGAGAGTCACAGGTGAGTGAAAAGAAGCTGTTAGGTAGGTACAGAGCTTTCACAGAAGTTTGGGGAGCACAGCAACCCCCAGCTCCTCAGGTCAGAAGGAAAAGCAAACCTGTGGTTAGCCAAGTCTTCTGCCAGCTCACAGAGACCATAGTGGGTAGCGATGAAGATGTGGGACCTATGATCAGAGCTGCTCTCCATCAGAGCTGCTGTCAAATCCTGGCTCTGTCATTTACTTGCTTGGCCCATTACTGTGGAAGCACCAAAGGGAAGCTTGAGGGATGTTAGACAGCTGTGACCTCCATGAGTTCCCAAGCTGTCCCAAGTGATGATAACCATCATCATTGTGATGGACAGTTCTCACGCTTATATAAAGTATAAATATAACCACATGAGAATTTTTTGGTATTTTTTATCACAATCTAAGTTAACATGTGTGCTTTTTATGCAAACACAGCAGCAAGGCAGTTCTCTGAGCAGTGCCCCCACCACCCCATCACTACCATAAACCCCTCCTCTGTGTGAATTCTGGAGCCAACACTGGCAAATCTCCATTCTTCTCTAAACCTTGGTTTTCTTCTCTGTTACAACAATAAAGGCTAATACAGTTATTGAGTACTTTCTGTTTGCTGGGCACTGACCCAGATGTTTTTTATGTGAATTATCCCATGTAATCCTTACAACAACAGTATGAAGTAGTTCCTTACCATTCTGTGCCTCAGTTTCTCAAAAGATAGAGACAATAATACCTACCTCCTGGGATTGGAGTGGGGGCTAGAAACAGAAGATGCATGTGGGATATCTGGCCCTGGTGGTGCTCAATAAATGGTACAGGTCTAACAGTTGTAATGATTACAATGATGTTGGAGAGGTTGCAGGTGAGGAAGTGAAGCAGGAAGAGGAAGATGAGGAAGATGAAATCATGGTTCCCGGTGGGCAGAGATGCCAGCTTATACTTAGACCCTCCCTCAAGTGCTCATCCACAGATGCTGTCCCTCCTGACCATGAGACCTGAAATGTCTCAGCAGTGTCACCATGCATGGTTTTATTCGTCCACACTCAGCTGAAGTAAAGAGGGGGCCTGCACAGGTCTATAGAGTAAGTGGGTCTGGCCTTGATGTCCCTGGCCTTGGCTGTCAACATCTTATTTCTCTCTTGGTGACACCCCCTCCCCTCAGAAGGGCCCCTCCCTAAGCAAGTTACTTACAAGGAGTTAGAGGGAGAGGGAAAAAAAGGAACAATCCAAAGTAGCCCAGGTCTAGGACTCCAGAGAGAGCCACCAGGTCAGGGAACATGAAAATGAGGTATTAGGTCTGAAGCCCAATAATGTAAGGACACAACAGTCTGAGTCATGCGAAAAGGGACTAAAGGAGTGTGTGATCGAAACTGGTCATTGTCCAGCTATATCCATTCTCCCCTTCTTCCTTTTAGTAATAGGTTCTTGAAATTTTACCGTGCACTTGGCCACTCAGCTGAAGACTACATTTCCCAGCCTCCCTTAAAGCTAATTTATAGTTACAGCAGTAAGTTCTAGCCAATGAGATGTGAATGGAAATGACATGAACAGTTTATAGGACACATCCTTAAAACAGAAGCCACATGCCCTTCTTCTCCTTTCCAACCTTCCAATATGCAGAAACCCAGACCTGGTCCTGGTAAAGCAGCTTCCGCCAGGAAGACAAAGGCAATCCCATGGGGTTGGCGAAACCATAAGGAATCAGGCTTCCTAGTTCCCCTCACCCTGGGATGCTCACATATCTTGGAGTTTTTTCCTTTAGGATTTTATAAACATCGACATTGTTTGTTCTTGCATTAAAGCAGCATAACACATGCTCATTTGCCAATTGTCCAAAATGAGTCTAACGTCCAGTTTCAAGAATGAGAATACTCTGGCTAGAATCCCAGTCAGCATGTTACCAAATCCAGAGAAATCTTGAGGGCTTCTCTGAGGGGACATGGGACTGGTTTTCAGGGTTTCAGGAGAAAAAACATAAAATTCTGAGGCTCAGATGCAATTTCTGGGCTGAGGTGCAAGGGGAGGTTAGCCACTCCCATGAGAAAGGGCAGAGAGACCCTCCCTCATCCCTCCCCAGATTGCTGGGATCAAGTTCAGGCCAATGCAGAGGATTGGCCTGTACTTGATCCGGCCGAAGATCCAGTGTGGCAACCATGGGACAGCTCATTCCTGGAAAAAACAAGACCCAGCTTTCTCACCATTGTATCCTGGCTTGCTCACCATCATGTGGCCTGGCACACAGAAGGAGCTCAATAAATATTGATTTGAATATTGACTGAATGAATAATAAGAGTTGTACATTTTGAGCTCTTCAAAACAAGAACAGTTCTGGCAGCAAACACCAAGAGTTAGACACTCTAAAGGAAAGACAAGGGTTGGCTCTGCTTGGCCAGTTTCTTCATGGAACATCCCTCTGAAAACCAAGGGACCACAAAGGCTCTTTAAAAAACTGACTCTCTCTCTCTCTCTCTCTCTCTCTCTCTCTCTCTCTCTCTGGGAATCCCTGGGCCACTTCCCAAACTGTAGCAAACAGGGAGTTTGAGTACTTCAAAAAGTCTGTGGCTTTGGAAAAACTGATTTAGAAAGACTGACTAAATGGAACTGCCTTCTTTCACCACTCATTCATTCACTCAACAAAACTTTATTGAGGATGTACTATATGCCAGCACCCAACCAAGCTCTGGTGTTAAAGAAAAGATTATAGTTTACAACTCTCTCCCCATCCTGAACGAGCTTATGTACTGTCCCAGGCTTTTCTCACAATCACAGCCTCTGCCTACCTCCTAGCCGCCACCTCAAAGAGTGGGTGGGCCATGGGGAGCACAGCCAGGATGCAACAGCTAGGAGCTACTTGAAGATGGAAGCAGAGACACAGTAATACCACCATCCAGGGATAGAATGAAAATGGATTTCCCCCTGCCAGAATTGTCCTCAGCTACAAACCAACCTTGCCCCTTAGGCCTTCACTCCCCTCCTTCCCATCTGCTGAAGGATGAGTGGGGCTGCCCTTACTCTGAGGTGGCACAATTCAGAGTCCAGGCTGCTGCAAACCCCTGCACATGCTGCTGGCTGGAAAGTGGATACAGAGATCAGATCAGAAGGCTTTCCTGATAGGAGCCTGGACACAGGTGCTCATACTACCCACTGCCATTTGGAGTGTAGTGGTTGTCTCTCAAACCCTTCTTGATCTTGAGCAGATTGGAACTGGGCAGTGAGTGATCTGGGGACCCAGGAAAGGGAAAGACTGGAGGGCAGGGGGAACTAGCCCTGTGCCTGGGAGTTGGGAGAGGAGTGACAGAAGGGGTAGGAATGGGAAGTAAAATACCTAGGAAACCCTGCCTATTAGGAAGTTGGGTCTGAAAACTTTTTATCAGAAAACCAGTGTATATGACGATGATGATGGTGACCACAAGCAGGATGTGGGGCCATGTGTGGTATCAGGAGAAAATGATCATGATCCATCCCTCAGGATAGCCAGCAATTAGGAAAGATGAACTAAAACCCTCACTGGTTGTTTAAAAAAATATGGATTTAGTTCTTGCTGGAGGAGCTGCTTATTTGTGGTTGACTTTATATTTGCAAAAACCAGGACACATATTAAAAGAACACGTCAGGCTTTTGTAAAAAAAATTTCATTTTGAATTTGTCTGAGACTTGCAGAAGAGTTTCAAAAATAGTACAAAGAGTTCTCTATATCCCTCATCACGTTCCACTAGTGATAACATCTTACATGACCATAGGATAATGATCAAGAACAAGAAGCTAACATTGATATAGTATTATTGACTACACCACAGGCCTTATTTGAATTCCACCACTTTTTCTGCTAATGTCCTTTTTTTGTTCCAGAATCCTAACCAGGACCCCACATTACATTTAGTTGTCATGTCTTCTCATCCACTCCAGTCTGGAACAGTTCCTCAGTCTTTCATGAACTTGACACTTTCAAAGAGTACTGGTCAATTCTTTTGTAGAATGTCTCTTCATTTTGTAGAATGTTTTCTTATGATTGGAATCATGTTATGCATTTTTGGCAAGAATACCACAAAATTGATATTGTGTTCCTCTCATCACATCAAAGTGTTCATAATGTTGATGTGTCATTACTAGAAATGTTTACATTCATCACTTGGTTAAGCTGGTGTCTGCTGAGTTCTCCACTGTAAACCTAACTATCTTTCCATCTGTAGTTGGTAAGTAGTTTGGGTGCAATATTTAGATTTTTAAAAATCCATCATTTTCTATTGATCATCCCTTTTAACCTCTGCAGGTGTCTGATCCTCCAGGGTACTAGTCTGGTTAGCTTGAGTAGGTCACAGCCCCTTGACCCCAGATTGTCTCGAGGTCAACGGTTTTATCAATGCCCAATAAATATTCAATGGGTATAGGTGGAAAGTTCCACATGAGACATAACCATCAAATGCAATGTGCAAGCCTTGTCTGGATCTTGATTCAAACAAACCAATTATAAAAAGACATTTATAGCAAATTTTAATATAGATAGGATATTGAATGATACTAAGAAATTATTGTTATTTGCATTAGTGTGATCATGGCATTATGATTATATTAAAAACATCTTTTTCTCATAGAAATATATAGTGAAGTATTGATAGTAAAAGTGATGTGATAACAGGGGTTTAAAATAATCCAGGAAAAAAACATGTGGAGAGACACGTGACGTGAGAGTGGCAAATGCCGATCGTTATTGAGGCAAATAATTGGCACATGGGGCTGGGCGCGGTGGCTCAAGCCTGTAATCCCAGCACTTTGGGAGGCTGAGATGGGCAGATCACGAGGTCAGGAGATCAAGACCATCCTGGCTAACACAGTGAAACCCCGTCTCTACTAAAAATACAAAAAAATTAGCCGGGCGTAGTACCGGGCGCCTGTAGTCCCAGCTACTCGGGAGGCTGAGGCAGGAGAATGGCGTGAACCAGGAGGCAGAGCTTGCAGTGAGCTGAGATCGCACCACTGCACTGCAGCCTGGGTGACAGAGCGAGACTCCACCTCAAAAAAATAAAAATAAAAAATAATTGGCACATGGAATTCCATTATATTTTTCTAGTTTTATATATTGTTTTAATTCCCAAAGTAAAAAGTAAAGGTTTAGATACATTAAAAAGTGATTTGTCTCAGTTAATCTGCCTCAGAAAATACCACACTCATATATTAGTGTAATTTTATTCTGCATTCTGTGAAAACTGGACACTTCCCATACTACAACAAAAGCAAAAAATGATCCTATTCTCAGGATCTGGGTGGTTGCTTGCTTTGGGTTCCCAGCCCAGATGACACTGCCCTCTTGGTGGTTTTTTCTCAGGGGCACTCTTTCATCCTTATCTTCAGTAAGTATTCACCTTTCTTGCTGCTAACTCCTTTCTTTTTTACTTTTTTCTATTTTTATAGAGAGGTAAGGTCTTGCTCTGTCACCCAGGCTGGAGTACAGTGACGCGATTACAGCTCCCTGCAGTCTCAATCTCCTGGGCTCAAGTGATCTTCCCACCTCAGCCTTCTGTGTAGCTGAGACTAGAGGCACGTGCCACCACATCCAGTGACTTTTTTTTCTGTATAGACAGTATCCTCCTACATTGCCCAGGCTGGTCTCGAACTCCTGGCCTCAAGGAATCCTCTCACCTCAGTCTCCCAAATTGCTGGGATTGCAGGCGTGAGCCACTGCGACCATCCACCAACTCCTTTAATTCATCTTAATGCTTGTCCTGTTCCTTCTAGAGATTTTAGAGCCCATTTAACCCCAGAGTTGGATTGTTAGCCTCTTTGAGGCTCAACTTCTTTATTTATAAAATGAAGCTAGCATAGACCTACCACACGGGTCATGAAGAGAACTGCAGAGGATAACATGCGTGCTCCTATTCTGTGCAGGTGTGGTACATTGCGGGTGCTCAAGAAATGGAACTTTCCTTCCACTGCGGTTATGCCTGCCCCAGAAAACCCTAGGAGAGACCCAGTCCTGGCACAGCAAGACACTTAGAACCCAAAACCTGGGCATGAAACCTGGATAATGTGACTTTGCTGAGTGGCAGAATTGTTGCCTCACTCGGTAGCCTAAGTTGTTTTGGAATTTGATGTAGTTAGAGATATAAAACACAATAATCTGACAATTCTATGCTCTTTCTGACCTGGCAGATATCTCTGAGACCACCGTAGATGATTGTGCAGTACATATACGTGTGATACACAGTTACACATAGTCATCTCAGACATCTGCCCCCACAGATGTAACTCGCTTCCTGCCTTCCTCTCTCTATCCCCTTCTATTCCTTCCCATCCTTCTTCCTCTTTTCATTCTTTCATGTAAATGGAAATCATAGTAACACTCTGAGGTTGTGATGTAAGTCAAAGTAGATGTGTCTAAAAGTGCTTTAACTCTAAAATGCTATATAGAAAGTTATGTTTTATTGTTTTATTTTTCAGGACAAGAACTATTATATATGTGTTAGATATCATCAGTTAAAGTGCTGGGTTGGTTTATTTGGGGGGTTTTGGTTCTGGTTGCTGTGCGCATTCCAGTCCCTAAGGCAATCGGTGGTATTTTGAGAACCTAGCTGGCATCCCTACATGATTGGGATAGAGACATGACTCTCCCAAGCGGTGACCCTCCTCCTGGAGCATGCTACCTAGATCCACACAGGTGAGAAGTGGCTCAACTACAAATTAACACCTGGCACTCAGTGTGTCTGCCCTTGTAATTTCTGGCATGGGGATTGTATCAGAAACCATATGTGTTTCCTTTGTCCTGACATACAAGACTTGTCTCTCCAGATTGGCAGGTACACAGGCCTCTGGCTGAACCTCAATTTCAACAACTCTGGAAGGCCCTTTAAGGTGCTCCCCAGGACCCTGTTGGGGTCTTAGTAATAGGGCTTCACTTCCCACCCTGATTTCTGAACCTATTGAGAAGTAAGATAAAAGACCAAGTGGTTAGAGGCCAAAATATCACATTCACCATTGATAAAGTTTAGGTTGGAAGGCCTAGCTTGTATCTCTTGGCAAATGGAACCTCAGTTTTAGGTGCGACCCTTTCATGGGAGTGCTGGGCCAGGGAAAGCTTCCACCCTGGCCAGAGCCTGCCTGGAGGAGCTGAGCAGAGCCTATGCTCACAGCAGACGAGTGCTCCCAGGAAGAGGACATAAGGTTTCGAGCCACATTCCCAGTTTTTCCCTCCCAAATTCACCAGTTACAGAAGGAATTCTGACTGGGACCAGTGCTAGCCAAGAACCGTTTCTCTCCCACAAAGTCTTCTCAGGGCAAAATGTTTATAGAGTGACAAGTTCCCTCAAGAGGAACATCTGGTTACCCTTGAATCTATGCTATTCTGACAGAATAACTAAAACATGCTCTTCCATGCCCTGTCTGGTGTTTACCACAAACCAAAGCTATGTGCTGGCATTCACACCTCCCACCACCGCAGTCTCTTCTTCCATTTATCTAGCCATCCAGCACCCACTCACCACCCGCTCTAGTCTGAGGCCCCACAGGGTATCGTGGCTTGAGCCTAGCATTTCCAACTGTTTAAGGGATGCAACCTGCTTCTCTTTTGTTCTTACACAGACACATTCTGTTGGCAGCTTCCGCATCTTTGGACCTCAGTGTCATTAAGTATCACATGGCCCCACAACAACAATAAATGGAAAACCTAATCCTCGTGTGTTTAAAAGTCCGTTCCATTTAAATGAGTCATACCATTAAGTCAACACACAGTTTCGCTTTAAACCCTAAGTCACTTACATAAATCCCCAGGGGTTCACTGTGACCCTGTGTAAGGCTTCTTCCTTTTCTGTAAACTTTCGTTCTTGGATTACACATTTCCAGGGATGACTGCCAACTCCTCCTTTTGCCTTCTGTCCTCTGAGTGTGTGTGTGTGTGTGTGTGCGCGCGCGCATGTGCGCAAGCGCATGTGTATTTTATGTCCGCATCCTGGTCCTGCAAATAAAAGTCACCTTTCCTGTTTTCTCAGCAACTTGAATCAATTCCACTTTCCCATTTTCCCATTAGTGTTTGGTGTGTGTGCTTTGCTGGATTGGTCAAAGAAGCTCCCCACTCTGCAGAATTTTCGAATGCTCCTAAGGTAGAGAGCATTACATTGGAAAGAAATGGAACTTTCTGATTCTTCAGAGACTCAGCCTTCTCCTATGAGGACCCAGTTGCTGGTCAGATGTTTAGGAGAACCCGGCAGGCAGTCTATGCTTCATGGTCTTCCTAATAACACTTTATGCTTCCTTCTACTAAGTACAACCATCTATATTTTAATGACTTCTCTTTCTCCTTCCCTGCTCTGTGAATTTCTCCAAGGCAAAAACTCTGTCCTAGCCAGTTATGATGGCTCGCGCCTATGATCTGAGCTACTCAAGAGGCCAATCACTTGAGGCCAGGAGTTCAAAACCAGCCTCGGCAACATAGTGGGGCCTTCATCTCAAAAAAAGAAGAGAAAAAAAGTCCTGTGTTCTATTCTTCTTTTGATCCATTTCAGTTAGCTCCTGACTCTTAGTGCCAGCTCAGTTAATATTTGAGAAAAGGTAAAGGAAAAGAAAGAAGCAAGGGAGGCCAGAAGGGAAAAGGTCCCAGCGCCCTTGAATATGCTGGCACTCCCTCTAGAAAGCTGCTCCTACATGTTTCCCTGTGGCCGGCTCCTTCTCTCTCTGTCATTCCTATGTCCATTCAGCATCACCCCCTCAGAATGTCCTTTCCTGACTTCCTTCTTAAAGGAGCCACCACACAGTCACTCTCTATGTTACTTTCCTGTTTTATCTACTTCACAGCTGTTTGTGATCTGAAATTATTTAACTGTATGTTTATTTATTACCTGACTCGCTCCACTATGAAGCTCCATGAGGTACAATAATTTTAGGATCTTAAACAGTGCCTAGCACATAAGTGCCTAACAAGAGTCAATTGAGGCTGGGCACAGTGGCTTACGTCTGTAATCCCAGCAATTTGGGAGACCGAGGCCAGTGGATCACCTGAGGACAGGAGTTCGAGACGAGCCTAACCAACATGGT
>NW_012102421.1:4192915-4194210 GCF_000951045.1 Mandrillus leucophaeus
TCACATATGTAATTTCACATTTTCTAGTAGCCACAGTTTGAAAAAGCAAAATGAAACAGATGAAATTAATTTTAATATTAATATATTTATTGAACCTTGTCTACCTAAAATACTATATCAATGTGGTAATCAATATAAAAAATAATACGTTTTACATTTTTTTTATATATATATACTGTTATAAATCCAATGTGTAATTTACATTTGGAGCGCAACTCAATTCTTACTAGCTACCTTTCAAATGCTCAGGAGTCACAAGCGGCTAGTGGCTACCATATTATAGGTCAGGAAAGCTCTATACTCTTTCTCACAGGTTCCCAGTGGGATTGAGCCCCAGTTGCCCACAGTGGTAATCTTCTGATTGATGTCCCCTTTCTAGATTTCCTTTCCTTCCCCGAAGGCCTCCATTCCCCTGCCAATGCTTCCTGGGATCATCCATCCATCAAATGAACTACTTGCTGTCAACTCCTTCCCTCAAAGTCAGCTTCTGGGAAATCCAACCTAAGATATGATTGTTCTAAGCCCATAAGCACTAAGGATAGCCACATCTTCTGTTAATTAACTTCTTCTCATTGTTGAACTTTCTATTACTTTTACATGGAGTAAATACTTGCTCAAGGTTACAGCAGGGTGTATTCTGTGTTATGACAACCTAGCGGAAAGGTCTGCCCATTCTGGAGCCTGAATAGCAAAGAAGAGAACAATGTCCCCTTCCCTCAGGCCAAAGTGGTGGGAGCAGTAGCAGTGCCCAAGGAGACAGCTGTGCTTAGCAGGGGGGTGACCTCTCGAGTGTCACCAACAGCAATGTGCCTGGGCAACAAGGAGACTGGGGCAGCAGAACACAAAGGACTCATCTTGCTTTCACATAAGATGGCCCTGGGGACCCTCAGATAGGCCAGAGGACAGTTTCCAATCACCAGACCAAGGGAAGGAAGTACTGGCTACCACAATTTTATATTTAAAAGGAAATTTAAAATTTTGTAGGTATAGATGGTAAGGTCAGGACACCCAGTCACAAGTGAATTAATTCTCTTTTTTGTTTTGTTTTGTTTTGTTTTGTTTTTTGAGATGGAGTCTCGCTCTGTTGCCCAGGCTGGAATGCAGTGGTGCACTCTCCACTCACTGCAATCTTTGCATCCTAGGTTCAAGAGAGTCTCGTGCCTCAGCCTCCTGAGTAGCTGGGACTACAGGTGCACACCACCACACCTGGCTAATTTTTTTGTATTTTTTTGTTGAGACAGAGTTTCATCATGTTGGCCAGGTTGGTCTCGAACTCCTGGCCTCAAGCGATCCAT
>NW_012102421.1:4196595-4199660 GCF_000951045.1 Mandrillus leucophaeus
AAAAAAAAAAAAAAGTCACTTGAATGAATAAACAGAGAAAGAGAGAAAGGCAGGCAGGCTCTCCTCTCCTTTTGCCCACTTGAATTGACACCTTAAAATATAGACCACCACAGACAAAAAGAAGCTGTTCTTCTGTCCTTTGCTGACATGTCCACCTGGCTCTTTAACATGGACCGCAGGGCCCAGAAGGCATCTTTATTGGGAGAACAGTTCAAGATGCAAAAGAACACCGTCAGGAATGTGGTGGTGCTCAGGTGCAGAGCCCTTCTGGAAATGGTTCCAGCCACACCACCTGTGTTCACCATACAGACTGAGCTTCTGAAACTGTTCCCTTGGGAGGGAACACAGGTTTCACAGACACCCACAGGTATTTAAGCAGAGGTGAGGGCTACTGTTGATATGTCATGGCACGTGGGAACATGTGGCACTACAAGACCTCAGGGGAGAGCCAGACTTGGCCAGCCAGGGGCCAGGGGCTGCCGCGCTGCTGCTCTGCCAGCTGCACTGTCCTCATCTCTCTTCTGTGCATCCATTTCCTGCTCTCTCACTGCAGACCTGTGCACAGGAGCCAAACACGCTGCTCAAGAACCTCGGAGACCCATTTCGCAATTCCACAGGGGAAAATCTGGTGAGTTCAGCTTGGGTCCAGTGTTTACATCTTGTCCACTCAACTATGAAGGGAAGAGGGTCACACTGTATGGGTGTGGCAGCTGGGACAGGGTTCACAAAAAGGGGTATGTAGTTGGGGATCACCCCAAAAACATCTTTACCTTAGTCAACAGATGGTGTGCACAGTCTCCAATATCTGAGAAGCAGTTTATTGTCATTGCCCTTTAAATGTCCAGATGTTTTCCATTTGTCTTTCCTGTCATTAGCCAACAATCACCTGGCAGTGGAAGCATGAAATATAAGAGGCTGCCCTCTGAAATATTTTCTGGGTCACTAAGGGCATTAAACACTTGTTTCCAGTGTTAGGGAAGCTAAAACAGAGGTCGTGGGTCAATGACAGAGAAATGTTTTAATGTCTACATTGGCCTGAGGAAGCCAAATGCTGCAGAAATCCTGTGGGCAGCTTTCCATCTTCCTCTTTCATCAATGTCAGGGCCTGAGAAAACAACTCTTGGAATGTATCCACTTGAGTCCAACCATTTCAACAAAACAAGATAGAGTATATTCTGAATGCAACGCAAACACACCTCTCTGTGGGTAATTATGAAACCAGCTCAGGCAGCCTTATGCCTCCTGCGATGACTATTGCTGACTCATTCCATTGGTTTTTCTGGCTTTACAGCCCAGTTGCATGTGTTACAAGATAACACTAGGTGAGATCATACCCTTTTTTTGTTTGTTTGTTTGTTTGTTTTTAATACTTGGTAATTTTCAACCGAATTTATGTTTAAGAAACCGTTCCCTTGGAAGGCCGAGGCAGGCAGATCATGAGGTCAGGAGATCGAGACCATCCTGGTTAACACGGTGAAACCCCATCTCTACTAAAAATACAAAAAATTAGCTGGGCGTGATGGAGGCCGCCTGTAGTCCCAGCTACTCCGGAGGCTGAGGCAGGAGAATGGCGTGAACCTGGGAGGCAGAGCTTGCTGTGAGCCGAGATTGAGCCACTGCACTCCAGCCTGGGCAACAGAGCAAGACTCCGTCTCAAAAAAAAAAACAAAAACTGTTCCTCTGTTGAGGGAATCCTGTTGATAGACTGGAAGAGAGACGGGAGGAAGAGGGGCATAAAATAATGTGGCTTCAAAGACAGATGCAGCTCTGCACAGTAAAGTAAGAAATTGGTTTAACTATGGACAGAGACACATTTCCAAAGATGATGTCTCCTTTGGAGGCATATTCCTACCCGAAGAATATGAGAATATGTAACCCAGTGTGTCCACCACTGCCTTGATTTATTGAGAGGTTTGGGGCCAGTTCTGTCTGGTCCCTTCTTGCCCGGGTACTATTCCATGAAGACCCTCTAGGAGACCAAGTCTTCAATCCTGGGGCTTCTAAGTGCCCTGGACCATTGGGAGGAGGGACTTTTCACATGGTGTGCGAGCGGCAGAGGGCTGAACAAAGCCCTAGGGCACAGGGTTGTCTTTGGGCCTTGCTAGTAATCACTGTGACTGCAGGCCATGAGCAACGTTCACCACAAGCACATGGACATCTAATCTAGGTCCTGAGGACCAGTGGGGGTCTCCAGGAGTGGGGAGCTGATGGGCTACAGTCCATGTTTCAGTAGAGGACAACTATCTCTCCTTCTGCCCTTGGGGTCCTTACCATCTCCCTATCCCCAGCCTGTGGAATCCTTAGTCTGGAGAGCAAAGCTGTCTTTGCAGTTTTGCAGTTATGCAGCATGCTGTTTCTGTCTTCTACCTGAACTGGTGACTTCTGAACTGAAACGCTACAAATTTGGCTAATTATCTGCTTCCAAAACAACATCCTTCCCCTAAAGCAATGATAACTCATATCTCGTTGTCTGGCCTGGGAGGAAGATCATCAGAGTGCAAGTGAAGAAAATCAGAGAACACAAAAGCTAGAAGAGGTGTGCGGGGGGGAGGGTGGGTAAGAACACAGAGTGAATTATTTAAAACATTAACCCACTTCATACATAGGATCAGGCATTGCACCTGTATATAAGCCTTGTTATTGTGGAGTTGTGTGTTCTCGTTCACATGGTTTCTTGCAGGGCTATAGGACAGACATGTGGACCTCACATGGAGGAAAAAGCAGAAAAAGTAGCTGGACTGGCTTAGTTCAGCAGAGTCTGGGCTGAACTGTGGATGTCCTCCTGTAGAGTTGAGTGGGGAACCTGGATCTTGGGACATGTACCAGGGTGAGACAATTCTGAGGCATGTTCTATACTAGCTCTGTCTGATAGGAATATACTGTGAGTCACATATGTAATTTCACATTTTCTAGTAGCCACAGTTTGAAAAAGCAAAATGAAACAGATGAAATTAATTTTAATATTAATATATTTATTGAACCTTGTCTACCTAAAATACTATATCAATGTGGTAATCAATATAAAAAATAATACGTTTTACATTTTTTTTATATATATATACTGT
>NW_012102421.1:4200515-4243146 GCF_000951045.1 Mandrillus leucophaeus
ACAAGTGAATTAATTCTCTTTTTTGTTTTGTTTTGTTTTGTTTTGTTTTTTGAGATGGAGTCTCGCTCTGTTGCCCAGGCTGGAATGCAGTGGTGCACTCTCCACTCACTGCAATCTTTGCATCCTAGGTTCAAGAGAGTCTCGTGCCTCAGCCTCCTGAGTAGCTGGGACTACAGGTGCACACCACCACACCTGGCTAATTTTTTTGTATTTTTTTGTTGAGACAGAGTTTCATCATGTTGGCCAGGTTGGTCTCGAACTCCTGGCCTCAAGCGATCCATCCACCCGCCTCGACCTCCCAAAGTGTTGGGATTACAGGCGTGAGCCGCCCCGCCCAGCCACAAGTGAATTAATTCTCAATCTGCTGTTTCAGTCAGGATGACTTCAAAGAATCCTCTGTCTATGCCTCTGAGAACAACAAAGAAAAACAATAACCAGTTGAGATGCAGATCAGCTCTGGCACTGTGCATAAATTCTCCTAGAAGAAGTGCTTTCCAAGGAGTGGGAACCTGACTTATAATGACGCCAAACAACACCTGACAAATAACACAGCCCTGAGGGGGTGTGGAGCAAAGATGAAAGAGCAGTTTCATGTCAGTAAGCACTAAAATATTACTAGAAGAAACCTGACCCCAAAATGCTACATCTACATATATTAACAAAATATTCTGTGATTTATTTATCCAATGAAACTGGAAATTTCCTTCCTGCTCATTTGCACTTTGTCTCCATTTCTCTTATGCAAAATGGAATACCTTTTGAGAATCTAGATGATTATTGCCAGGCACATTTTCACTGGAGCGATAATCTCACCAAATAAAGGCCAATATATTTCAACCTCCAACAGCCAACATAATAAATGAACAAAACGTTATACAGAAGACGAGTCTAACCTTGTGGCCTTATTTTCTTACCTTCCAAAACCATATGCCTCATCATCTTTTCCAAAAAGTGAATTTAAAATAACAATAATAACATTTCATTTTGGCTTCCACAACACACTCTGCTGAAATTACTCTCTCTAAAATCACCAGCAATTCCCTATCCTAATACCAGGGGTGTTCTCTCAGTTATCTTCCTACTTGAATTTTCTGCAGCATGCAACATATTGAACAACCTTTTCTTTGTTCACTCCATTGCAATAAATATTTATTAGTACCTACTATAAGCCAAGCACTGTTGTAAACATCTTCAGTATATTAGAAAATAAGACAAAGACCTCTTCCCTTCTAGAGCTTACATTGTAGCATAAGCAGACATCATAAACCATAGCGTACGTTAGAAGATGGAGACCAAACTGCCCTTTGGTGTAGCAAGGAAGGTCTTGGGCTTTGAAGGCAGGAAAGCATGATTCAGAGACTGGAGATGACAGAAAGCTGTGGGGTGACATGAGATTTTCTGCAAAAATATCCTCAAACAGTCTGTGACTTCCTAAGCATCACAAAATGCCAATGTGACTAGATCTCTTATAGAAAACAGAGTTGGGGTGTTGCTTCCCGGCTGGCTCTGGCAAGTTCTATGGATTTCCTCAAATCCACCTCTCCGGGCTCTCTCACTCCTGCCACTGCATTGAGTTCGGGTCCTGAGTTCTGCCTGGATGACCGCCTTAGCCTTCAAGTTGCAGTCCTTTCTGGAGCCCCAGTCTTACTATCATCCACTTCACTCCCCATAGTGCTGCCTGGTGGATTAATTGTCCCCTAAAATACAAATCAAATCCTGGCACTAGCTTTTTCCTGAAGTGGACTTCCTAAATTGGACTTCCTAAATTGGCAATATGCTTTCCAAAGAGCCCCTGATAATATAGACACTGAGAGACACATGCTCATCTGCTGAAAGAAGCATACCTAGAAAAAGCACAATGGAATCCATTTTTCTCATGAAACTAGAGCAAAATGCTACTCCTATTAAAGAGGGTTGACATGCTTTTCATTGCTTTAGGAACTATCCGTAGTTGAAATCAACAGCAAAGATTCTAAGGAACTGCAGGTCATTGACAGAGGTAAACTAATTTTAACAGCAATCCAGATAATCACGAGTGGTTGGTTTGGGGGCTTTAGAGGTGTCACCAAGCAGTTTAAAGCACAGGAAGCAAGCTCACTGCCTGGAAGTTGAGGAGCTGCAGATTAATCCCTAAATTTAGCATCTTGATATGGGTGAAAGCAAACTAGGTACACGATTGCCCAAACAGAAACACAGAATCAACTCACTTAGCAATAGCGAGTTATGTTTCTGCTCTGAAGGTAGGTCAGCAGCGTACAGGCATTGCCCAGAGGAAACTCACCCAGGGAGGCAGTCTGGGGCTGAGTTCCCTCAAGGAAGCATGGTTGAAGGAAGAAACTGCAGTGTAGCTGAAATAAATCAAGGTTATCATCAAGAAGATGGTGCTGACAAGTTTCAGATGTAAAGGATGAATTAATAATGATACTAAGTCTCAAGAATAGTGAAATCGTGATCATTACTCACATCTCCTGCCTGCATGGTATATGCAGAAACTCAGCACTCTCTAACCTTTACATGAATTAATGAGATAAGATGTTGCTATTTCTTTTTCTTTAAATGTCAGTGTTTCCCAATACTCCACCTTTACCCCTCTTCTCCTATTTAAGCTTTTTTCCTAGGTGGATGAGGAACCTGGGGCATGGAGCATTCAGGTAACTTGCCTGAACCCGAATAGTGAGTAACAGGACTACAAGGAGTGACTCAACCCCAAGTAAAGTAAGTCTGAAAACCAGTGAATGAGGCGTGAGTCAGAAATGATAAAGACGGAGGTCAGGATGGAGAATGGGGCAAGGAATGGGTTGGTGCAGGCAGGTTAGAACCAAGGCCAGGAGGAACTACAGAACACTGAATTTTCCTTTGGCTGTTTCCTGGTGTATCCCAGAAGTAAGAATGGCTGTTGAGAGGAACCACGAAAGTAATGAAAAAAGTATGCTGACATAAAAGGGGTCAAGAATGACCTCCAGTTGAGGCCAGGTGCGGTGGCTCACGCCTATAATCCCCGGACTTTGGGAGGCCAAGAGGGGCGGATCACCTGAAGTCAGGAGTTCGAGACCAGTCTGGCTGACGTGGCAAAACCCCGTCTCTACCAAAAATACAAAAAAATTAGCTGGGCATGATGATGGGTGCCTGTAATCCCAGCTATTTCGGAGGCTGAAGCAGGAGGATCGCTTGAACCCATGAGACAGATGTTGCAGTGAGCCAAGATCACACCATTGCACTCCAGCCTGGGTGAAAAGAGCAAAACTCCAGCTCAAAAAAAAAAAAAAAAAAAAAAAAGAATGACCTCTGATTCAGTCACTCATTCAACATGTGTTTACAGAACACCTAGCATATGTCAGGCTCTGTTCTAGGAGCAGCATTGAAAAAGTAAATAAAATACTGGCCTCACTGGAGTTACACCCTAGTTGAATAATAATAGATTAAATATGAAACACTAAAAATAATAGATTGCATATGCCCTGTTGTCATAGCCAGCCCTTTCCAAGTCAAAACCCCAGTAAAACCAGATTAGCAAATTAGAGGAAGAATAAAGGAGAAAAATAACAACTTCTGACACTTCAGGTCAAGCTCTTCCTCATCTAGCAGAGATGCCCAAGATACAAGTGGCTCTGGCAGTGTGAATACAGCGGCTTAGAGTTGGGCACACTCAAAATCACTAGGCCAAGCCAAGCACCATGGCTCATGCCTATAATCCCAGCACTTTGGAAGGCCAAGGCAGAAGGATTGCTTGAGCCCAGGAGTTCAAGACCAGCCAAGGCAACAAAGTGAGACCCCCATCTCTAAAAAAATTAAAAAAGTACCTGGGCATGGTGGTGTGCACCTGTGGTCCCAGCTACATGGGAGGCTGAGGCAGGAGAATCGCTGGAGCCAGGAGGTCGAGGCTGCAGTGAGCCTTATTCACGCCACTGCACTCCAGCCTGGGTGACGGAGTGAGACCTTGTCTCAAAGAAAAATAAAAATCACTAGGCCAATCACATCACCTTCTGGTTTGGGGGGGGTTTTTTAAGAGACAGAGTCTTGCCCTGTAGCCCAGGTGGGAGTGCAGTGGCACAATCATATTCACGGCAGCCTTTAACTCCTAGGCTCAAGGAACCTTCCCGCTTCAGCCTCCCAAGTAGCTAGGACTACAGGTGCAGACAGGATCTCATTATGTTGCCAAGGCTGGTCTCAAACTCCTGGCCTCAAGTGATTCTCCTGCCTTGGCCTCCCAAAGCACTGGGATTACAGGCATGAGCCACTATGCCCAGCCAACTTCTCATTTTTTAATTACCTTCTATGACTCCCTCACCAAAAAAAAAAAAATACACACACACACACACACACATACCCACACACATATATATAGAGTTTGGGTTATGCTTGCTTGAATACCTTTCAGGAAAGAAACATTACTTCCCAATGCAGCTCACTCTAGAGAAGTTTAGGTTTAGTTTGGTTTTGTTAACCTTATACTGACTCTGACATTAAATTTTTTTATAACTTAGGTGATAGGTCAATAGGTGCAGCAAACCACCATAGCACATGTTTACCTATGTAACAAACCTACACATTTGGCACATGTATCCTGGAACTTAAAATAAAATTAATTTTTAAAAAATCATTTTATATTTTCAGTTTGGGGTTATCCACAAATTAATAAAAATGCTTTCTGGATAAGTGGCTTTCAAACAATGCTCTGTAAAGCCCTTGGTGCTTTGAGGAAGTTGCTCAGAAGTACTGGGGCAAGGTGGGTGGGCAAAAGAGAAAACTTCTACCGACCCAGTAGACAGGGCCTTGAGTTTAGTTTCCACAGAGAATTTTATTGGAAGAAAGGGTTGCATAGTTAGAAAAACATTTGAAAACCCCTGTTGCAGATATTCATCCCACAAGTCACTATTATAAATGTTGAATCGAATAGAGTTGAGAGCAGAGCATTAAGATACATTTCCCTGCATGCGGATGGCAATCACTGTGTCTTGGGTATGGCAGGAAAGCCAGTTGCCAATCAATCTCATTGTTCCACATGGACCCCCAAGGCTTATGAAAGACCCTGTAAATGTCTCCCTGAAGCTGTCAGAGTGTGCCCTTTTAAGTTTCATCATTCATCGGGATCATTGCTTTTCAGCCCTGGCTCTGCATTAGAATCAACTGGGAAGTTTTAAAACTACCACTGCTCCCCAAGAAATTAAATATCATTACCACGCAACCCAGCCATTTCACTCCTAGATATATACCCAAGAAAAATGAAAACCCAAGTTTAAATGTCTGAAGGCCACATCCCTATATACCAACTGGTGAATACTCGGGGAGGGATTAGATGTCCCAATTTGCAAATGAATTTGTATAATATTATTCATAACAGCCATATAGCCATATGAATAGCATTATTCATAACGGCCAAAATATGTGGAAATAATCCAAATGTCTCTCAAATGATGATTGCATAAATAAAATGTGACATATTTATACAATGGAATATTATTCAGCCATAAAAAGAAATGAAGTACTGATTTGTGCTATAGCATGGATGAACCCTGAAAACATTGTTAAGTGAAAGAAGCTAGACACAAAAGGCCACATATTGTATCATTCCATTTATATTAAATGTTCAGTATGGCAAACCTATAGCAATAAAAAGTAGACTAATGGTTGTCTAGGGCTAAGAAAGATGAGAGGATTAGGGGTGGCTACAGATGCCACTATCCTTTTGGAGTGATTAAATATTCTGAAATTGATCGTGGTGATGGTTGTAGAACTGTGAATATACTTAAAACCACTGAACTGTATACTTTAAATTGTATATGTATAAACATATACTTAAGTTGTATGGTATGTATATTATATCTCAATAAAACTGTTACCACAAAGGTAATAACTACCACTGCTTTGGCTTCCACAGAATTTTTGTTAGGTAAAGTATTTTATTAAAGAACAATTTAAATATATATAAAACAAGTGTTATGGTTTGAATAGGTAGCCTTCAAAATTCAGGTGTTGCCAATATGACAGTATTAAGAGGTGGGGTTTTTAAAAGGCGATTAGGCCATGAGGGCTCCTCACTTAGCAATAGAACTGGTACTTTTATAGAATGGCTTCATGTAAGGAATTCATTCCTCTTGCTCTTCTACCTTCCACCATATGAAAACTTAGCATTTCTCCTCTCTGAAGAATGCTGGCAATAAGGCATCATCTTGGAAACAGAGCGCAGCCCTCATCAGACACCAAATGCTGGTGCTTTGATCTTGGACTTTCAGCCTTCAGAACTGCTTCAAGAAATTTTCTCTGACCCCACACCCTTGGGGCTAGTCTGGAATATAGGCCTTTCCTTCATATTTCCAAGACACAGCTCTGTTTGCTTCTGTGATCTTTGAGAGTGAAGGCACCTTTTCTTATTCATATTCATATTCCATTCTTGGTCTTTCTATATACAGTGTCCCCTTGGCAGTAAATACCTCCTTTAAATAGAGGAAATTCTCTAGCACATACACTAAAACCATGGCTTCTCCCTAGTGAGAGGGATGGACTCTGGAAAGCAATAGAGACGATGGTGGAAGTAACAGCTCAGTACTCCTCCCATTCACTTTGGATTTTTCCAAAGAATTGTTTTAATTGCTCTAGGTGGGACTTGGATGTCCATTCCCAAGTGATTCTATTAAATAGCCTAGACTGAGGACCACTGACTCCAGTCATGGGAATGAGAAGGGAAATGACTGATTTTGAGGGATGTCACCCGCAAAGAATATTAAAGGAGTAAGTAGCTCCTGAAAGCCTAGACGCTCCCACTCTAGGCTTTCAAGAGCTGCTCCTTTTATATTCTTTTCTGAGGCTGGGCACAGTGGCTCATGCCTGTAATCCCAGCACTTTGAGGGACCAAGGCAGATGGATCACTTGAGCCCAAGAGTTCAAGACTAGCCTGGGCAATATGGTGAAACCCCATCTCTACAAAAAATACAAAAATTAACTGGGCATGGTGGTGCATGCCTGTAGTCCCAGCACCTTGGGAGGCTGAGGCAGGAGGATCACTTGAGCCCAGGAGGTTGAAGCTGCAGTGAGCTGATGTCATGGGGTGGGTGTCACTTCACCAGCCAGAAACCTGTGTGGCCAGTGGGGCTTTTGTCTGAGCTTTTACTCGGGCCTGCTGGGCTTGTCCCACCCAATCAGCCTGGCAGGCTGTGCACAGCTTGCACTACTGGCCTGAATCTCATGCCTGCCAAGGGGCAGCCAGGCAGGCACAGAGCAGCGAGGGGTGTGTGAGTGAGCAAGTATGGGGCCCAGCCACTGAGCACAGCCAGGCACACTGGCTGCGGTGGGGCAGGCAGCTCCAAGCACCAGCACAGGTGCCAGCTCCCTGTGAGGCTGTGATGGGACCAGGTGTACTGCAGGCAGCCTCCATGGCTGGCACTGAGGAATGCAGTGGCACCCGGAAGCCTGGAGATGCCAGGAACCACAGAGTCCCAGAGAGGGTGTCACAGCCCTGGCCTGGGGAGCTTCTAGGTCTGGGCTCCCAGAAGGGCTACAGCTCTTCTCTCCTTCTTGTTGCCCACAACATGGTGAGCAAGGGGAGTATTTCAGACCCATTTGTGTTACAGCTTTTTTAGCCCAGGCATTCAGCATGTCCCAAGTTCTTGTCCTGTGTCTAGGAATAATGAGGTACACAGACAGGTGGAGGGTGAGCAAGTCAAAGAGGAGCTTTACTGAGTGACAGAACAGCTTAGAGGAAACCACAGTGGGTAGCTCCTCTCCACAGGCAGGTTGTCCCAACAGTGTTCAGCTCTCAGCAGAGGAGACCCTAGAGTGGGCAGCTCCTCTCTGCAGCTGGTAGTCCCAACTTATGCCCAGCTCTCAGCAGAGAGGAAATCCTGGAGCACGTAGCTCCTCTCCAAAGGTAGGTCATCTGGTCATCGGAGTCTGGCTGAATCTAGGGATTTTTATGGGCTTCAGAGGGGAGGAAGTACATGCTGATTGGTTCATGGGTGGCCATGGGCGGGACTGAAAATAGCACCCTAAGTTCCCATTCTGGCCCATCAGCCCCACCACCAGGCTTTAGGCCATCCCTGGCTTGAAGGTGAGGCTTCACCAGGGACCTGCCCCTTTCTGCCCAGGAGCCTGTTTGCCTCCTGCCACTGCCCAAGCTATTTGTGCTGAGGGGTGCCTGCAGGCCCACGCTGAGCCACCCTCAGTGCTCCCTCAGTCTCCCTCCTGTGCTCATCAGTGCCCAAAGCCTGGAGGGGAGGCAAGGTAGCAAGGGACTGGCATCTCAGTGCTGCTCTGAGCATGCGTACACCCAACTGGGTTGCAACAGGGCCTGGGCTTGGCCTCAACTTTGCTCTAAAATCAGAGTGGGCACTGGGAGTTGGGGAGAAGCCAGGCAGCAGGAGCAGGCACTTCTGAGCCTGCAGGGGCAGGGTCAGAAGTCATCCCCCAAGAGATGCCCGGGTCCACAGCCGTGGCTGGATGGCTGCAGCTGTGCCTGGGAGGGCAGGGGACCTGCCTGATTCTGGCCCACAAGAGCACAGGGATGTCCAGGTTTGGAGCTGTGCCTGGGCAGCTGAAGCTGCACTGGGGGAGCAAAAGGCTCCCACCCTGCCAGCTCGGAAGTGGGCAGGGCTTCCACAGTTCCCGGCTCCTCCCAGCTCTGTCGAGCTCGCAGCCCTGGCCATGCCCCTCCCCACCCCAGCCACTGCAGCCAGTGTCATGACAGCAGTCACTCCAGACGGGCCACCCATGCCATCACTAAGATTGCAACACTGCACTCCAGCCTGGGCAACAGAGCAAGACCCTGTCTCAAAAAAAAAGTTATTTTCTGGAATTATGCTTGCCATCAAACCCCACCCGGAGTTTGCAAATATCATCTTCCTCTTTCTGAGACTTGCATTAGTTAACATTGCCGGTCTTCAGCTACTCTCATTGTTGCACATTGTCCTTCATGAATCCTAAGCTGGAGCAGATAAACCCATTTGTGAGGCTCAGGATATAATGATTCAGAGAATACTCAAGCATCCTAGCTTCTTCTGAATCATTATGTCCTGAAGCACTTAGCTCAGTCTACAGCTAATAATTAAGAACACTGGCCTTATTATCAAGGCTGAACTGGAATCCCAGTTCTGCTACTTGGTGGGAGAATGAACTTGGGCAAATCTTGTTTCTAAGCTTCAGATTTCTCATCTCTAAAGTGAGGATAATAAAGCCTACCTGTAAGGACTGTTATAGGCATTAAATTCCCACCACAGATGTAAAGCGCTTGGCTCAGAGTGAATGTGAAATAAACTGCTAGTGATTATTTCTTCCCAGGGAGTTGTAAGACTGGGAGATCTAGCCCCTCCTCCAATATCCCCCTGCTGGTATATTGGTATACAACCTCCAAACATTCAGGATTCATAGCAGGTGCCTGCCTGCACTCTTCAAACTAGGCTTCTAGGGGGAAGGCAAAGGGAATGATCACTTATCTCTGGTTCCCTCATCAGCCCCAGCAATGTCCTAGTGTTGGGGTGCACTAGCAAATATTGTCAGAGCATTTTCTCAGGTCCACGCCCACCACCCTACACTTTCCTGGTCTTTCCTTCCTAAGCCGAGAGCCATTCCTAGAGACAGGACCCCCAGGAGTCTTCACAAAGTCCCTGTGCTGAACATCTGAATTTCACCACATAGTATCTTGCCATTAAAACCTAAGAGTGTCTGTCTCAGAATTGGCCACTTTTTTCTTCCAACCATTTACAGAAAATGGATAATCCATAATTTACAATTCCACAACCACCTGGAATAGAATTTGTTGCTCAATACAGCATCTGACATCTGACAGGAAGTATGGAATAAATAATCAACAAGCAGTTAAAGCTCCACGTGTTAAAATCCTCCCACCCAGCTTAAATACTGGGTGAACTCCTCTTTCATGTTGTTTTATTGGTCAGAACGGTTTCCTCTTCCCTACCTCTGAATTCTTATTATCACTATCTTTATTGCATACTTACTAATTGATCCAAGATCCTACAGCTAATAATCGGCAAATGTAGAATTCAGCTGTACTGACTTGAATAGCATCTCCCCAAAATTCACATCTACTGGAACCTGGAATGTGAACTTATTTCAAAATAGAGTCTTTGGCTGGCATGGTGGCTTATGCCTATAATCCCAGCAATTTGGGAGGCTGAGGCAGGAGGATCATTTGAGCCCAGGAATTGGAAACCAGCCTGGCCAACATAACAAGACACTTGTCTCTACAAAAGTAAAAATTAAAAAAAAATAGCTGAGCATGGTGGCACATGTCTGTATTCTCAGCTACTTGGGAGGCTAAGGAGGAGGACTGCTTGAGCCCAGAAATTTGAGGCTGCCATGAGCCATGACTGTGCCATTGTACTCCAGTCTGGGTGACAGAGAAAGACCGTCTCAAAAGAATAAAAAAATGTGTCTTTACAGATGTAATCAAGTTAAGGTAAGGTCATACTGAATTAGGGTGGGCCCTAAATCCAGTGACTGGCGTTTTAAAAAGAAGGAAACGTGGACACAGAAACACAGGAGGAGACACAGAGAGGAAGGTTATGTGAAGATGGAGGCTAGGGTGGGAGTGATGCCACCACAAGCTGAGGAATGCCAAGGATTTCCAGAAGCCACCAGAAGTGAGGAAGAGGCAAGGAAAGCATCCTCCCTCGTGGCTTCAGAGAGAGCATGGCACTGCCAATTTTGGACTTCCAGCCTCCAGAACTGTGAGGGAATAAATATCTGTTAAGCCACCTTGTTTTTGGTAATTTGGTATGATGGCCCTAGGAAACTAATACACTGTCTGTCAGGTATCAGACATCCTCATTCGTAATGATATCTCATCTGTACCACAATGTTATGCAGCCTTATGCTTGTAGCACCTAAACCGTATCCCTCACAGCACATTTCTCAGGTGCCTTCTATTTCACAGTAGGAGGCAGATGGAGTACCTAGAAGTTGAGGTGGTATGGAGGCTGTGTTAAGGGATGAGGAAGAAGTAGGATTATTGCAAGGTAGTGGATGGGCAGGGCTGTTTTCTTGAAACTATGCCCAAACTTCATTGTTAGACAGACCCTGTGATTTAGCAGAAAGAGGAAAATTAGTTTACTAATGAAAGAATTGTGATGCATTAGAAAGCAAGAAGGACGGGGAGTTGCAAAGCCTGCCACAAACGAGCTCTGTGATTAAGCACGTGATTCAGATGTGGCTTTTTAAGCTAGGCAATCCATCTTGGGAACATTGACACATAGTCTGAAAAGCAAAATATTACTCTTTCAGCTATAAAAAACTCCTGTAATCCTCACTCAGTCCCACCCAATCCCTGATCCTCATTCTGTAACTCCCAATTCTTACACAGAGCAGACACTTAACTTTTTAGTTGACTAAATAAATAAGGAAATGAATACTGAGAATAGAAAAGGGTTGGAGGTGTCAGAAATGAAATGATGGTCAAGGAAAGAGAAAGACTCAGATGTATAGTAAGGGCATGGAAGAATGTTCAAGAATCAAAGATGTCTGCCACTAACATTTGATAATCAAAAGCCATAACAAGCAAATGTGGCAATATATCAATATCTGTTCAATCTTGGCAGTGAGCGTAGGGTGTTTGTAATATTCTTTATAGTTTGGTGGGCTTAAAATGTTTCCTTTAAAAAAGAACAACAGTGCAGTAGCAACCTCAAAATGAGTGCATTAAACTGGCAGCATTCAATTCACTTGCTTTGATGAGTGAATCCTCTCCTTCATCAGCAGAACTGATCTGACTGTGGTAAAAACAGTTCATTCCCACACACAGATAGACCAATACAACCCTTTTGGAGAGCACCTGCAAAAATATATACGAAAAGTCATAAAATATTCATTTCCTTGGGCTTTGTACTCCTGGTTCTGGGAATTTATGCAAAGGCAATGATAATTTGAAAGGAAAACTGATGAAAATATGTAAATTGACAATTTTTTAGTAACAATGAACACTTGGGAACAATTTAAGGTGTCAGTGGGGAGTGCTCACCACTGCCCCAACCCCGGTCACGCCACCCTAAGCTGTGCCTGGATGGCTGTGTGTAAGGAACATGGCTGTGGTTTGGTCAAGGACAGGCCAAGGTAAACATCCACAGGGACTCAGCGAGTTTACAGCGCAGGCGTATAACTCCACTTGTTATCACAGCTATGCAGTCATTACATGGGAAGGCCATCCCTTGGCTCTAAGCCACTATTGTCTGTAAAAGGTATAATTGCCCATTGACACTGTGCAGATGTGCTGGCACCCAGAGAGAGAGAGAGAGCCAGAGCTGTCCATCTTGGAGACTGACAGTGGGGAGCCAGGACACAGCTCGGCTTGCTTGTGCCCAGAGGGAGAAAGAGTTAAGCTGCTGACCCTGAAGGCAAGGGAGAGTCAGCCACGCAGCTGTGTAGGGGAGCTGCCAGACTAAGCAGCTGAGACAAGGTGGACAGTGTAGAGAGCTAGTGTAAGAAAGCTGTTGACGAGAGCTGCTGCTGAGTAAAATCATCTTTCACCTGCCTATAGTCCCCTGAGTGTTCTTTCTGCTTATCCACCCACTCCCCTTAGACCTCAGCATGGGCTGGAACCTGACCCCAAGCATGACATTTGGTGCAGTCATGAACCTGACATTGTGGTAGCCTCCACCCAGTCTCTGGTTCTGCCCTTGCCCCTGCCATCTACTCTCCACTTAGCAGCCAGGGTGATCCTTTCAAAATGAAATCAAACTGCTTCCTTGCTTCATTTCAAAATGCTCCCACCACCCTCACTGCTCCACCCTGGTCTGAACCACAACCTCTGGGGCCTGGATAAAGCAATAACTCCCTAAATGGTTTTCCCTCTTCCATCTTCTTTCCCCTTAGCACAAAAGTAAAAGTGCTTCCTTTCAAATCACAAATCAGATCATGTCACTCTGCTCAGAACCTTCCAGTGGCTTCCCGTCTGACTCAGCACACTCATGACTCAGCACACAAAGAGTTCATCTCCTTCCAGTTACACTGAGCATTTTTGTTGGTTGCCGGCTGTACTCATAATGCTCTCTCCTTATATCCACACAGCTTACTTCCTCACTTCCTTTAAGCATAAATGAAATCCCTTATCTTGGTATTGACAAGCCGAGAGCAGACTCTCCCAAAGTGAGCAATGAGGTCATGACCACTCTAGTTTAAATTTTAACCAATCCATACAGTCTCATCCTGCTTCCCTGTTTTATTTTTTCCTCTTAGCATTTATCATCTTCTAATAAATTAAATAACTTAGATATAGGCAAGCATGGGGGATCACGCCTGTAATCCCAGCACTTTGGGGGGCTGAGGTGGGCAGATCACCTGAGGTCAGGAGTTTAAAACAAACTTGGCCAACGTGATGAAACCTCATCTCTACTAAAAGTACAAAAATTAGCCGGATGTGGTGGCATGGGCCTGTAGTCCCAGCTACTCAAGAGGCTGAAGCAGGAGAATTGCTTGAACCCGGGAGGCAGAGGCTGCAGTAAGCCGAGACGGTGCCATTGCACTCCAGCCTGGGCAACAGGGTGAGGCTCCGTCTCAAAAAAATAAATTAATTAATTTTTTAAAATAACTTAGATATAGCTGGGTGTGGTGGCACATGCCTGTAATCCCAGCTACTCGGGAGGCTGAGGCAGGAGAATCACTTGAACCTGGGAGGCAGAGGTTGCAGTGAGCCGAGATCGTGCCACTGCACTCCAGCCTGCGTGACAGAGTGAGATTCTGTCTCCAAATAAATAAATAAATAAACTTAGATAAGATTTTTCAAGTGCCTACCTCTTCTGCCCCAAACACACATACGCTAGAATATAAATTCCATGAGGAAAGGGATTTTTATTGGTTTTGTTCACAGCTGTTTTCCTAGCACCTAGAACAGTGTCTGGCACATGGTGGACATTCAAAAAACATTTGTTAAGTGAAAGGATGAATGGTTAAGCAAATCAGATGGAAGATGATGAACAATTAAGCAATCAGAAAAAATACTGTCCTTGTATAATGTGTCAACATGGAAACAGGACATAATGTAAACATCAGAATCCCTGTGCTGTGATTCTAGTTTTTGTGGCTCTGGTTACATTGTTTGTGTGTGTGTGTGTGTGTTTTTGCTTTCCCTTTCCTTAAACATTGGCTTTCCCAAGTTTGTCCTTGGTCCTCCTGTAATTTTTATCTACTCTTGTAGCTTCAAATACTATCGAGTTTATTTATAGTTTATTTAGCATGTTGTCCAAGCGACCGTCTTGGGCCCAGGGCCCTACCTGTAGCTTGTCATCCACACTTCTCAGGTTGCTTTTTACACAGCACCATAGTAGTTAGAATATGGTCTGGGGATAGTCGTGTCTTCATCAGTCTCCCCCTATAAAATGGAGGACTCATAGTATAAGTTGCCTAGAACATATTAGTGAGGACTCAATAAATGTTTGAGTAGGATGAGCCGGGTGGCTCATGCCTATAGTCCCTGCACTTTGGGAAGCCAAGGCGAGTGGATGGCTTAAGCCCAGGAGTTTGAGACCAGCCTGGGCAACATGGCGAAACTCCATCTCTATAAAAAATACAAAAAAATTACCTGGGCTGGTTGGTGGTGCACGCCTGGAGTCCCTGCTACTTGGTGGCTGAGGTGGCAGGATCGCTTGAGCCCTGGAAGTGGAGGCTGCAGTGAGCCGAGATCGCACCACTACACTCCAGGCTGGGCAACAGAGTGAGATCCTGTCTCCATAAATAAATAAATAATCAGTTGAGTGCATACTGTGTGCCAACTACCTTTAAGAACTTTATATATGATCCCAGCAGCCCTAAAATGTAAGCATATCTATCTCCATTACACAGATTAACTAATGAGGAAAAATTATGTTTACAATGAACAGTGACCAAAAAGTATGCAAACATTAAACTAGGTGTTAAAGTGGTGGGATTGTAGGTGCTTTCTTTTTTTCTTTCAAAAATTTCTTTAGTAGTTAGGCTGTTTGTGTGTATGCATGTGTATGTGTGTATGAGTGCGTTCGTGTGTGACCGAAACAATAACTGGCAAACATAGCAACAGGAAATTGTAGGGCAGGGTCTGGGAAAAGGGGAGGAACCCGAAGGTACTGACAAGCCCAGACCAGACTCCCCCGAAGTGAGCAGGCAGCAAAGGCTGAGGGTGCCAGCTGCCTGGGCACTCACGGACCCCACCCACGGAAACGATGCCTTATGAGGAAGCTAACCTGGGCCACTTACCGACGACCTGCGCAGGCGTGGCTTGAGGAAACGCCCATTGTGGGTGGAGCCACCCGAAAGGCTCCGATCGGGGGCGGGAACAGGATCGGCCCGCGGGCTGCCGCCAATAGGCTGCCGCGGAGACAGGGCGGGCTCTGCCAAGGGACGCTCCGCGGGGCGGTCCCTGCGCCTGAGCCTCTAAGAGAGGGAAGGAACACTCCTCCGAGCTCCGCGTCGCGACGCGTAGGTTTGCGGCGCCGTCGACCCCAGGGGCGGGGCCGGAAGCGCTACGTTTTGACCCCCCCGAGTCCCTCTGTTCCCGAAGGGGCGGCCGTCTTTCTCCCGACCCGCTCTGCCTCCTCTTCTTCTCCCCCATTACCCGGAGACCGAAGCCCCCAGCCAGGGCGGGGCGGCGCAGCTCGAGCTCCCGGACCCGGAAGAAGCGCCATCTCCCGCCTCCACCATGGAGCCCACCGCGCCGTCCCTCACCGAGGAGGACCTCACTGAAGTGAAGAAGGACGTGAGTAACGCAACTGTGCCCAGGGCGGGCGGGTGCGGGCTGCAGCCCAGCGGGCGAGGGAAGCGGAAGCCTGGAGTCCGAGGACAAGGAGGATCCTCTAGGTCCGAGGAGCGGAAAGTCCTAGCACAGGAAGACTGTGGCGAGCCCTGCATCCGAGGGACCTTGATGGCAGTGGTCTTCCAGTGACCTGTCAATCCAGGTTTTACGTCGCTAAACTCAGAGCTTGGGCTTTGTTACCCAGTGGAGTTTTGATTCTTGCCCACTCCTCACCCATCCCCTCATGCTTTTCCCCACACTGTGTTCTTGGAGCTGCTTCGTCATGGACCGGTGGCTCAGATTCATCCTTGAGTCAGGCTGCCTAGGCTGCTCTCTCAGCCTGGAGCGAAGGCTGTACCAGGTGAAGGATCCCAAGCAGTGGACCAAAAATGTGAAGCTCTTTTGCATAGGGGGCTTAAGGAAGCTCAACAGCTGAAAGCACAACCTGGAATTCCCCTAGTAAGCAGACGCCCACATATTTAAATTGGGGTTGGGGGAGTGAATACACGTAGCGGAGAATTAATGTACAGGTAAACGTCGAAAATACTCAGTAGCTAAATTATGCTCTTCTCGGATGGTGCAGAACTACATAAACCTTCATATTTATTTGTAATGAATGGCTTTGTTGAGATAGGACATTCTTTTTCCTTTGCGTTTACTTGTTTTGCCAGATGAGACCTGTATGAGTATCACTAAAATACTTTATATGAATTCAAATTAAAAACAGAAACTCAACATGAAACGTGTTCTTACTGAACACTGCAGTACTTTCACAAAGTCATTTTGGTGAACTGGACAGGATGGCAACTTTTTAAATGTTCATCCACTTCAAATCCCTTCCTCTTCCCTGTAAGCTTTATTACGCTGTGCTCACAATTGGTGTGACTCACCAGCAGAAGGCAACTGGATGTGACTGGGAGTTGTGCTTAGTTTCCTCATTCAACAGAGATTTATGGAGCACTTACTATATGGAAAGCACTGGCCTTGGGTCTGGAAGGATACAGAAAAATGAAGATCAGTTTCCTACTTTACATTCTAGTAGAGATAAGAATGGAACATAAATAACTACAGTAGAATAAATGTTGTCTTATTCATGGTGAGTGCCAGTAAAACCTTGACTTCCAAGAGCTAGTCCTCCTATGTTCCAGATGCTGTGTCACACAGTTTACAATGTTCCCACTTAACCTTCACAACAACCTCTAAAGAAGATAATTGCCATTCCCATTTTACAGCTAATAAAACAGGAACTGAGAAATTACAAGTGGAAGGAAATAAGATCTGTATACAAGTACAGATGTGAAGAGGGGCTTCCAGGTCTTTGTTTTTCTCTGTCAGTTCATTGATGTTATCTGTCTTCAGGATTTCATTTTACGCCTATATTAGAAATGCGTAACCTTGAGGAAACCATGGATGGGTTTCAAAAGGTCTATAAAAAAAACTATGTGCATGCTTTTTTCTTTGAGATTTTTTTCATGATATTTTCAAAATGTCTTCTGATCTTAGTTTTAAAATTATCCACATATTTGGACTTCTCTCTCTCTCCACTCTAGGTCCTTATTTCCAAATGTCTACTGGAAATCTACTTTTATATCCTACAGATTGCTCACCTTGTCAAAAAATTGAATTTTTTATTATCCTTTTCCCAAAGTTGCTTGCTATTGCTGCTGCATTGCCTTTCCTGATTAATGGTGTGCTACCACCCTTCGCCTTGGGACCTCCCACTTCTTTAGTGTCTCCCCCTTCTCCTATCTAGTTATTTGTCTGATTGTGTTGGTTGGATTTAGTTCAGTTTAATAAATATGGATTACATGCTACTGTGAAGCTGATACTGTGGTTGGTTCTAACAGTTCAAAAATTAAAAATGAAGACACAATCCTAACTTGAAAAGAGCTCAGTTTCTTGAGGGGAATCGTTTTAAATCACAAAATAAGTGCAGTGAGTTTTACATTCATCTGAAACATTAACCACTTGGTGCTCTGGTAAGTACGGAATATACAGTGTTGGCTAAAACATACCTCGTAGCTGTCTGTTTCAAACAGAGATGTTAGAGTTTAAAACAAATAAATATATTTGTTTTTATTATGGCAATTACTATGAAGGAATCAAACAGTGCTAAGACAATAGTAGGGGAAATCGACTTGAGATGGGATGGTCAGGAGAGGTTACATTTAAACTGATTCCTGAAAGATTTGACAGAACTGAGGGAAGAGCATTCTAGGCAGAATAGAATTTGTCAAGGACCTAAGACATACAAGACCTTGGTGACTTGGGGAAATCGGAGGAAGGCAGAGGGTAATCTGAAGTGAAGTTAGGAAGGTGGGCTAGAGCCATTTTCATGAAGAGCCTTTTAGTAAATAAAGTATTTGGCGTTTCCCCACCTCCCCCCAAGTAATGTAGAGACATGTTGAAGAATTATATTGTTTAAAGATCCCTCTGCCTGTTTCATGGACTGAGGAGAACAAGAATAAGAACAGGGAAGCCAGTGAGCAGGCTTTTGGAATCTATAGAGATGAAAGATGATGGTGATTTGGATCAGGGTGAAGGTAGTGGAGATGGATGGAGCAGGAGAATTCCAGATGCAGTTTCTGAACTAGAAGGGATAGGACCTGGTGATGGATTGAACGTGGGAGTTGAGGAAGAGGATATAATTAGATTAGTACATGGAAATGTCCTATCAGCAATTACATCTGCAAAGTTAAAGATCAGAAGAGAGATCTGAGCTAGAAATGTAAGTGTGGGATGGAATGATTTTACCTAGAAAGCTGAAAGCTATAAGAGAAAAATGGTTTAAAAACCTTTAAAGAAAAGAGTTTTAAAAAGTGACTTGTTAGCTTGAAAGTAGGATAACAAAAAAGAAAAAGAGAAAGTGATTGAAAACTTGTGTCCACAGAGATGGGAAGAAAACCAGGAGAGTGTGGTATTCATGTAACAATTTTATTGTTTCAGGGAGGGAGTAGTCAACTGTGTTTATGCAGCTGAAAAATAAAATGAAAATGGAAAAGATTTGTCAATAAGGGGGTCATTGGTGACTTCAAGAAGAATACTGGGGCAGGATGGAAGTATCTGGAAATGAATTTTGAGATAGGTGAAAGAGGTAGAGTCCTGGTGTATAGAAAGGTGAAATGTATACACAAGGTGCTACAAGGACAGAGGAGGGGGTGCCTAACTCATTCTGGGGAGTTAGGTAAACCTTTCCAAAGAAGATGACCACTGACCTATATCTTAAAGGATGAATAGGGGCTTTAGGGTCTGATAAAAGAAAAGAAGACAAAAAATACATAAGGAAATGTAGAGAGACAGTTTTAGGTAGAGCATAAATTTTCAGGACAAAGGTAGTGATAGATTAAGTTGGAGAAGTAGGCAGGAGCCATATTATCAATGAACCTTGTCTTCCCTAATTAGTTATTATTACTTACTGTGTACAGAGACTATGCGTGACCTTCATATATAGTATTTGCATTTAGTCCTCCTTGATGTCCTGTGAGTTAAGTTTTTAATCCTTACTTTATCAATAACATACCTGAAGCTTGGAGTGGTGAAGTAACTTGGGCCAGCTCTCACAAGGGTGAGTACTAGATTCAAAATTTGAACTGAGGTTGGTCCAACTTTAGAGCCATGCTCTTAACTTCTCTACTATTCTGCCACGTAAAGGAACTTTATCCTTTAAGACAGGGCAGAACATTGTTTTTAAAATTGTTTTTAAATTAAGAAAATTTCAATATTAGAATTTGCTGGGCACAGTGGCCCACCCCTGTAATCCCAACAACTCAGGAGGATAAGGTGGGAGGATCATTTAAGGCCAGGAGTTCAAGACCAGCCTAGGTAATGTAGCAAAGATCCCTCCTCTACAAAAAAATAAAAATAAAAATTAGCTGGGCATGGTAGCTCACACCTGTAGTCCTAGCTACTCAAGAGGCTGAGATGGGGATCACTTGAGTCTAGGGATTCCAGGCTGCAGTGAGCTATGATCAAGCCACTGCTTTCCAGCCTAGGCAACAGAGTGAGATCCTTAAAACAAATTTAGTAAAATTCATATAATACTCCAGATTTCCATTTTCTCTTGAAGGAGAAATGTTGAGGAGGGGGAAGGAGGTAGTAAGTGCAGCTAGGTTTCTATTGTTAATAATCCATGCCAGATATGATAAGGACCAGGTCCTGGACATAGTTATTTGCTTACTCTGTGCTCTTCTAGTATTTGACCTACAATCTTTTTTTTCTGGGCCCTATCACATTGTTTTATAATTATTGCCTGTGATATTTATTGTTTTCCCACCTAGACCATGAGCCCTTTGCATGTAGGATTCAAATCTTGTTCATCTTTGTATACTCAGTGCTCAGCACTCGGCATATTAGGAATTAAGATATGTAAAATGTTTGTCCTGTGAACAAACAAGTAAATGTGGAACTTCAGTAGACCAAGAACCACAGGAACCCTTCACCTAGCCTACTTTCCTGACATCATATACTAGGGTACTTGGCCTTCCATTACCTTTGTCATCGTTACTAACATATGTTGATCACTTACTATGTACCAAGCACTTTTCTAAGCACTTTGCCTATCTTTATTCCTCATATAACAGTCAGCTGAGGAAACAAGCACAGAGGAGTTAATTACCTGCCCAAGATCGTATGTCTAGTCAATAGAGGAACTAAAATACAGTCACCGATATCAAATTATTAATGCCATTTATTGAGATCAACATGGGTTTTCTGCTAATTAAGCTCTCAGGCACTTCTGAAGTCTAGGTTTGCTTTTTTGTGGTGTGCTTTTTCTTTATTTCTTTCATTTTTCCAACACTCACTATTCCCCACACATCTTTCCATCTCCCTTCCACCAAGACCAATTCATTGAGTTAGAGTGTAGTCTTTCCAGCGGACCCCAAAGAC
Source organism: Mandrillus leucophaeus (assembly GCF_000951045.1). Classification (NCBI taxonomy): domain Eukaryota; kingdom Metazoa; phylum Chordata; class Mammalia; order Primates; family Cercopithecidae; genus Mandrillus; species Mandrillus leucophaeus. The sequence goes on from NW_012102421.1 coordinate 4,221,109, forward strand.
AGATACATATGGGCTCTTTCAGTTTAGGGTTTTGTTTTTTGTTTTTAATAGTTTTACTCTAAGGAAATGGAGTAATTAATAACAAACATGAGAAAGTTACAGACTGTGAGACCTCTCACTAAGTTATTGGTCCTGACTAATTCTGGACTCGTTGCTAACTGATAGCTAAAATGTACAGTAGTCTTTGCCCTCATCTTTATTCCCGAAGATGGCCCTCAACAGACCTCCCTGTTTCCAAGGACCCAGGCCCTCTAGATTCAGCCGGTCCCTCCTCACAACAGCCTGGTCTTGGTTTTTAGGTTTGAAGGTGAGATCAAAGCAGTGAGGAATATCTAGGACCTACTTGTGTCTACTTGGACCTTCGTCTTAATTAGCATGCATTTTAGAAGGCCTGAGCCGCCTGACTTTAGAACATTGTCTCACACCAGTTAAGATTGCCAACTAATAGTCACCTATGTGATATTCTTAGATGTTATAAAATAACATTGAACCATATTTTATGTCTTTTAGGCCTTAGAAAATTTACGTGTATACTTGTGTGAGAAAATCATAGCTGAGAGACATTTTGATCATCTACGTGCAAAAAAAATACTCAGTAGAGAAGACACTGAAGAAATTTCTTGTCGAACATCAAGTAGAAAAAGGGCTGGAAAATTGTTAGACTACTTACAGGAAAACCCAAAAGGTCTAGACACCCTTGTTGAATCAATTCGGCGAGAAAAAACACAGAACTTCCTGATACAGAAGATTACAGATGAAGTGCTGAAACTTAGAAATATAAAACTAGAACATCTGAAAGGTAAGATATCTTACTTATCTAAGAGTTAATTTAAATGTAATAATGCTTTTTAAAAATGCAGAGTAGGCCAGGTGCCCACATTTTAGGAGGCCAAGGCGGGAGGATTGCTTGAGGTCAGGAGTTTGAGACCAGCCTGGGCAACATAGCGAGACCTTGTCTCTACAAAAAATTAAAAAAATTTGCCAGGCATGGTGCTGCATACCTATGTTTCCAGCTACTCAGGAGGCTGAGGTGGGAGGATCACCTGAGTCTGGGACATTGAGGCTATAGTGAGCCATGATTGTGCTACTGCACTCCAGTCTGGGCAACAGAGCAAGACCCTGTCTCAAAAAAGCAAAACAAAAAAAACCAGAAATGATCATTTTGCTTTCAAAAAGTTTAAACTTCAAAATTATATTCAATTTGCATTTATTTTACCTTATATGACCTTATTACATTGAAAAAGTGGAATATCTGTCAATATACTGCATTTGTATTCATTTAATACCATTTATGGAAAACATAACTATTATGAAATCCCTGTATACATAAGGATTTGTTTCTAAAGTCAGCAGAATATAAAAGAAAATACTGTACATCGCACATAAAGAACAGTATTTAGGCAAAGTATTTTAAAAGTCCAACTCTGCTAGTTTTTCTTGTGATCACCAGTTGATCACAAGATGAAGTAATTGGCACTTGTTTATAGGAATCACGTTGCATAAAATATTCGTGACTTGAAACTAGTCAGGCAAGATGTGAAAGCATGGAAACATTAAGAGAATAGCAAATTCACCTGTCCCATTTGACTCTCACTCCAGAATATACACTCATTGATTGGAATATTGTGTGGAATTGCCTACACAATTTAAATCCCCAACCCCCTCCTTTCTCTGTTCCTCGCCGTCTCTCTCACTCTCCAGAACACATAAATGTGCATGTGACGTTCTACAGCTGTTCTAGGCATTAGGGATACAGAAAAGAATAATTTAGGGTTCTGCCCTTAAGGAACTCATAGTCTGTAAGTGTCCCCTTGCTGGGACACATTACAAGTTTTCCCTTTTGAGCCATATCTGAGAAAGTAGTTTCTATAGCATGGAATAGACATGCTAACTGTAAGGTTGAAAAACTAGTGGAAGAAGTGACATGTAAGTGTCCTTTATAGACTATGCAGGTTTTACCTAAAAATTGTCAACTCAGGGTTTCTGTGCCTGTAGGTTGAATATTTGCTAAGCCTAACAGAAGGGTAAATTGTATTTGTGTTTATTCTTTCAATCCTGTGGATAATGGTTAACTATACCCCTTGGATGTGATAAAATTCTTTGATGGTATCTAAGTTGTTTTCTGCTGTAGCAATACCTGAGACTGGATAACTCATAAAGAAAAGAAATGTATTCATTTCTTACAGTTCTGGAGGCTGGTTAAGTCCAAGTCCATGGCGCCAGCATCTGGCAAGGGTCATCCATGGTGGAAGGGCAGAAGATGGAAGAGTGAGGGAGGGCAAGAGTGTGAAAGGGAAGAAAAAGGAGTCGAACTCCCAAAATAAGTAACCCATTCCCATGATAATGGCATTAGTCCAGGGCAGAGCCCTCATGACCCTGTTGCCTCCCAGAGGCCTCAGCTCCTAACACTGTTGCAGTGGCAACCAAGTTTCCAACATGTGAAATTTTGGCAGATACATTCATACCATTGCTGTTGGGAACAACCACTGTCATTTGAGTAAACTATGAGGTTGAGAAACAGGACATTATCTATTGAATTGTAGTTCTCAATTTCCCACAAAGTAGTCCTGGAATGTTGGGCATGACTTAACTGTCCTGTGCCTTTTTTTTTTTCTATTTTTTTTTTTTTTAAAGACCGTCTTGCTCTTGTTGCCCAGGCTGGAGTGCAATGGCACGATCTAGGCTCCCTGCAACCTCCACCTCCCAGGTTCAAGCGATTCTCCTGTTTCAGCCTCCAGAGTAGCTGGGATTACAGGCACCTGCCACCACACCTGGCTAATTTTTGTATTTTTAGTAGAGACGGGGTTTCGCCGTGTTGGCCAGGCTGATCTCGAACTCCTGACCTCATGTTCCGCCCACCTCGGCCTCCCAAAGTGCTGGGATTACAGCTGTGAGCCACCATGCTCCGCCCTTTTTTCTCATTTTTAATAGTAAGAGACTATCCTAGGTGACCTCTGAAATTCCTTTTAGTTCTAATATCCTATTATTCAAGAACTAGCCATTGCCATTTATCAACAGATAGAATTTTAGCATCTGCCCTGTTTACATTTTGTTTTTATTGGCTAATATTTTTTGTACCAGAATACTAAAGAATATTTATTGTGAAAGCTATTTCTTATTTTATAAAAAATTTTAGATGGTTAAGTTTATATGTACACTGTACCTTAAATAAGAATTATAACATGTCGTTTAACTTCCATGAGACTATTTTCTTATCTAGAAAATGCAAATAATAGTATACTTCATGGTTGTTGAGAAAAGCAAATTAGATTTGAAATAGATTATGACAGAAATTATAAATTGCTATTTAAATTTTGATTGTGGGGTAACTAGTTTGTAATCTTTAACAAGTCACAAGATGGACAGTGACTCCATTTTTTTTAGTTACTTTTTCATTTACATATGAATAATTTTATTGTAGGACTAAAATGTAGCAGCTGTGAACCTTTTCCAGATGGAGCCACGAACAACCTCTCCAGATCAAATTCAAGTGAGAGTAATTTCTCTGAAAAACTGAGGGCATCCACTGTCATGTACCATCCAGAAGGAGAATCCAGCACAACGCCCTTTTTTTCCACTAATTCTTCTCTGAATTTGCCTGTTCTAGAAGTAGGCAGAACTGAAAATACCATCTTCTCTTCAACTACACTTCCCAGACCTGGGGACCCAGGGGCTCCTCCTTTGCCGCCAGACCTGCAGTTAGAAGAAGAAGGAACTTGTGGAAACTCTAGTGAGATGTTTCTTCCCTTAAGATCACGTACTGTTTCACGACAATGACACTTTATTGCCTTTTTAATTTTTAATGATGACAAAAAATGTTTTAAAAAATATGAATCTTTTTATAAAATGGCTGTAATGATTTGTTTACATTTGATACATGTCTTTTAAAATGTGATGTAAGCATACTTTGTAAATAGGATTTTTAGAATTAAAAAAGCATGCTTTTAAGGTAGCTAATTGTAAATCATGTTGATCATGTACTTTTTAGTAATTTTTTTTTCCTTTTTAAGGTCTTTCACTATTTTTTAAAATATTTTCTATTTTAAGACTGATTTTAATAGGGAATATATCTCTATTTGAGAATAGACTCTTACTGGGAAGAATGTTTTTTCCTCAGTGCATTTGTGCTTGAAATTTTCAGTCTAATAGTCTTTGCCAGTCATTCAGCAGCAAATTTTCAGCATTAAGCTGTTCCTGTTCAGTAATAAAACCAATCACTGATGGGAAAACTGCCAATATAGAAAAATGAAAATAAAAAATCTCTTTTCTACTCCATTGTCTCATAGGCACTTAAACAGCCTTTTTTTGAGACCGGAGGAACACTTGATGGAGTATAAGCCACCTCAGATCTCAGTTTGCCAACATTCATTTCTAATTAACATTACTAATCCTACTTTGTTAGGATTTTCACATTCTTGATTTAATCATTTTCATTCTTAAAGACAAATGTCTTGGCCTAAACCTCAGTTATTAGATGTAATTTGATGAGGTATTTTTTTCTCTCTTTTTTTTTTTTTTTTTTTTTTGAGACAGAGTCTTGCCCTATCGCCCAGGCTGGAGTGCAGTGGCTCAACCTGGGCTCACTTCAACTTCTGCCTCCCATGCTCACGTGATCCTCCCTCCTCAGCCTCTCAAGTAATATAGCTGGGACTACAAGTGCGTGCCACCATGCCTCACTAATTTTTGTGTTTTTTTATAGAGACGGGGTTTTGCCATGTTGTCCAGGCTGGTCTTGAACTCCTGGGCTCAAGAAATCTACCCAGCTTGGCCTCCCAAAGTCCTGGGATTACAGACTTGAGCCACCTCGCTTAGCCTGATGAGATTTTTTAAAAAATATTTTCTCTGTACTTTTCATTCTCTTTTAATGAGGACCAATGTACAGTTGAAATAACTAGAATAAATTATTTTTGGTGTGTGTGACAATTCTGTTTTTAATGCTATAAGTGGGCCATTAGCCAGATTTCTCTTTTTGTTATATAACAAAATTTGACTAATTTTACACATTTATAAATCTTATGTTCTCACTGTTTTTATTTAAATTACAATTTATCTGTTTCGTGACATCTGTCTCCTATATATTTCCATTATTAATTGCAAAAATGTAGAAATTGAAATTTTCCTATTAACAATAAAATTTTTTTAAAGTAGTGCTATTTTGGAGTTACAAATTTTCAATAGGAAGTATCTAAAAGTTTTTTAAATATGTGCCAATATTTATAGAAAACATTACTTAAGATTGTGAGATCCAGTTCTATTTCTGGATGGACTGATGAATTTATCCATCATGAAGAAGATTGGCATATTAGCTTTAAAATTTTTTAAAGATTGGTTTTTTTTAGTGTAAGCATTTTCTAAGGATTATAGAGAAATGTTTCACCTCCAATGCATAGCAAAAATAGTGGTGTTAGAAAGAAAATAGGTTACATTTAAGGAAGGTGATTTAAAAAGCAGAAGCAGACTTTAAAATTCAATTCCTGGACACCTTTTTAAAAATTGAATCAAAGATTATAATTTAGATATACAGTAACACCTATATATAGATTAGTTTTAACACTGAGTTTTCTTTCAGACTGTTTTCTAACTACATAGACAATAAGATTAAGGTTGGCATAAAGCTAGGTTTGTGGGTTTTTGACTTCTACAAAATCTTTTTTTTTTCCTTTTAGCCCTGAAAACTAGCCATTGCCAAAAGTGTGTAATTTAGGATAACTGACGGGATGCAATTTGTTAACTAAGTTCATTAATGCAGCAGTGAAAAATTACTTTTCAGGGATACCATATTTATCATAATACAAAAATGTTAATTTTTATGTATATGTATATATTATTAATACTTTATTTTTGGAGCAGTTGTAGATTTATAAAAAAGCAGAAAATACAGAGTGTTTCCAAATACCCCTTTCTCCGTCAGTTTCCCATATTATCTTGCACTGATGTGGCACATTTGTTATAATTGATAAGTCAGTCTTTTTGTTTGTTTGTTTGTTTGTTTTGGAGACAGAGTCTCACTCTGTCACCCAGGCTGGAGTGCAGTGGCATGATCTCGGCTCACTGCAAGCTCTATCTTCCAGGTTCATGCCATTCTCCTGCCTCAGCCTCCCAAGTAGCTAGGACTACAGGTGCCCGCCACCACACCCGGCTAATTTTTTGTATTTTTAGTGGAGACAGGGTTTCACTGTGTTAGCCAGGATGGTCTCGATCTCCTGATGTCATGATCCACCCACCTCGGCCTCCCAAAGTGCTGGGATTACAGGCATGAGCCACCAATCTTTTTTTTTTTTTTTTTTTTTTGAGATGGAGTCTGGCTGTCACCCAGGCTGGAGTGCAGTGGTGCAATGTCGGCTCACTGCAACCTCCACTTCCCAGGTTCAAGGGATTCTCCTGCCTTAGCCTCCAAAGTAGCTGGGATTATAGGCGTGTGCTCCCACGCCTGGCTAATTTTTGTATTTTTAGTGGAGACAGGGTTTCACCATGTTGGCCAGGCTGGTCTTGAACTCCTGACCTCAGGTGATCCACCCGCCTCAGCCTCCCAAACTGCTAGGATTACAGGTGTGTGCCACCACGCCCAGCCTGATGAGTGAATCTTGATACTATTGTTAACCCAAAGTCCATTGTTCATATTAGGGTTCACTCTTTGTGTTATACAGTCCTGTGGGTTTTGACAAATGTGTAATATCATGTATCTGCCATTATGCAGAATAATTTCACTGCCTTCAAAAGCTCATGTGCTCTGCATAGTCATACCTTCCTCCCTCTCGTCTCACTCCCAACCCTGGCAACCACTGATCTTTTTATTGTCTCTGTAGTTTCATCTTTCCCAGAACTTATACAGTTGGAATCATAGTATGTAGCTTTTTTCAGACTAGCTTCTTTGTCTTATCAATGTGCATCAAAATTCTTCCAGGTCTTTTCATGATGAGTTCACTTTGTTTGTTTACTTTTAAAAACTTGCCAAGTTCACTGGTGAGAGGGGGAGAAAGAGTAGAGCAAGGACTGTGACTGCCTGTGACTGAACAATCAATTGAGATAATTCACTACTTTCAGGGGAGGGAGAGTTCACTTTTGAAGAGGTGATTTGTCTTTAGTCAGCATATCACTCATTGTGTGCAATGTCAAACACTGGTAAAATACAGGCAGGCCAGGATAATGGCAGTTTTTTGTTTATTTGTTTTCATAGATAGTTTTTTATTTTAAATCCAATTTATCACATTTTTTTCTCACGGCTAGTGATTTTTGTTTCTTGTTTAAGAAATTTTTGCCATCTCAACATCCTGATAATATTCTATGCTTTCTTTTGGAAGTTGTTTTAGTTCCTCATTTAGCGCTATAATCCATTTCAAAGTAATTTTTGTGTATGGTATGAGGTAGAAGTCAAGTCTTAACAGCTACCATCTTTTTACCTAAGCAATGTAAAAAGGAGGTGGAAGTTTCACACTCTAGTATTATATTGTATCACTGGATAAATATATCCACTGTTGACTTTGGAGAAAAAGCAAACCAAGAAGCAAACTCATCTACAGTTTTTAAATGTAATCTTATGAGGGCTTTCTGAAAGGAGAACTGAATTTAAGGACAGATAATATGCAAAAAACTTGAGTGCTGCGGCTAAAATCTTCATACTGAATTTACCATACTATTTAATTACCAGAAATAGTTATTGCAATGGCTCCCAAATTTTGTTGTCCATTTTAGAATCAACTGAGGAGCACTTAAAGATCCCAATCTCCAGCCATACCCAATAAATCACAATGTTTGGTTGTGGAAGCCAGGCATCAGATTTCCGGGTGATTTTCAGCGGGCAACAAAGTTTGGAATCCACAGCCTTACTAGATGCCAAATAATGAGTTTAGTGTTTCCACATGTGTGATCTTGTTTCTTGTTTTTTAATCCTAATAACAACCTGCAAGGAAGGTTTTATTGTCATTTTTTTTTTTTTTTTTTAACAGATGAGATACTCAAGATAAAGTCAATGATTTAAAATCACACAGCTCTTTAGGATTAAAATCCAGGGCTGTTTGACTCTTAAGCCTGTGTTCTTACACAACACATGTGGGAGAGTCCAAAAATAAAGAAAATGAAGATAATTCTAGTTACCATGGAGACAAAATAAGGCATGAGTTAAAAAGTAACTTGGAAGATACTTGATAATAATATTGTAGAAGGCTTCTCAGAGCAGGTGAGGCTTTGAGCAGAGACCTAACTCATAAAAAGGAGCCAGCCATGGGAAGTTCTAAAGGGAAGAGTTCCAGGCAGAAGTAACATTGAGGTCAGAAGCCCTGAGGTAGGAATGAATTAGTGAGCGAACCTGGAAACATTAACATCTTATTAGCAATGAGCTCACCTAGCACCCAGACCTTGGCTTCTAAATACCATTCTCCATTAAAAGGAATCAAAGTTCCTTGGAAATGGCTAATTTCAATGCAAAGTATAAGATGAGCCTGAAACATCTTGTTTCAGGAAGCAGACCAAGTGATCAAAGAATCTTGGGGAGGACATGTCCAAAGAATGCAGAAGCCTGCTTGAAGGGGCTCCCACTGGCCAAATCAGAGACAATTTCAACATCAAAATAAATAATAATGGATTATAACTCATTTGATAAGAAACCATTAGTCAATGCTAATATAAATAAATGAACAGACTGGACATGGTGGCTCACGCATGTAATCCCAACGCTTTGGGAGGCTGATGTGGGCAGATCACTTGAGCCCAGGAGTTCGAGACCCGCTTGGCCAACATGGGGAAACCCTGTCTCTACTAAAAATACAAAAATTAGCCAGGCGTGGTGGCAGGTGCCTTAATCTCAGCTACTCAAGAGGCTGAGGCACAAGAATCATTTGAACCTGGGAGGTGGAGGTTGCAGTGAGCTGAGATTGTGATACTGCACTCCAGCTGAGTGATGGAGTGACACTCTGTCTCAAGCAAAATGAATAAATAGACAAATAATTTGGAGGAGAATGTGATGTTGACAAAGTCTCTAAATACCTCACTACAAAAATACTTACAAAGGAGGAAAAAAGTAACTACAGTGGAGAAGCCTGGCAGATACAACCTTAAACAAATCAAAGGTAAAGTCATCAGTGCCAGGACAAACTGAAATCATGTGCCTTCTGGTACAAGGCAGTGAGAAGACCATAATACCACTTTCATAATATTCTTGCCAAAGATTCATAACCTGACTCAAATCATTAGGAAACATGAGACAAGAGGAATTGTTGGCAGCTATCTTTGTAGATAATCTGCTACAAAAATGCTAAGTTTAAGGAGCTTATGAGACATTGAAGCAGGAAACTGCATATAGGAGTTTGGTGTTCAGGAAGACTTTTGGACCAGTTATGTAAATGTGGGAGTTATTAGCATAAATAGTATTTAAAACCTTGGAACTTAGTGAGTTTGCCTTGAAATGGAGGGTAGACAAAAAAGAGGAAGGCTCAGAAGTGAGCCTGAGATGCTTCTGCATCTAGAGGTGATACAGAGAAGACAACAGAGAAAACTGAAAAGGGCCCTGTGAAATAGGAAGAGAACTAAAGTGTATGATCTAGTGAAAGGCAAGAGAAAAGCATTTCAAGAAGGCAACTATCTTGTTGAAAGGTCAAGTAAGAAGTGGTCTTTGGACCAAGTCTCACAGAGACCACCGATGGTTTGATAACAAGGACTCATGTTGCTCAAACTGAGTACCTCAGTCTCCGAGGCATTCAACAGTGAGTCCGTTTTAAAAGTCACTCAGAGTGTCAGTTTTACTCAGTAATAAGTAATTCTAAATATTTTTGTCTATTAAAAGAAAGCTTTATTAAACACAACCATGCAAAATTTCCATACATTTTCAAGATCTTGTATTAAAAAAAAATACATATGCCCATGGGACTTTGAGCCACAAGTATCAGCTCAGCTTCTGGAGGAACTGGAGACCCAGGTCACTCTTGGGCAATTAACTGTGTCTATATGGCCAAGCCCCAATAAAAACTCTGGACAACAAAGCTCCGGTGAGTTTCTCTGGATGGCAGTATTCCATGCATACCATCACGTGTCTCTGCTAGGAGAAGTGCATACTGTTCACAATTCCACTAGGAGAGGACAACTGGAAGCTTTGAATGTGGAACTCTGCACTATATGCCTCTTCCCTTGGCTGTTTGGTTCCCCCCCCCCACCGTGTTCTTTTGCTGTAATAAACTGTAACCATGAGTATAATGGCTTGCAGTGAGTTCTGTGAGTCCTTCTAGTAAATTATCAAACCTGAGGGTAGCCTGAAGTTTGCAAAACCTGAAATTGGTGTCAGGAGTGAGGATGGTTTTGGGGACTCCCAAACTTTGCACTTTGAGACCATCATTTTCCTCTGCCAACATAGGAACCTGGATGAGAAAACTTGAGAAACACTTATCTAGACCCACACCATCATAAATTATTATAATCAAAAAATATTTATTAACCACCTGCTCTGTGACAAGCACTGCGCTGGGTACTAGGAATCTAAAAATGAGCAAAGCACGGTCCAGCTTCTCCCCTCAAGGAGCTCATAGACATTGTACCACAGAAAAGAGGGAGTGAACAAGATAGTTATATAACTCTGCCCTGGAGCCTACTTCCAGGGAGGAATGGCAAGTTATGTGTGCGTGTGAGTATGTAAACGAGCAGGCATCCTTAAGTGAAATCTAAATTTTTACACTGATAACTTCATTTGGGTATCATTCCTATTTAGTTCACCAGAAGGAGTCAAAGAGTTCTAGTTTCCCTGAATACTAGGCATATGGTTACACGATTTACCAAAAGAAGGAACAAAAATGCAGAGAAAAATTATATGAAAAGACAGGTTACGGTTCCAGTAAGTGGTTGGTTGAGGCCCCAGAAAGATACCATATGGAAAATTTAAGATCCACGTGGTGGTCGGGTCTAGAATTTGGGTGGAAAGATTGGGGTTGAACACTCAGATTTGGGAATCATAGCATAGTTAATGCGGTGGAAAGGGATGGGCTGACTTGCAACTTTGTAACGCCCTTTAAAATGTTAGAAGCATCACCGAAAGATAGTACAATATGTTGGGAAACACCAACATTTAAGGGCCATATGGAGCAAACCAGGCGGAGAAGAGGCTGACAATGAGAAGCCAGAGAGTTTGGATGACCCAAGTGGTGGGCTATGATCCAAGAGTTTTATCAAAGCTGTTCAGAGCGCACTTGAATGAGGTCAAGCAGGAAAGGATTTAGTTCTTGGCTTGGGGGAGTCCACCACCCCTAGAGGTCTTCCATGACAACCTAAGGAATCACACTGAGAGTAATTTTTATTTGGAAGACGAGATGCAGTGGATCAGGAAAAAATCCTACCCTCTCTGGGCAAGGGCTAAAGTGGAGTGACAGCGAAAAGACAGAATTCTTAGCTTTTCTATGCCTTTAGTAAATGCTATCGAATGCGGGAAGTTTGGCTGGGATCCCTGGCTCATGAGCATACTTCGTCTCTTCTCAGAGCTCTTCAGAAATGAGCAAAAGCAGCCCCCGCCCCTGCTTGGCAACGTGCCGGGCCCGCCTCCAGCCTCAGCCCCTTCGCTAGGAAGCAGGAGCGAGGCGCAGCCGCCAGGGGGCGCAGACAGCAGGCTTATTTGTAAGACTTGGGGCGGGGCCACGCGCTGGGCGGGCCCTGGCTTGACTTCCGGTTTCCGGCTTCCGGCGGAGTGCTGGGTCGTCGCTCGCAGCCGTCATGGCAGCGGAGGAGAAGGACCCTCTGAGCTATTTCGCGGCATACGGGAGCAGCAGCTCAGATTCCTCGGACGAGGAGGATAACATCGAGCCGGAGGAGACGAGTCGCAGAACCCCGGATCTGGCGAAGTCGGCGGGCGGCTGTAGGAACAAGGCGGAGAAGCGGCTCCCGGGACCCGACGAGCTGTTTAGGAGCGTGACTCGCCCGGCCTTTCTCTACAATCCGCTCAACAAGCAGATAGACTGGGAGAGGCACGTCGTCAAGGCACCTGAGGAGGTGAGGTCCCCGACCCCGTTTCCCGGTCTCGGCCCCGGCCTGCGCCCCCTTCCTCCTGAGCCCTCTGCTGGGGACCTGCTGTCCGTTCCCCCACACGCAGTCACCCCCGCGGGATGCCGCACCACCCCCTTCTACCTCAAGCCCTGGGAAACCTGGCCCCCTCCCCAGCCTGGTGGGTGTCAGACCGGACCCGCAGCCCCGCCCCCTTGTGAGGAGACCCAAACCTCCGCGCTCGGTGCCCCGACCCCGCGCGGCGAGGACTAACGGTGGTGACTCCCCCGCCCCCCCCGCTGCAGCTTCTCCCTGAGACCCCTTCCCTTTGACGCCGAAGTGCCTGCGGTGCTGCCTCCAAGACAGTGTCTGCTGCAGCCTCCTGAAGGGGTCAGCCTTGGCGTAGTATCTCTGAGACTGGATTCTTCTTTGGTAACTAAAAGTTATTAGCTTTATTCATATAGGGAACCCTTTGGCTTTTCACTTAACAGTATTGTGATTTTGATGGAAAAATGTGTCTTTCAACCTTAAAGAAAAAAAAAAGCCTGAACGATAAGCGAACGGCAGGGAGTTGCATGTGCCCACGTCCATCATAGGAACCTCGGTTCGTCACAGTGCTTCTTAATGTGCTTGCTTAACAGCCTCCAAAGGAATTCAAAATATGGAAGTCAAATTATGTACCACCTCCTGAGACCTACACCACTGAGAAGAAGCCTCCTCCTCCAGAGCTTGACATGGCAATAAAATGGTCTAACATATATGAGGACAATGGTGATGATGCCCCACAGAATGCTAAGAAAGCTAGGCTTCTACCGGAAGGGGAGGAGACGTTGGAATCAGGTAAGGAAAGTCAGAATCCCGTGGTAATCTATTTTGATCCCCGTGATGGGCTTTAAAAAATGAGATATTTAATGAATGAAAATTAAATCTAGCAAATTGGCAAACTAATTTGATGGTCTTTGGATACTTCTTGCTCTGCTTTTGAGAAAGATCATATATATTTGGCTTTAACATGAAGTCTCTGATAGCTAATAGTTGCTGTGTTATTAATGAAAGATCATAATGTTCAGGCTTTAAAGTGAAATATCTGGTATCTCATCCAGTAGTCTGTGTTTTATGAGGCCTTATTATTAGAACACAAATCAATTCATGGATTCTTGTGACTGGCTGCAAAGTGCCGAAGGCTTGATTTTCTTTTTTTTTTTTTTTTTTTTTCCGTCAGTGTTTCGCTCTTGTTGCCCAGGCTGGAGTGCAGTGTAGCGATCTCGGCTCACTGCACTCTCTACCTCCCAAGTTCAAGTGATTCTTCTGCCTCAGCCTCCAGGCAGCTAGGATTACAGGCGCCTGCCACCATTCCTGGCTTTTTATTTTTTATTTTTTTGGGCAGGGGTTAGAGATGGGGTTTTACCATGTTGGTCAGGCTGGTCTTGAATTCCTGACTTCATGTGATCCATCTGCCTCGGCCTCCTAAAGTGTTGGGATTACAGGCGTGAGCCACCGCGCCCGGCCGAAAGCTTCATTTTCTGTTAAAGCAGTTGTGCTTCAGAGCTAAAATTATTATGACAAAATGAATTTAACTGAGCATTACTACATAGTAATAGGAAGATAATGACTTAGTTGTTTTACTTTAGTTCGTAACAGCATAATTTCATCTCCTACTTGGACTATCACAGTAATCTTTGCCTACACACTCTTATCCAATCTGTTCCATCCTTCACACTGCAGCTAGTGTTGAGTTTCTAAAAGTCATATCTGATTATATAACTTGCCTGCTTAAAACCCTTCAATGGGATAGAGTCAAGGCCTTCTATTGATAGGCCCTTTCTCCCTGTCCACAGTCATTTTTAATGGCCCCTTTCTAGCGCTTGAAGATCTTGAAATCCAGAACTGAATTTTATGGTTCCCTGCCTTTCAGTATATGTTGCACCTTATTCTGGAGTGTTGTTTCTTATCTCTGGCTAGTAAACTCATTCATCTTTCAAAATCCAACTCAGAAGAAGAAATCTCAGGTATCACCTCTAATAATTATTTGCTCCTCTGTACCTTTGTTTATGCTAATGCTGTTGATTGCCCTCATCACTTGTATGTGGTTTTTTAAAAGTCTGTCTGCTTTATGATGAGTTCCTCAAACAGCAGGATTTGAAGTGTTTATGTTTGTATCAAGTACATTGTAAGTATTCAGTAGATAATTGTTGAATCGAACTAATGTTTTGGACCATTATTTTTAAGAAAGAGTATGCCATTTTTGTTAAACAGATTTCTGATCTTCTAACAATACAGGGGCTACTTAGCCCCTTTTTACAGTCATGCAGGGAGTGATGTTTTAAGAGAAAGGAGAACTGACTAGCGGGAGTTCTTACTTTAATTTTGATTCTACCTAACTTTTCCATTACTTTTGCTGACTTTCAATATGTATTAGAAGTCAACAATGAAGGAGCCTCTTCAGTAAGTGGCATCTTTTTGCAGACCTAAAATGATGTGAACATTTATAATACCTCACATTGTACAATCTTTTTCTTTTCTTTTTTTTTTTTTTTTGAGAGGAGTCTCGCTTGGTCGCCCAGGCTGGAGTGCAGTGGCACTCCATCTTGGCTCACTGCAAGCTCCGCCTTTTGGGTTCACACCGTTCTCCCGCCTCAGCCTCCCAAGTTGCTAGGACTACAGGCGCCCACCACCACGCCCGGCTAATTTTTTTGTATTTTTAGTGGAGACGGGGTTTCACCATGTTAGCCAGGGTGGTCTCCATCTCCTGACCTCATGATCTGCCCGCCTTGGCCTATCAAAGTGCTGGGATTACAGATGTGAGCCACCGTGCCCAGCCAATCTTTTTCATAATTGGTAAAAATATATTTGCTTAAGTAATCTGTAATTATTACAACACCTTGTGAAATAAGAGAAATGTGGAAATGATAGCTTACATCACTTGTCCAAGGTCACAAAACTAGAAAATGCCAAGTTCTAAAATACACACTTTCTCACAGTTTTCTTATTTATTACTCCCAGCAACTTGATACAGAAGTGCTACATGACTCATTATTACTATTTTACAGATGATAGAACAGTCTCAAATTAGAGAATTTTCCCAAATTCATTCACACAGCTAAAAAAGAGGCAGAGTAGTAGGCATTCAAATCCAGACCTTTAAATATAAATTATGCCTTATTAAACTGGTATTTGGTCTCCTGATGAATAGCTATTTCTCAACAGTGTTTGAGATACAGATATTCTTCTGTAGGGAGAATGGCAGTAAAGATACTAGGGTTGATACTCAAACTAGATTTCCATAGGCTGGTGCTCTCACGTTTTTGTCATTATGTGGAAAAAACCAGGATTATACACCAGGGCAAGCAAGCAAGAATTATCTTTCTTCCAGCTTAGCTTTTGAGTTAAGTTAGAAGGAGTTCCAAATATATGATAAGTAACACTGCTATTTACATAGATAATTTCTGTCTTTTTGATCACATGATGGTCCTTTGTCAGAAAACAAATACAGGCAACATCAAATGACAAAAAGACCCACTTTTAGAAGTGATGTTTGCCATTTCAGATTCCTATATCATAAACCCACTGTAAAATCAATTTATGTCATAATTTTTTAGCCTGTTTTTTTTTCATTCATAAAATATGTATCAGAAACTCTACACTCTAATCCAAATTTTAGATTATCAAGTTGCTTTTTTTTTTTGCTTCCCCATTCTGCCCTTTGACCTTTTATTGCTGGTTAACATCTGTCTTCCAGTTACGTTAGAGGAAGAGCTGGGAAAGGTTCAGAACTCATCACTGAGTCTTGCTGCTTATCAGCACTTCTGGTTTTAGTGGTTGTAAAACGTCAGTAAGCAAAGCTTAGTTATTAGTTGTAGCTTCATTGACATGTATAATTAATTGTAAAAGCATAATTAATACAGTGATTTTTTACTTTTTTAGAATTTAGAAAGTTTGTTTATTGATAAGTTAAACTTACTTAACTTGAGTGATTTGAGTTCCATAATAAAAAAAACTGTTTCCTCACCAGTACATCTATACTATATGAGACAGAGTAAAAAAGCTCAGTAAAGTTGATAAATGAACATTGCTCAGATTTTTTTCCCCTACTCTAGTTTATAAAGCAGTGCCTTGTCATGACACTAGATGGCATAGCACTTCTGCTCAAATCACTGATAGCCAGTTATTTTTCAACTTCAGTAGTTTGTGGTTTTGTTATTCAGTTAATTTATTTGTAATAAGTGGCAAATTAAAAGCAAAAATATCTCAGTATCTTCTAAATGTATGTTAATGCATAGTGAATATTGTAAACTTAATACTTTCCATTTCTATATTATCACTACTGAAAATCTCAAAGGACGAGCTTAGTGATAATTCACTCCAGTTAAAAAGCAAAAGGTGCTGGGTGCGGTGGCTCACGCCTGTAATCCAGCACTTTGGGAGGCGAGGGCAGGTGGATCACGAGGTCAGGAGATCGAGACCATCCTGGCTAACACGGTGAAACCCCGTCTCTACTACAAATACAAAAAATTAACTGGGCGTGATGGCAGGTACCTGTAGTCCCAGCTACTTGAGAGGCTGAGGCAGGAGAATGGCGTGAACCTGGGAGGCGGAGCTTGCAGTGAGCCGAGATTGCGCCACTGCCCTCCAGCCTGGGCAACAGAGCGAGACTGCGTCTCAAAAAAAAAAAGTAAAAGGTTTGGCTTGTTTTAGTGGTATACTATGTTATTTGGTTTGTAGAGCCAGTGCTTTTGTGTGAACATGATAAACTACTGATTAAAACTTTGATTTGTAAATTCCTGGGGTGCGTTGTTGATCTGAATTGTATTTTATTATTTTATTACACTGCCTACATAAATCCATAGTGCTCTGTGAAGCATATGAATAACATCACCATGCTGTGCTTGAAGAAGAGTGAAGATGAATAGTACTGATTGTTATCTGTGTCAATAAATGAGATATTCTGATTATGGTACAGTTAGCAGAAGGGAATTAAAGGCTTAAGATTTTAAGTATATTTCCTTCAAGGAATGTATGATTTGATGTCAGTAGTTTCCCACATTTTTTAATATGAAGGCCCCTTTCAATATCAAAATATTTTATAAATCTCCACTTGAGGACCTGTTGAACTTTTTGAGTATCTGTTGATCAAGAAAATAAAGTCAAAAACAACAATTAATTAGTAATGTGCTCAAAATAAATTTGTATTTTATAAATCATAACATCTTTTCCATGTTACTCTGTCTATTTGGAGTTCTTAATACCACACATTTGTTTAGGGAGATGGAATTAGCAACTAGTCTGTGCTACCCTGTATTTTTTTTTTAACCATGTAGTTGGATATTTTAAAACATTGAATTTAAAAAAAAATTTTATTCTATTTTAATTTTTTAAATACTAGTTTTAAATGTTCATTTTAAAATACTAATAAGATTTTGGAAAGGTATAAAGGACATTGTTTTAATGTAAGGCTCTTCTCTAACCTCCCTCCCCTCTCCAAATTCTCCATAATATGAAGTAGGAAGATACATATTTTTCTGTTGCTGTTAGAATGTTCTGGCCGTCCTAGGAATCGGTGGGGGGGGGAGTGGAAATTAGAACTTAGTACGTGATAAAATTCCAAATAGAGATTTGGAGAAACCTGTTTGTGAGTGCTTTTTAACCTCAAAATAAGGATTTGGGGTGGGTGGAGAAGGTGATGGGGAAAAAAGTTGTTTTTGGAGGAGAGAAAGCAGATTGAAAGGAGAAGGACAGCTGATAGCCACTTAAATAATGTCATGGTTAGATTGATACCTATTTTTTGTAAAAAGAAAACAATATGTTCCATTCTTACAAAGCATGGATTGTATTTGAATATACACAATGTAAATACTATTATGTAGTGGTGTCCAAGGGAGAGAATACAGTCATGAGTTCTTAGTTTCTGTTTTTGGTTTGGCCAATAAAGCCCCTTCATCATCCTTCTTTTCTGCTTATCACTAGAAACAGAAACTAAAAACCATGGCTTCAGGCTGCTAAAAGCCTAAAACAAAACAGCACAACAACAACAACAACAAATAAGGCAGGTTGGACAAGCTTGCTGAGTATTTGGGAGCCTTTTTCAAAAGTCTGATTTGGGGGAAGTCAAGTCACTTATTTTAAGCTACCTTAATATAGTGCTAAAGAGTCACTTTCTGAATTTTGTATGGCTGCAATTGAAAAAAAAAATGCTCACTTTCATTTGCATTTAAAAATCAGAACTCTAAAAGTTAATTCTTGTTTTTTATTGGGAAACTCTGAGAGAAACATTAGTTGATGAGGGTAATGATTTTGGTATAAAGCCAGTGAAATTTTAATGCTTAACATGTTGGGTTTTTTTAAATTACTGATCGAAACTCTTCCTTTTCTATTTAAAGATGATGAAAAAGATGAGCATACTTCTAAAAAGCGCAAAGTAGAGCCAGGAGAACCAGCAAAGAAGAAAAAGTAGAAACAAATGACCAGAATTTCTGGACTGCTAAACTTGTTGAAATGTTTCTTTGGACAGATTAAGTTGATATTGTGGGTTATTATGCCACATCTCCATGAAAGTGCATATGTTAATGAACTAATAAGTATTGCCTCAAGAACTTTCCACTGTAGAATTCTTTTTTAATTTAAAACATGTATGTATTTAAAACTCAAATGGTGACTTGTGATTGTGAAATTGATAACACTTGGATGCATTCTTGCTCTCACAGAATTGGTGACATGCTTTTGAGAGTTTTGTCACATGTTGACATGCCAATGTTCTATAAACCTTTTATAAAGGAATATCTTTTTAAAGTAAATATATTGTAATGTACTGTGAACTCGTAGGGTGCTTTTCAACAGTCTTTGTACAGTGTAAATAGATCATGGAAATAAAATTACTTATTCAATATTACTATTACTGCATAACATTAACATTTGAATGTTTGTCTGTGACAAGTACCCTATTTGTTATGTGACATTTTAAGTTGTAATAAGTATTACCATTTAAAGAGTGCCTCCTGTGTTCCAGGTGCTTTGTGCATATGTTTTCTCTGATCCTTAAACCTAGCAAGGTATTATTAGTATTCTCATTTTTTAATAAAGAGTGCTTGAGTAGCTTGTCTAATGTTACACAGCTAGTGAGTGATTCATTTGGAATTTAACTTGGGACACTTGACCTCCAAAATCCTCACATTAAACCACCTGTCCATCAGTCAAAATGTAGTCATCTTTCAAGAATGACATCAGTTATCATCTCTTCCAGGTACCTTTCTGTTGTACCTGGAGATCTGTTAGTGGAGGTCTTTAACTCTCCTGATTGTATGACTGTACTTGTCATCTGTGCTTTATGGTTATTCATTAATTTCTTTATTAAATTGTAAGTTTACAGGACATTCAGTTAAATTTGAATTTCAGATAAATAATGTTTTAGTGTGTTTAGTATTCAGGACATATACAAAAAATGGGTTTATCTGAAATTCAAATTTCACTGAACATCTTTTATTTGGTAACCCTACTTCTGCATGTTTTCTCTACTCAGCTTCTTCTGTTTTAATGCTTTGCATATAGTAATAATAAAATGAACAAGAAGTAGTTGGGAAGGTGTAATCTTTTGAGTTCCAAAATGCAGTTATCTGTAGCATTTTGAACAATAAAAAGGTTACACACTGCATCAATCTTTCCATGTATCTCAAGCCCTTAAGAGATAAGAATTACAGAACACTGCACATTCAGTGTATAAGAACAAGACAGCCAAGCACGGTGGCTTATACTTGTAATCCCAGCACTTTGGGAGGGCAAGGTGGGAGGATAGCTTGAGGCCAAGAGTTTGAGACCAGCCTGGACAACATGACAAGACCCCATCTCTACAAAAAATGAAAATTTAGAAAAAGAAAAATACATAATCTGAGTATTTTTTTAAACTGTTTTTCCCCATTGTGGAAGACAAAATTTGAACAATTGTGCAAGATTTGTTTACTTAGGCATGTGTATCAAGTAGATTAAAATTTATAAAAGTCATTAAGAGTGGTTGCACCAGCCATGGTGGTTTGTGGAATGAAGAAGGTCCGTAACAGTATGATGGCTTCCAGTACATGTTGAGTTTAGAAAAACAGATTCTATAGCTGCCCATCCTCCAGGTTTGCAAATACATGAATCGCAAAATTGAAGTAATTGCTAAAGCAAGAGTATGTTTTTTTAAGATTGTAGTCTTCGTAATGAATTTGGAAATTTGTGGTATCATATACTAGGGAGTGGCATCAAGTGATAAAGCAAGACCCTAGTATGACATGACACCAAACCAAGTTATATTTGTGAAGTTGTAATTCCCAGGCTCTGGAGAAATCTAAAATTTGGATGCATGTGTTGGTGGAGAAATATCTCAGAAGTTAACTGAAAACATTGCAAGGTTCTTAAGTTAGCATGAAAGCAAACTTCTCTCTTTCCTGGAAGACGTGCAGAGTACATTTTATGAGGGGGAAGACAGGACTTAGGAGGGAAGAGGCTAAATATTTTGGAGCAAGTCTGACGCAGCCATTTGTATCTCCTGGTTGGAAAATGGACTTTCATATCACTCTACATTCATCATCACATTAGAGAATAGATTATTTTCCCCTTTAGAGATGTCCTAGGAGCGTGTTTGCACAAGCGTCCCTGTGGGTACTGAGGTAAAGTTTGGTTGAGCTAGTGGAAACCTAGTGGGGAAAAGTCTTAAAAATCCATATACATAAGAAAAATCATCCATCCAAGTATCTTTCATTTTAGAGAATCGAGTCAGTTGCTGTTTCTGATTGTTTCCTCCTGTTTAAGGAAGTTAAGCCTGGGCAACATGTTGTGATCCTGATCTGGTTTGGCTGTGTCCCCACCCAAATCTCATCTTGAATTTTAATTCCCACAATTCCCATGTGTCATGGGTGGTAACTGAATTATGGGAGTGGGTCTTTCCTGTGCTGTTCTCATAATAGTGAATGAGTCTTATGAGATCTGATGGTTTTAAAAACCATCAGTGCCGGGAGTGACCCTGCACAAGCTCTCTGCCTGCTGCCCTTCACGTAAGATGTGTCTTGCACCTCCTTGCCTTCTGCCATGATTGTGAGACTTCCCCAGCCACATGGAACCGTAAGTCCAATTAAACCTGTTTCTTTTGCAAAGTGCCCAGTCTCTGGTATGTCTTTATCAGCAGCATGAAAATGGACTAATACAGTTAATTGGTACCAGTAGAGTGGGGTGCTGCTGAAAAGATACCCAAAAATGTGGAAGTGACTTTAGAATTGAGTAACAGGCAGAGGTTGGAACGTTTGGAGGGCTCAGAAGAAGACAGGAAAATGTGGGACAGTTTGGAACTCCCTAGAGAATTGTTGAATGGCTTTGACCAAAATGCTGATAATGATATGGACAATGAAATCCAGGCTGAGGTGGTCTCAGATGGAGATGAGGAACTTGTTGAGAACTAGAGCAAAGGTGACTCTTGTTATGTTTTAGCAAAGAGACTAGTGGCATTTTGCCCCTGCCCTAGAGATTTGTGGAACTTTGAACTTGAGAGAGATAATTTAGGGTATTTGGTGGAAGAAATTTTTAAGCAGCAAAGCATTGAAGAAATGATTTGCATGCAGTTAAAGGCATTCAGTTTTATAAGGGAAGCAGACCATGAAAGTTCAGAAAATTTGCAGCCTGACAATGTGTTAGAAAAGAAAATCCCATTTTCTGAGAAGAAATTTAACCTGGCTGCAGAAATTTGCTTAAGTAATGAAAAGTCAAATGTTAATCCCCAAGACAATGGGGAAAATGTCTCCAGGACAGGTTAGAGGTCTTCACAGCAGCCCCTCCCATCACAGGCCCAGAGGCCTAGGAGGAAAAAGTGGTTTTCTGGGCTGGACCCAGGATTCCTGTGCTGTGTGCAGCCTAGGGACTTGGTGCCCTGTGTCCCAGCCACTCCAGCCATGGCTGAAAGGGGCCAACGTAGCACTCAGGCCATGGCTTCAGAGCGTGCAAGCCCCAAGCCTTGGCAGCTTCCACATGGTGTTGAGCCTGCAGGTACACAGAAGTCAAGAATTGGGCTTTGGGAACCTTGCCTAGATTTCAGAAGATGTACAGAAACAACTGGATTCGGCCGGG
>NW_012102421.1:4243426-4284793 GCF_000951045.1 Mandrillus leucophaeus
AAACAACTGGATTCCCAGGCAGAAGTTTGTTGCAGGGATGGGGCCCTCATGGAGAACCTCTGATAGAGCAGTGCAGAAGGGAAATGTGGGGTTGAAACCCCCACATAGAGTCCCTGCTGTGGCACCACCTAGTGGAGCTGTTAAGAAAAGGGCCACCATCCTCCAGACCCCAGAATGGTAGATCTACTGACAGCTTGCATCATGCGCCTGGAAAAGTCACTGACAACGCCAGCCTATTAAGGCAGCGGAGAGGGAGGCTGTACCCTGCAAGGCCACAGGGGCAGAGCTGCCCAAGACCATGGGAACCCACCTCTTGCATTAGCGTGACCCAAATGAGAGACATGGAGTCAAAGGAGATCATTTTGGAGCTTTAAGATTTGACTGCCTTGCTGGATTACAGACCTGCATGGGGCCTGTAGCCCCTTTGTTTTGGTCAAATCTCCCATTTGGAATGGCTGTATTTACCCAATACCCGTACCCCCATTGTATCTAGGAAGTAAATAACTTGCTTTTGATTCTACAGGCTCATAGACGGAAGGGACTTGCCTTGTCTCAGATAAGACATGGGACTGGACTTTTGGGTTAATGCTGAAGTGAGTTAAGACTTTGGGGGACTGTTGGGAAGACATGACTGGTTTTGAAATGTGAGGACATGAGATTCGGGAGGGGCCAGGGGTGGAATGATATGGTTTGGCTGTGTCCCCACCCAAATTTCATCTTGAATTGTAATTCCCACAATTCCCATGTGTCATGGGAGGAACCCATTGGGAGGTGACTGAATTATGAGGACAGATCTTTCCTGTGCTGTTCTCATTATAGTGAATGAGTCTCACGAGACCTGATGGTTTTAAAAATGGGGGTTGCCCTGCACAAGCTCTTTTTGTCTGCTGCCATCCACATAAGATGTGACTTGCTCCTTCTTGCCTTATGCCATGATTGTGAGGTTTCCCCAGCCACATGGAACTATATGGCCAATTCAACCTCTTTCTTTTGTTAATTGCCCAGTTTTGGGTATGTCTTTATCAGCAGCATGAAAATGGACTAATACAGAACTCATCTCTACAAAAAAATTAAAAAATTAGCCAGGCATGGTGGTGCACTAGCTACTGGGAAAGGCTGAAGCAGGAGGATCGCTTGAGCCCAGGAGTTAAAGGGTGCAGTGAGCTATGATGCACCACTGTACCCTGGCATGGGTGACAAAGCAAGATCCAGTCTCTAAAAAAAAGACATAAACTATATCAGGCATGAATGGCTTTTTGTACAGGGTAATTTGAGAAAAGAACTAAGCATATGTGGGCCATGTTTTAAAATTTGAAGTGCAAATAGCTTCATAGAGTTTTATGGGAAATATTCTAACTGGAATCAGAAAAATATTACTGAGTCAACTGCTTTGGCCAAAAAAATTTACTGAGAAAATTGGCAATGCATTTTCACCATTAAAACAGTAAGATTCTGGATTCAGTTGTAAACTTGCAACTTTCTAATCTTAAAATTTAATGCTGTGTAGTGCTTTTGAATTCACAAAGTTTAGTCACATAATATTTTAGTTTCCAAAAATCCAATTAGGTAGGTTTCATCATTTTCAAATTGTGAAATGGAAAATAGGCCCAGTGAGCTGACACAGTTTACTCATGGATGTACAGTGTGTTAGCTTCAGAGAAGAGAGGGATGGAGAAACTGGTAGTGCTTAGTTGGATATAATGGCTGAGCATGAGGCTTTCTTTCATTGCAAATTATATTTTTAAATTTAAAATATGAACAGATTAATACAGGTTTGAACATAATCTACATATAAAATATGTCACACAAGTTAGGTACAAAGCTCTACCAGAGACATTTGAAACCTCTAAGTATTTTTACAGGTCTATATAATCTGAATAAACTCCGCAACACAGTTTGATTAAGTCAAAAACTGACTAATCTGAATTTATAACTGGACTTGAAAACATATGATGGGTGGTATTTTGGATTTTTAGAATTTTTACCACACTGAACTGCTTCCCTATGTCACCCCTCCATTTCATAATAGTACAGAAGTTTCACATATTCCTACAAAATCGTGTTAAAATTCCAAGCAAATGTTTTGGAATTTTCATTACATTCTAAAGTTTTCTCTCTTCATCTTCCTCCACATAGATAATTTTCCAAATTTTTTGAAGCATTGCATTTCAATGAAAAGAAAGTGGGGAGACACCAAGAGGCACTTATGTGTTCTGTCCACAGACGAGGGACTTTTTGCCTGTTTTTTTCATTGACTAGAACAATGCCTGGCACATAGTAGGCACTCAATATGACTGCTAAATGTTGCAGGTAAGCTGAATTCCTCATGTCATTTGTCTTGGTATAATGCTATCCCCCCATCCAGAGGCTTATGTTTTCAGTTATATGGACCAATATGTCTTATTAACAATGTAAACAAGTTTGAATTGGGTTTTCTGTCATTTTCCACTAAAACCATCAATTAGTGCAAAACTGATTTTATTCCTTTGGTTTCTTCCAGGGCTCCATGCTATTCTGGTTCTATTTTCTCTGCTTCCTTCTCTTCCAACTGCCCCTGGTTGCCAGTGTCATCTACGTTGTTATTCTTCTCATTCTCTACCCTTGTTCTTGAAGATTTCAGTCAAGTCCATGGCTACCACAATCAGTAACACTTTGATGATCCCTTACACTGTATGGCTTGCCAAAGTGCTCTTATAAAGCCTAGATTTGTGTATCCAATTGTACATCTCCACTTGGGTCTTAAAGGTCCCTACCATACTGTATGTCCAAACACATTGTGTCAAAGGTCACACCATGTACCATATTTTGTTTCTGATTGATGGCATCACCATAAACCCAGAAACCTGCCCTACCTCACTTCCCATCACATAGGTTTAGTCAGTAAATCCTGTGGTTTCTACTCCCTCATTCCCATGTGCCTCTATTTTTTCTCTCTCTTTTTTAAAATCTTTGCTTTTGAATGGCGGCAGCATATGTCACACGCCTCTTAATCTAGCTCTAACGAATCATTTACAATTCCCCAGATATGCTATTTAGTTTCGTAGCTCTGTGCCTTCACTCACATCATTTGCTTGACCTGGCCCTTTTTTGTCTTCCATGTGAACTCCATGTTTTCTCCAAGAACCAGTTCGAATATTCCGTCTTTAATGCACTTTGTTTTATCTCCATATTCACCTCTACATTGCTTTCCCTCATACTCGGCACTAAATGAATAGCCAACATTTATTGAATGCTTGCTATGTGCCTGGCATTTTTCTAGGTGCTTTACACGTATTGACTCATTTAGTTTGATGAGGTAGGTGCTATTACTAACCCTACTTCTCAGGGGAGAGAACTGGTACAGAGAGGTTAAGTAATTTGTTCAAGGCACCGGAGCTGGGAAACCCAGGCATTCTGACTCCAGGGCCAGTACACTAAGCTGGAGGAGAGAGGAATGCCTGCATGAACTAATAGATTGGCTTAGTTCTTTGTGTGTGTTTGTTTCAAAGAATGTCTTACCCTTAGAACGCACTCAGAATACAAATATTTGGAGAATTAATGAATCCAAAACCATTTCACTAATCAGAGGAGCAGCATTGGTTGAATACACCAGAAACATCTTTTACGTGGATTAAAGTCAATATGCAAATGTTTTAGGACGATCAATACATATTTTAAGGACTTAGTAACTTATTACATATTTGCAGTATCTGTAATTGAAAGCCTTAAAAGATAGTAATAGGTCTGAGAATATTACTTCTTTCCCCCAAAAATATATTTTTTACCTTTTCAGTTTCTTTTAAAAATTTTTGCTGCTTATAAAGAACAGTTTTTCAACGTCTACATCTTTTAAAGCAAAATGAGTTTTAAGCTACAAATTTTGCCTCAAATTCCATTGACTATCCTCTAACATTTCATTTTATGGCTCGAGTTTAGGATCATAGCACCTGGCATGGAAAGGCCTCCAGAGGTCCTCCAGTACAGCCAGCCCCAAACAGGAATATCTTTAGTGTGATCTTTGTCTCGCTTTTCTAGAGCCACAGACAAGCCCACAAAATGACAGGTTTACAGCCTGGATTTGAAGAGTCATTTCCTGTGTGTCTGTAATATTTTGGTATGCAGGGTCTGGAACTCCTCTTTCTTTCCCTTGTTTACCATTTTCTGAAAGGGAGAAACAGAGGATTTGGTGCATGGCATTGAAGTAAAAGTGTAGCCCTTTTCCTGGTATAATTACCTGTCTCTGTTCCTAAATGGGACCCAGATCCTAGCAACCTTCCCTCGCATAACATGCTAGGAAGTTTGCATTCACATTTTAAATTTAGAATTCCTCAGGGAAACTGCAGTGAATTAACAGAGCAATCACTTCCAACTGAGGAGGTGACTTATCTGCCAGAAAATCTCCAAACAAGCCAACTCAGAAATCACTCCTCCAAGGTCTTCCCCCGACACCCCCAGCCTAGGGGCATTTTAAGACCCTGCTGCTAGTTTTCAGTTTGGAGATATAACCGGTACACATACATACACCCTGAAGTGTTCGGTAACCATCAATAGGATATTTCCCTCATTTTTTAGCCTCTTTTGCCTTGAGGCCTTCCCTTCCAATCCTATCCTTAACTACAAAAAGTGGCCTAAAAGCCTTAGCAGTAAAATTTCTTCCATAACATCTGGAATCCATATGTCAAATCTGTAAGGCATAAGCTCTTTTTTCTTTTCTTTTTATTTTGGCTTAATTATTTGAGCTCCAAATCCCCCACTCCAGCCTCTTTTCATACCAAACTAATTAGGGCAATTATCTGAGCCATCCGTGGCTACAGATCAGTTAAACCCTGTTATTGAGGTTAACAAATGAGAGGGTTAATTTTTCTTGACTGCTCCGTAGTTGGAGAAGAAAGATAATAAGCCCTTATATTTGTCGGGTGCTTTTGAGTTTTCAAACTCTCTATTCTCTACACCAAGCTGCCACGCGGGAAAAGGGCTTACTTTGGGGTTCCAGACTGTCTGGAACCCTGAGGTAAATGATTTAATTCTGAATGAAGCACTGGAATTTCCTGCTCTACATGAAAGCGGCCCCTCCAGCTTTGCTGCTGCTCAATACGTAAAAAAAAATTGATGCTGTTCTAAAGAAACAGGATTGCCATTTCTTTAATGCCTCTGGCATCAACTCGGAAATGTTTACTTAAAATCTTAGACAGTAAAGTGGCTTTTTCTAGATAATAGGACAATGTCTTCTGTGTTTCTAACTTACTTAGAAGTTGCTGAATTCATCCAATTGCTCTGGCTAATTATGAACTACTTAGGTTTTTCTATTCTTTTTCCACTTTTGTTTCCATTGCAACAGTAAGAAGACTATCCTGTCAGTCTTGCTGGGCAGCAAACCAGTCCCTAATTTAATCTTTTGCCCTGGAGGTTTATTTTAGATCATGCAGCCCAGCATTGAATGTTTTTTTTAAGCCCAGGAGAGTAGGTAAAGGAGGATTAGGGTTTCTTAGCATTACCATGATTTCAACTAGTTTTTCCAAGTGGGATTTGTGAAAATTTGGTAAACAGTGATGGAGAACAGCTTTTCAATTGCCTCACAGAAATGCCAACGGTAAGCCATATGTCACAGAAGCACAGAAAAAAAAAAAAAAACTCTACATGCTTTTATTACTACAAATATACTTAGCCTTTTCAAGGACAAGATCAATGTTTACAACAAAAACACAGTAACAATTCATTCTACTTAAGTCACATTGTTTTAATTCTCATAGCATCAGTGTTATATAGTTACATATAAATTATTTGTAAAAGTAATACTCATTAAATTTTTTTCTGATGATGAAGATAAGATACATTCTTACTATAGAAGTTCTGAAAGAAAAATTTAAAAATAGAAATCATTATTAGTAGAGAAATCCACTGTTAACATGTTAATAGTATTTTCTTATAGTGTTTTTTTCTATGCACATGTATACATATTCTAAACAATATAGATAAGAATCAAAGGCCGGGCGCGGTGGCTCACACCTGTAATCCTAGCACTTTGGGAGGCCGAAGCAGATGGATCACGAGGTCAGGAGATCGAGACCATCCTGGCCAACGTGGCGAAACTCCATCTCTACTAAAAATACAAAAAATTAGCCGGGCGTGGTGGTGCCCGCTTGTAGTCCTACCTACTCGGGAGGCTGAGGCAGGGGAATCGCTTGAACCCAGGGGCGAAGATTGTAGTGAGCTGAGATTGCACCACTGCACTCCAGCCTGGTGACAGAGTGAGACTCCGTCTCAAAAAAAAAAAAAAAGGAAAAAAAAAAAGAATTCTTGGCCGGGTGTGGCGTCTCATGCCTGTAATCCCAGCACTTTAGGAGGCCGAGGTGGGCGGATCACCTCAGGTCAGGAGTTCGAGACCAGCCTGGCCAACATGGTGAAACCCCATCTCTATAAAAGTATAGAAATCAGCCGGGCATGATGGCAGGTGACTGTAATCCCAGCTATGCGAGAGGCTGAGGCGGAAGAATCACTTGAACCTGGGAGACGGCGGTCGCAGTGAGCTGAGTTCATGCCATTTCACTGCAGCCTGGTCGGGGGTGAGTGAGACTCCACCTCAAAAAAAAAAAAAAAAAAAAAAGAATTCTTTAAAAACCCAATTTTTGGCCTGGCACGATGGCTCACACCTGTAATCCTAGTGCTTGGGAGGTTGAGACAAGAAGATCCCTTGAGGCCAGGAGTTCAAGACCAGCCTGGGCAACATAGTGAGAGCCCATTTCTACAAAAAAAAAAAAAAAGAAAAAAAGAAAAAATTAGCCAGGTGTTGGCCAACGTGGTGAAACCCCGTCTCTACTGAAAATACAAAAAATTAGCTGGGCGTGGTGGCACGTGCCTGTAATCCCAGCTACTCAGGAGGCTGAGGCAGGACAGTAGCTTGAATCAGGGAGTCAGAGGTTGCAGTGAGCCGAGATCATGCCACTACACTCCAGCCTGGCGACAGAGCAAGAGACTATCACACACACACACACACACACACACACACACACACACACACAAAACAATTAGTCAGGTGTTATAGTGCTTGCTTGTAATCCCAGCTACTCAGGAGGCCGATGTGAGAGAATCACTTGTGCCTAGGACTTCGAGGGTACAGTGAGCTATGACTGTACCATTGCACTCCAGCTGGGTGACTGTGTTAGGCCTTGTTTTGTTGCTATAAAGAAATACCTGAGATTGGGTAATTTATAAAGAAGAGTTTAATTGGTTCACGGTTCTTTAAGCTCGACGGGGAGCATGGTGCTAGCATCTGCCTGGCTTTTGGGGAGGCCTCAGGAAGCCCATAATCATGGCAGAAGACAAAGTGGGAGCGGGCATGTCACATGGCAAGAGCAGGAGCAAGAGAGAGGAGGGAGGTAAAGTGCCACACACTTTTAAACAACCAGCTCTCACAATAACTCCTTCATTATCATGAGGACAGCACCAAGGAGATGGTGCTAAACGATTCATGAAATATTATCCTTCATGAGCCAATCACCTCCCATCAGGCCCCACCTCCAACACAGGGGATTATATTTCAATATGAGATTTAGGGGGACAAATATCCAAACTATATCAGTGACAGAATGAGACTTTGTCTTTCATAATTTTTATGCCTGTTTGACTTTATTTAATCAACAATTTATCCACTGGACATTAAAATGGTTTTCAAATTTTTCACCACTATAAATAATGTTGAGACAAACATCTTTGTAAATAAGCATTTGGATGTAGTATTTGATTATAAAACTACTTTTTGTGAGTAAGATTTCAAGATGAAGTCGTGTGCATTTAAAGTTTATCTAGTTGACTTGACCTCCTGCTTCTAACTTCTTGAGATCATATTTAAACAAGAACTTTCAAAACATTTCTACATATCCTTGAAGTCCGAATTGTTCAGTCCCTTGCCAGAAGCCAGCTCTTTATAACAGCAATTTGGCATTTCTAATATGTCCTCTTTTTAGCTGCTGTCAAAAACCACATTTCTTTTTAGACTGCTCCAAGAAACTACTCATCAGCGCTCAAATTGAGAACCTACTTATTTTGCCTTCTGCAAAAGGAATTTGTGGCCACAATGCACTAAAGACAAATTTGGAGGTGAAAAGAGGACTGGGGCAAAAAAATAAAGCAGACTGGGCCTTTTCTCCCTCATTTATATATTATCGACAAGATTATTGCAATTAGCAGAGATACACCTTAGGTGGAGCTAAAGGCTACTGAAGCATTACACATGGTGGCCCGGCAGGCAGCCCTCTCTGATGCCCCATAGTAGCTGGCTGGCCTCACTGTGGCAGTCACCCAGAGCCAACTATAAGGGAACACCTGCTCACCCAAAAAAGAAAAGAAGGAAAATTCCTCCTTATCTTTGCTTGTAGAATTGAGGAAATTCCACAACTGGAGTTCCCAATAAAGCATTAACCAGAGGGTTAAAAAGCAGACTCTCAAGAGATGAGCTACTGGGGAGAAGTAACATTATTCTAAGTCTCATCTTGCTACTTAATCACACTTACATTGTTAGCTCACTGCTGGGCATATTTTACCCTCCTAAGGAGATCAGGGGCTGCTGGAGAGTGCACTGGAGCCTTATATTTCTTCTGGGACTACCTCAGGGACCCAGCACAAAGCAGTAAAGGTAGAAATTGTTCAATAAGTAACAATTTGTTCAATTGAGCAAATGAACAAACACCATCTTAGAGCAAATGAGTTTTCAGGTCTTTTCCTGCCAGCTTGTTTGTGATAGGGGCACTAAGCAAACCAGCCAAGGAGAAAAGAGGCCTAAGACACAGCAGTTTGCCCATGTCTTGATTTCCTTGGGCTGGCCCTGAGCGACGCTAATCAAGGCTGGATTCTGACTCCTGTACCTCAGGTAATCCAACTAATAAAAACCTTCCATTAACCAAGATCCTCCCCTTTTCTCTATTATTAGGGAAAAAAAACAAGTTATGAGAAAACAATAGGGATTTCATCTTAAATAAAATGACTTCGCAGGCTTGGCCTTTAACTGGGTATAAATTCAACCCAACCTCCCAAACCTTCTCAATCAATGTTTCCCAAAATGTGTTCCAGGGAAAAAATGGAAGAGTCTCTGAGAAAAGGGTCCATTAAAGTCCAAAATTCTCCCCTCCTAGCGATCCATTAAAAAAAAAAGAAAAGTTTTAAAAGCTTTGAGGAGTCATTAAATAAAGAAGCCTCTTTAACTTCTTGGCAAAGTGTCCCAGTGTCTCAAACTTGGTAAAATTTGCAGAACAAACTCTGAGACATGCTACTGTCCACCAATGATAATACTCTTTCCTGTGGAATGGCAATGCTCACTTGGGCTTACACTGGTGGGGATGAGAAACTGATCATTGATTATTCAAAGGGTTAGTGTGTTCTGTAGAGTGTATTTTCTTTCTTTCTTTCTCTCTTTTTTTAGAGACGATGTGTTACTCTGTCGCTCTGTCACCCAGTCTGGAGTTCAGTGGCATGGTCATGGCTCACTACAGCCTTGAATTTCTGGGCTCCAGTGATCCTACTACCTCAGTCTCCAGAGTAGCTGGGACTACAGGTGCACCACTACACCTGCCCAATTTTTTTTTTTTTTTTTTTTACTGACAGAGACTTGCTATGTTGCCCAGGCTGGTCTTGAACTCCTGGCCTCAAGAGATCCTCCTGTCTTGGTACTCTGGGAAGCCAAGGCAGGAGGATCCCCTGAGGGATCTCTTACAGGCATGAGCCACTGCACCTGGCTATTTTCTAAATTATTTTTCACAATAGTTGAATCAAATATATATTTTTATGAGAAGTACAAATTAAAACTACTTATAAATGGTATTTCTTATCAACTGGGGATTAGAAAAATTCCACTTAGCAACACACTCTGTTGGTAAGGCTATGGGAACACAGCATGCCCTTACAATGTGGGTAGGAAGACAAAATAGTCCAACCCATAAAGAGAGCAATTTGACAATATCTATAGAAATTACAAATATATTGACTCTTTGATCCACCAATCTCACTTCTGGGAATGTACCCTGGAGCTATGCCTGTCCGTGTAGGATATAGGTACCAGGTTGTTAACTGAAACATTGTTTATAATAGCAAAATACTGGAAGAAATTCAAGTGTTATAGGGGACTGGTTAAATAACTACGGTACAATGGAACACTACACAGTGGGGAAAATGAGGAAAATAAAAAAGTCTCCATATGATTGTGGAAAGATATCCAGTATATACAATAAAACGAACTGAGGAAGTTGGAGAAGATATATTTACTTATACTACTCTTTGTGGAAGAAAGGGGAAGATAAGAATATATATTCATACTTGCATTTGTATTAGGAAATACTGTCACCATGAAAGAAACCAATAAAAATATTCACGTATAGAGGGCAGGAGGAGTTTGGGGTAGACACTGACAATATCAAACTTTAAGCCCTGTGCTTCCAGAAAACAATGAAGGTTAAGAAATTCCCAACCCACTAGGCGCAGTGGTTTACACCTGTAATCCCAGCACTTTGGGAGGCTGAGGCAGGCGGATCACCTGAGGTCAGAAGTTCAAGACCAGCCTGGCCAACATGGTGAAACCCCATCTCTACTAAAAATACAAAAATTAGCCAGGTGTAGTGGTGGGCACCTGTAGTTTCAGCTACTCGGGAGGCTGAGACAGGAGAATTGCTTGAACCCGGGAGATGGAGGTTGCAGTGAGCCGAGATCGCACCACTACACTCCAGCTTGGGTGACAGAGAGAAACTCCATCTAAAATAATAATTAAAAAAAGGAAATCCCCCATTCTTTGTGTGCCAGGAACCAGCGAAGAGCACCTGCTGTCTGAGGTGAGATCCAACTCTGTCCCTCTCGGGACTCTCATGAGCCCCATGTATGGTGATGCCCTTGCTTATCTGCCCCTTGCCTTCTCTTAGAAACATTCCTCATTGATACACATTCTCACTATTACAGTAGCCAGAATAAAATCATCTCCTTAATTGACCAGTGCATTTTCACAACAGGATTGGGAACAAGGGTGTGTTCCCCGATACACATCTCTGTGTTTATCTTTTAATATCATTTTAATTTCTATGTGAAATTAAACTATGTGACTGCATCGTCTACTTTTAAAAATTTACTTAAAAATACAAAACAAGCAAAATAATTTTCTGATTAATGGCTTTATTGAAAGTTCCATTAACCAGAAAAGCTCAGTCCCAGCATCCCGGTTAACCTTGTCAGGATAAAAGCACATCCCACTTTTCAGTGCTCCTTTTCTATGGAGGGATGAAGTGCTGGCTCACTGACATGCACCAGCCTTTCCCTTCCTCGTACGTACACTTGTAATAACAGGAGGCAGACAGAAAGAAAAAAGAGGGAAAAGACATGAAGCAGTTTTGTTCTCTGGTGTACGTTTTTTAACCCCTGGCTGATAAAATTCTCTACTTTCAGTCCATAATATCACCTTCTACCACAAAAACAAAGGAATGTCATGTTCTCTTTTCACCATTTATTCCTGCCCTTTGGGGCTTCTTTCTCCTTCCCCCTTCCGTTTTCATTAAGGTTTTGGAAGCCTGAGCCTAGATGTACCTCGTGCACGCTCTCTTCCCGCTTCTTGCTGGCTGGAACTTGCCATGGTGGCCTCGCTTTGATGACAAAGCCCTATGAGAGGGCACAGCAATTTCCTAAAAGGAATCTCAGTCCTTGAGTGGTCATGAGGAGCAAATCTACCCTGAAGACCTAGACCATTCACACTAAAACTGAGATATAGAGGAAAAAAAAACTTCTTTTCCAGGTGGCATGGCTTAACTTCATCCTAACATAGTTTCTTTTGAAGAAAATAGAAAGAGTTGTACTACATGATCTCTAAGAAGCTTTCTAGTACCAACTTATGTGAATCAAAGCATGATATTGTCACTGTAAAGGGTTCGAGAGGCTTCAAATCATAGCTTTGTTTATAGAGCATGTCACTGGTCACAGCTGTGATACATTTGCTACTCTGTGCCGTAGTGGGTAAGACCTGGATCTTGGGTTCAGCCCTCTTGAATTCAATTCCTGCCCCTGTTCCTTACTACCTGTGACCTTGGGCCAATTGCTTAAGCTATCTGAACCTCATTTTCTTATCCATAACATTCAGATAATACTAGG
Source organism: Mandrillus leucophaeus (assembly GCF_000951045.1). NCBI lineage: Eukaryota > Metazoa > Chordata > Mammalia > Primates > Cercopithecidae > Mandrillus > Mandrillus leucophaeus. The sequence continues at coordinate 4,255,520 of NW_012102421.1, forward strand.
AATAATTTCTCAGCATGAGATAATCCAGGAAAAGTCTTTGACTAATAATTAGTTCTCAATAAATTATAGTGATTTTTTTTGTCACTGTCATTGTTATTGTTGATACAACCTTTGTCAAAAATATAATCCCCAACTGTAATACTCTTTGTATGGACAACTTTTGTCCAATTCTGATTATATGCTTTATATCATCATTTTAGAGAATGACTGGATAAAAAACATCACAACAGATTGAAATCACCTTGAAGAATGAGTTGAATAGATGTGACAGATATATCACTTCTTGCATATATCTGGTTCCCCTCTCTTTCCTGGGAATACAGGAAGACCATATTTCCCAGCCCCTTTGCAATAAGCCAAGGCCTCATGGCTAGTTCTCATCAAGGGACAGTAAGTCAAAGAAATGTAGACAACATCTGGTGCAAAGCATTTCAGATTGGATGTGAATCTCCCTGATTTTTCTCCTCTTGAAGCCACTGGGAACCCCCATTCACCTGGGTCCTTGAATGACTAACTGGAGCAGGTGCACCTCTCAAACCCTACTAATTCAAACTGGACATGTGGAATGAGAAATAAACCTTTGTTGTATTGACATTCAATATACAATGACATTATCTGTCCTTTTCTAATACAATGAGTAATGACCAAGTTACCATAATATCCAGAATATGTAAGCCTTTGAATTGACTTGAAGGACAAAGTACTCACTATCTGTCTGTTATGATGGGCCCTTGCTGGAAATTTTCATGACAAAAATCATAATAATAATAGCTAATGCTTATATAGGACTTACTATGTGTCAAGTGTGTTCTAAGAGCTTTATATGTATAAATTTACTTAATCCTTTTTTAAAAATAAATTTAATTGGGAGGCCATTAGGTTGAGATAGCTCCAGTACCCTGGGTTGCTATATAAGCAAACCAAAGCCCATGCAAACAGTACAAAAAACCTAAGCTTTGAGGCAGGTGGATTACTTGAGGTCAGGAGTTCGAGATTAGCCTGGCCAACATGGTGAAAACCCATCTCTACTAAAAATGCAAAAATTAGCTGGGCATGGTGGCTCATGCCTGTAATCCCAGCTGCTCCCAAGGCCGAGGCAGGAGAATCACTTGAACCCGGGAGGCAGAGGTTGGAGTAAGCTGAGATCGTGCCACTGCATACCAGCCTTGGTGACAGAGTGAGACTCCATCTCTAAAACAAAAAGCAAAAAAACAAAAAAAACCTAAGCTTGACTAATCAGAAACCTCTAGCCTCTAACCAGAGACATTCTATTTTAGCCGAATGCATATATACACATACATATATACATATATGCCTATTTTTATGTATGTGTGTATATATATATTTGTTGTTGTTGTTATTGTTGTTGTTGTTGTAGAGATGAGGTCTCTTTATGTTGCCCAGGCTGCTCTTGGGCTCCTGGGCTTAAACAATCCTCCCACCTCAGCCTCCCAAAGTACTGGGATTACAAGTGTAAGCCACTGTGCCCAGCCCAAAATACATTTTGTTTTGCTTCCATGAACACCTTATAAAAGTCTCCTTTCTCACCACCCCCCACCCAGTGGAGTGCTAAACTGCTTGTGGTCTGGTGCTGCCCAATCATTGACTGCTCAAACAAGTGCTTTATATTTTTAATGTATCTAAGTTTATCTTTTTAACACCTCATGACAACTCTATAAGTGAGGTGTATCAAACCATTTTGCAAATGAGGAAACTGAGGGCCAGAGAAATTAAGAAACTCACCCAAAGTAAGAAGTTAAGTCAGGATTCAAACCCAGGTAGTCGGACTGTGGAGTCAGTTAGAGTACTCTTTAACCACTATGCAATAAATATGAATTTAAAAATTGGCTGGGTGTGGTGGCTCATGCCTGTAATCCCAGCACTTTGGAAGGCTGAGATGGGTGGATCACTTGAGGGCAGGAGTCAAGACCAGCCTGACCAACATGGCAAAACTGTGTCTCTACTAAAAATACAAAAATTAGCTGGGCATAGTGGCGCACACCTCTAACCCCAGCTACTTGGGAGGCCAAGGCAGGAGAACTGCTTGAATCCAGGAAGTGGAGGCTGCAGTGAGCCAAGATCACACCACTGCACTCCAGCCTGGGGTGACAGAGTGAGACACCATCTCAAAAAAAAAAAAGTCATCTTGTCAGGCACAGTGGCACATGCCTGTAGTCCCAGCTACTCAGGAGGCTGAGGTGCGAGGGTTGTTTGAGCCCAGGAGCTCAAGGCTGCAGTGTGCTATGATCCTGGCTGTGAATAGCCACTGCACTGCAGCCTGGGCAACATAAGGAGACTCTGTCTGTTAAAAAAAAGAAAAAAAAAATAATCTCAGTACACTCTGTAAAGAACTATAATTTCTAAAGGAAACTTCAGGCTGAACACAAATGCAAAAATCCTTAACAAAATACTAGCAAACCAAATCCAGCAGCCCATCAAAAAGTTAATACAGGTCAGAAGTGGTGGCTCAAGCCAGTAATTCCAGACTTTGGGAGGATTGCTTGAATCCAGGAGTTCAAGACCAGTCTGGGCAATATAATAAGACCTCATCTCTACAAAAGATTTAAAAATTAGCCAAGCATGGTGGCATGTGCCTGTAGTCCCAGCTACTTGGATGCTTAGGTGAGAGAATCGCTTGAGCCTGGGAAGTGGAGGTTGTAGTGAGTTGAAATTGCACCCCTGCACTACAGAGCAAGATCCTGTCTCAGAAAAAAAAGAAATGTTAATACGTGACAATCAAATAGGCTTTATTTCTGGAATGCAAGGCTGGTTCAACATATGTGAATCAATAAACATATGTGAATCAATAAATGTGATTCATCACATAAAATTAAAAACAAAAACCATACAGTCATCTCAATAGATGCAGAAAAAGCTTTCAATAAAATTCTACATCTCTCATGATAAAAACCATCAGCAAACTAGGCCTCAGAGGAACATACCTCAAAATAATAAGAGCCATTGTTGACAAGCCCACAGCCAGCATTGTACAAAATGGGCAAAAGCTGGAACCCTTCCCTGTGAGAACTGGAACAAGACAAAAATGCCCATTCTCACCATTCCTATTCAACATAGTACTGGAAGTCCTAGCAAGAGCAGTCAAGCAAGAGAAAGAAATAAAAGGCATCCACGTAGGAAAAGAAGTCAAACTATCTCTCTTTGCTGATGATATGATTCCTTACCTAGAAAACCTTAAGCACTCCACCAAAAGGCTACTAGAACTGATAAATGATTTTAGTAAGGTTTTAGGATACAAAATCAATATGGAAAAATCAGTAGCATTTCTATACACCAATAATGTCCAGGCTGAGAGTCAAATAAAAAACACACTCCCATTTACAATAGCCACAAAGAAAATGAAATACCTGGGAACACAGCTAACCTAGGAGGTAAAACATGTTATCTACAAGAAGAACTACAAAACGCTTCTGAAAGAAATCAGAGATGACACAAATAGATGGAAAAACATTCCATGCTCATGTATTGGAAGAATCAGTATCATTAAAATGACCATACTGCCCAAAGCAATTTACAGGTTCAATGCTACTCTTATCAAACTACCAACGTCATTCTTCACTGAATTAGAAAAACCTACTCTAAAATTCACTTTGAAAAAACAGAGCCTGAATAGCCAAAGGAATTCTAAGCAAAAAGAACAAAGCCAGAGGCATCACACTACCTGACTTCAAACTATACTACAAGGATATAGTAACTAAACAGCATTGTACTGGTACAAAAACAGACACGTAGACCAATGGAACAGAATAGAGAGCCCAGAAATAAAGCTGCACACCTACAACCATCTGATCTTTGACAATGTCTACAAAAACAAGCAATGGGGAAAGGACACTCTATTTAATAAATAGCACTGGGCTAACTGGCTAGCCATATGCAGAATGAAACTGGACCCTTATCTTTCACCATATACAAAAATTAATTCAAGATGGATTAAAGATTTAAATGTAAGACTTTAAACTATAAAATCCCTAAAAGAAAACCTAGGAAATACCCTTCTTGACATCAGCCTGGGCAAAGAATTTTTGGCAAAGTCTCCAGAAGCAATTGAGACAAAATCAGAAATTGACAGTGGGAACTAATGAAACTAAAGAGCTTATGCACAGCAAAAGAAACTAACAATTGGCCGGGCGCGGTGGTTCAAGCCTGTAAACCCAGTGCTTTGGGAGGCCGAGATGGGCGGATCACAAGGTCAGGAGATCGAGACTATCCTGGCTAACACGGTGAAACCCCGTCTCTACTAAAAAATACAAAAAAAAAACTAGCCCGGCGAGGCGGCGGGCGCCTGTAGTCCCAGCTACTCGGGAGGCTGAGGCAGAGCTTGCAGTGAGCTGAGATCCGGCCACTGCACTCCAGCCCGGGCAACAGAGCGAGACTCCGTCTCAAAAAAAAAAAAAAAAAAAAAAAGAAAAGAAACTAACAATTAAGTAAACAGACAATCTACAGAATAAGAGAAAATATTTGCAAACTATGCATGTGATAGAGGTCCAACATCCAGAATCTATAAGGAACTTAAATCAACAAGCAAAAAACAGCCCTATTAACAAATAGGCAAAGGATATGAACAGACACTTCTCAATAGAAGATATACATGCGGTCAACAAGCATATGAATAAATATCCATCATCATTAATCAACAGAGAAATGCAAATCAAAGCCACAGTGAATTCCACACCACTCAGAATGGCTATTATTAAAAAGTCAAAAAAACAGATCGGGCGCAGTGGCTCATGCCTGTAATCCCAGCACTTTGGGAGGCCAAGGTGGGCAGATCATTTAAGGTCAGGAGTTTGAGAACAGCCTGACCAACATGGTGAAACCCCATCTTTACTAAAAATACAAAAAAAATTAGCTGGGCATGTTGGCACATGCTTGTAGTCCCAGCTACTCAGGAGGCTGAGGCAGGAGAATAGTTTGAATCCTGGAGATGAAGGTTGCAGTGAGCCGAGATCGCGCCACTGCACTCCAACCTGGGCAACAGAGTGAGACTCCGTCTCAAAACAAACAAACAAAAACAAAAAACAATGGATACTGGCAAGGCTGCAGAGAAAAGGGAATGCTTAACACTGTTGGTAGGGATGTAAATTAGTTCAGCCAGTGTGAAAAGCAGTTTGGAGATTTCTCAAAGAACTTTACACAGAGATCCATTTGACCCAGCAATCCCATTACCGGGTATATACCCAAAGGAAAATAGATCATTTTACCAAAAAGACACATACACTCATATGTTCATTGTTGCACATTCAAAATATCAAAGACATGGAATCAATGTAGGTGCCCATCAATGAGGGACTGGATAAAGAAAATGTGGTACATATACACCACGGAATACTATGCAGTCATAAGAAAGAATGAAATCATGTCCTTTGCAGCAGCATGGATGGAGCTGGTGGCCATAATCCTAAGTGAATTAACACAGAAACAGAAAACCAAATACTGCATGTTCTCTCTTATAAGTAGGAGCTAAACATCGAGCATCCATGGACATAAACATGGGAACAAAAGATAGGGGTCTGAGTTGAAAAACTACCTGTTGGGTAGTATGCTCACTACCTGAGTGCAATATACCCATGTAACACATTTCCACATGTACTCCCTGTATCTAAAATAAAAACTGAAACAAAAATAAAAACAAATAAACCATTATAATTTCTTTTCGCTATAGTGAAAATAACCAGGAGCTATGATCATGCCACTGCACTCAGCTTGGGTGACAGGGCAAGAGCCTGTCTTAAGAAAATAAAAACAAAACTAAAAAGTAAAAATAATCACTAAGAAATGGAAATGGGAAAACATTTTATTTGCAGTAGTGAAATAATTATAAATTATTTCTAAATAAATTTAACGTAAACAGTATGAGACCCATATGAAGAAAATGATAAGATTTTTTTGAGAGATACAAAAAAAGATCTCAACGTGTTCCAGGATGGGATAATTTAATATCACAAAAAAGTTAGTTATTGTATATTAGGGCATATTCATACTAACAGTGGTTTAAACAACCTAGAAGCTTATTTTTCCCTATGTAAAAGTCTGGGTAGGCCCTTCAAGAGCTGGTAAGGTGCTCTGAATGCCAGAGCCTCAGGCTTCTTTTCCCTTGATGCTTTGCCATGTCTTCACCCAGCCAGCAGGAGGAGAGACCATGCCCTTTCCCTTTAAGGATACATCTAAGGTGGGTTCCAGGGGAATAGACTCTGAGCCAGAGATTGACAGCAGGAAGTTTACTGCGAAGTGATCCTGGGATCAATATCTGGGGGAAGAGTTATTGGGCAAAGAGTTACAACAAAATTTGCAGCAAAGGCCTCAGCCAATTCCTCGAGGAGTTCTAGAAGTGTGGTAGCTCTTTAGCACTGATTTCCCTTAAAGCAAGGGGACTGGACTGACCAGTCATTGGAGGTGGGTTGATGGGCAGCCCTGGGAAGAGGCAGCAATGTTAGGCGAGGTGGCTCCCTACAGTTGATGGCAGTTCTTGAAGCAGGATGCAGCTGAGAGCCAACAGCTGAGGGAATGAGTTCAGCAGCTATGAAGTGGTGTCTGCGCAGTGCCCTAAAGCAGCACTCCCCAACCTTTTTGACATCAGGGACTGGTTTCGTGGAAGAAACCAGTCACTGGTGCCAAAAGCACCTCGGTTTTTCCATGAACCAAGGCAAGGGGTATGGTTTTGGAATAATTCAACTACATTACATTTATTGTGCACTTTATTTCTATTATTATGACATTGTAATTTATAATGAAATAATTATACAAACCACCATAATGTAGAATCAGAGGGAGCCCTGAGTTTGTTTTCTTGCAACTAGACGGCTGCATCTGGGGGTGATGGGAGACAGTGACAGATCATCAGGCATTAGATTCTCATGAGGAGCCACACCTAGATCCCTCACATGCACAGTTCACAATAGGGTTCATGCTCCTATGAGAATCTAATGCCACTGCTGATCTGACAGGAGGTGGAGCTCAGGTGGCAATGTGAGTGATGGGGAGGGGCTGTAAAAACAAATGAAGCTTTGTTTGCTCACTGCTCGCCTCCTGCTGTGTGGCCCTGCTCTAAAGTATTACTATAAAGCACTTCCTGAAAGTTACATATATTAATTCTGCTAACATCTCATTGGCTAGAACTTAGTCACATGCATACTGGTACGTGAAAAGAAGGCTAGGAAATGGAGCCTTTATTCTAGTGGATTATATGCCTTGTCTAAACTTTGTTTTTGACTCCACTCTGTCATCCAGACTGGAGTTCAGTGGTGCAATTATAGCTCATTGCAGCCTTGAACTCCTCCTGGACTCAAGCAATCTTTCTGCTTCAGCCTCTCAAAAAGCTTGTGCTAGAGGCATGCACCACCATGCCCAGCTATTTTTGAAACCTTTGTTTCAAAGGTTTCAAAAGATGGGAACTCACTGTGTTACCCAGTCTGGCCTCAAACTCCTGGTCTCAAGTGATCTTCTGCCTCAGTCTCCCAAAGTGTTGAGATTACAGGCGTGAGCCACTGCAACTGGCCAAAACATTTACTGGGAAGGAAGAAGAGGAGAATAGTAAAGAGAAATTGTAGTTTCTGTAACATCTTCCAAAACTGATATAATGTTATCACAGTTTATTTACACAAGAATAGTTTATTTTGGGAGCTAGATAAACAGAACTTATAATTCACGTGTACAAATAAATGTCCAAGAACAGCCAGATAAGTTGTGAAAAAAAATAGTATGTGGGACATGCTTGCTCAGACGTTAAAATACTTCAAAAATGACTGAAATTAGAAAAATATGATCGTGGCATAGGAATAGACAAGTATGTCATTGAAACAGAATAGAGAACCCAGAAATAGATTCAAGGCAGGACTGCTATCCTCTTAGTTTGCACGATATCCCTGTTGCACTGGTTTACAGACAGCGTCTGTTCTGACTGGTCTGTGCCCATACTGTTTTAATTGTTTATACTTTGGAGGTACCCCTGGTCCGAGGACATATGGTAACTTAGTAAATGCAAAATGTCATACTTCGATTCAGTGGTTAAGAATTATTTGCTTCACATATTTAGCTGATAAATGCCTCTCTCTATAGGTTAGACTAAAAAGTGAGACTCTTAGCTCATACTATATAAACAAATTTCAGATGAACTTGAGTTATAAATGTTAAAAATGTAACAATGGGGCCGGGTGTGGTGGCTCACACCTGTAATCCCAGCATTTTGGGAGACTGAAGTGGGAGGACTGCTTGAATTTGAGACAGGAATTTGAGACCAGCCTGGGCAACATAGTGAGATCCTGTTTCTACAAAAATATAATTTAAAAATTAGCTGGGTGTGGTGGTGCACAACTATAGTCCCAGCTACTCAGGAGGCTGAGATGAGAAGATTACTTGAGCCCAGGAGCTCGAGTCTACAGTGAGCTACGATCCCACCACTGCATTCCTGGGTGGCAGAACAAGACTCTGTCTCTTTAAAAAAAAAAAAGTAACAATGAAAATTTAGCCCCACAAAATTTCAGTTAGATAGCAGGAATAAGTTCAATAAATCTATTGTACAACATGGTGACTATAGTAAATAACTGCATTATATTCTTGAGAATCACTAAGAGAGTAGATTTTAAGTATTCTGATCACAAAAAATAAAAAATATGTGAGATAATGTATATGTTAATTAGCTCAATTGAGCCATTCCACAATGTATACATATTTCAAAACATCATGTCATATGTGATAAATATATGCCATTTTTATTTGTCAGTATAAGAAAATATAAAAAAGAAAATTTGCCCTAGATGTTGGAGGGGTTTTTTTTAAGATGGAGTTTCACTCTTGTCACCCAGCTGGTGTGCAATGGTGCGATCTCGGCTCACTGCAACCTCCACCTCCCAGGTTCAAGTGATTCTCCTGCCTCAGCCTCCTGAGTAGCTGAGATTACAGGCATCCACCACCACACTCGGCTTTTATATTTTTAGTAGAGACAGTGTTTCACCATGTTGGCCAGGCTGGTCTCGAACTGCTGACCTCAAGTGATCCACCTGCCTCAGCCTCCCAAAGTGCTGGGATTACAGGCGTGAACCACCATGCCCGGCCAATGTTGGAGGGCAGGAAACCCAGAAGCTGTAAAAGTAAAACGAGAGAACTACTCAAATATAAAAAATATTATAGTGTGGAAAAAAATACCACAGACGAATTAAAAAGACAAATAACAAATTAGGAAAAATATTTGCAGTGCATGTGAAAAATAAAGGGTTAAGAGTTTTACTGTACAAAAGGCTAAGAAGGTCACATAACTAAAAAACGGTCGAAGGACGTAAACGGGCAATTCACGTGAGAGCAAGTCCAAGATGGCCTCTAAACATAGAAAAAGATGCCAAAACGATTAATCTCATGAGGAGTCAGGGAACTGCAAATTAAAGAAACAAGTGAGTTATCCCTCTACAGACATCACATTGGCAAAAATGAAAAAGTGATAACAGCTACTGCTTTCAGGAATATGTGGAAAAGGCTATTCTCACACATTGCTAATGGAAATGTGAATTGTTACAGTATTTTGGAAAGCAAAATTAAAATTGAAAAGATATATACTCTTTTGCTCAACAATCTATTCATAGGAAGAATTTTCCTGCTTACGTAAAAGCATCAGTAAGAAAAGCTATACATAGAAAGATGTTTACTGCATCCTGGTGTGCCATTGGGGAAAAAAAAAAGTTAAAAAGTGTTAGGTTGAAAAACAATTAAATAGGTTATGGTTCATGCATACAACAGAAAAATTATGCAACTATTAAAAAGAATGATTTAGAACTATCCAAGGTTTTTGGAGGAGAATCCATGACAGTTTAGATGAGAGAGGCGAAATGCCTAGAATCCCTATTACGCACAGACACACAGGGTATATATGTATGATTTCGTAAGCATGGGGTAGGAAAAGAACATACTTATACCATATTTTGATACTGATTCCCAAAGATGAAGAAAGCAACCAACCAAGCAATATTTTAAAAATTAAGCGCCATAATAAGAATAGCGTGCATGTTACTCTCTTTATATAAATGTGTATACGGAGATGTATGATGTATGAAAGGATGGTTGCCAAAATGTTAACAGTGGTTATCACAGGTGATGAGGTTTCAGGACATTTTTACTTTCTTTCTGTCTATAACTTGTTTTTGAATGTTTTAAAAACTCATTACTTATGTAGTCAGAAAAGCACAAAGCTGTTTACATTACTGGGGAAATAAATAAGTGAATTAAAAGCCCCAATAAACTTCTTGTTAAATTAGATATTAATTTAGGAAGAAACTTGAAATGTCATGAAAATACTTAGGCAATAATGAATTGTCTCTTCATTTATTTAAACTTGATTTAAAACAATAAAAATATTTAAGCACTTTTAAGTGTTTCTTTCCAGTTTGCTACCTTAAGTAATAAAATTTAGCAAACCTCAGTTACATCTGACTAAGATTTTGTTATTGCGAGAGAAACTTTTCACTGTGATTCAAAAGAACAAAATTTGTTAAAAGGTTTATATTCTTTTGATATTTTTTATGAACTCCTTTAATTTTTTTCTTCAATGGCCCACAACCTCATATTCTGAGACATGCTATTTCATGGTTTATTCCCTCACTCTGTTTCTTTAAATCTGATAGAACTTTGTGGTTATCAACTTACTATAACAAACTTATTATTAGAACACTTTGGTTCTCTACAGCCTCAACACAGAATTTATAGTGTTTTTTGTTATTTCCTTGTGAGTCCATTCATATGTATGTGCAACTTCTTTTAAACAAGTGAAAAGCTGTTTACAAAAGAAGAGCTAAGTCATAACTGTGGAAGGAACTCTACCTCTTACACTATGAAGTGGTATTAAAGGGAAAAGACAGCAGTGAAAGCTCTAACAGCATAAACTGTGACTGATTAGACACAGAGAGATAGGGCACTGTTTCAAACAGCTTCGTCAGACACATAAACACATTTTTCTCTTTTCTGACTCCCCTGGGCTTCTACATTCTAGCCCTCTTGTCACTGTCTACCCACGCAGTCTTTTTCTTCTTTCTCTGACTGAAACATCTTCATGGTCTTTTTGAGTATTGTGTTCCAGTAACTTTTCTTTTATTTCACAGTGAGAGGCTTACTGGTATCTAGTTTTAATAAATGTATTCTCTCTTCAGTAACCAGGTTTTTGAAAAGCAAAAAGGATAGACCCAGCGAATTTCAAGAACATTCCATATTCCCTGAGTGAGTCACCTTAGTATGTAGCCCCGGCTCCAGAGTGCTAAACAGCTTCATTCCTCCTCTGGCTAAAAGCCTCACTTTGTTATGGGTTGTAGGTAGGGCACTCATTTGCCCCTTGACCTAGACCAGTTCTGCTTTTCTAGAAGCAATAAAATTCATGCTAATGTAAAAAATGTGATCTTGCAATACCTAACCAATAGGGAAATTATGAAACAGCCATGTTTTAATAGCTCTTTCCAACCCACTGCTGAAAGAGCTGTGGAAATCCAATGTTAGTCTTGTTTTTGTGGCTAGTATGACTTACTTTGCTTCAGTGATGCAATAGGTGAGCAAACAATGGTTGCTTATGATCAAGGTAAGATTCGAGATTTACATATGACACCTATTGTGTCATATGTAAAGAACTGTCATCTATCTTTCCTTAACAAAAATCTTACTCAACTGGCTCTCTGTAATGACTGGGTATCAGCACAAATCAGATAATGTGTTTTGATGTTTTAGAAAATTCCAGTTGCTCTTGAGGCTTCATTATTGACAAGGGCTATCAGGCTTTCCAAGAGGGTCTTATCTGCAAGCAGCAGCAGTTACTGCATGAGCTGCCAAACAGGTTCAGTGGGATTACACAGCTGCCTTGGAGCTGGAGGCCAGGCTGGGTGAACTCCCTGCTTTCTCTTTTCAAGGCCTGCAGGCTTTGACCTGTAAATAGGTGCCTAAACAGGGTCTAATCTGTCACACAAATATGCCTTAGCAAAAGTGGTAATGTCCCTTATTACCTGGTTTAGCAACAATTCCAAGACATATATTTAGAGAAGTACTTGTATAAATTGCTACACTTGAAGCTATGCCTGGTGTTTCTATAAAACTCTCTTAAGAGATGATATAATGGTTCACATTTTATTTATAGCAGCCAATGGAAACAAGGCCTTTCCTATAACCCCAGCTCTCAAGAGCAGTTCTAAAATAACAAACCAACATGTGCACTTTGAAGATATGCCCTTTAGGCTGAGCTCAAGTGTTCTGTTCTTGGGGGATTGTGTTTTACCCTTTTGAGATGACTTTTCCCCTCTGCCTGCCATGATTTATGATCTTAATTTTCCATTAAAAAACAGATTTCAATTTTTAGTTTTTTCTTGATAGTTCAGAGAACTGTTTTCAATCTGTAAAAGTTAAAAAAAAAAAACCTCCTTAAAATTGTTGTAATCTTTGACATTCACAGTTGAAAAGTAAATTCCTAGCTAAGATTTGCTGTTTTATTCCTAAAAATCAGGACAGATTGGGTAAAAAATGCAAACAGCTATTTAAATGTAAGTTACTTTGAAGGCTGTTTGGCAGGATGCTTGGAGAAAAATGTAATTAGAAGAGAGATTAGGACTTCCACTCACCAAATAATGTAAATATTTAAAATATCTCAGGCAGTTAGCACTTAATAATAACAAAAATCCTTATCAGAATAGCATTCTTCTTTTGAAGGGGGGAAGAATAACAACTGGTCATTCTGTTCTACTGTAGCAAGTCAAAGCTTGTTATTGGGAATGATGTAGCCTATTAAAACATTATCTTTCTTAATGTGCATTTCATTAATTAACTTTTCAATGTTAGTATTCTATAAAGCAAATCAGAAGTTATATATACAATTATTTAAATCATATTCATAACTACTGGTTATTTAAAGCATATTTAGCATTTAATATATATGGCAAGGTACTCTTTTCTTAAGTGATATACTTTAATAGAACTGGCTCCGTGGTGGCAGACAACAGTTAAGTAGCCGATGTTAAACAATGACTTATTTTACCCTTCCTTTTTTTGTTAGGATAGTCATTTTGAAGATATCATTTTGTAGCATATATTCAAGTCTGAAGAACTTTTCAACTTTATTTGCTCCCATAATTAGCTCTGTGATATGAAGGTGGCAAGAATTGCCAGGTTTTCTGATTTAAAATATTGCCACAATTTTAATGAACAAATTTGAGGCAATTTATTTTCTAACAACCTGAACTAATGTGAGGCAGAAATAATACAGGGCGGCTGCAGGAGAATAGAGAATTCCAGGCAGCAGTTTCACACGACTAGCAAAAGGAAACTGTTGAAATACCCGCAGAAGTTAGGGGCTTATAAGATCCCCAAAACTAGGATGTAGATCCAACTGGCTAAGACCCGACTGGACCCAATATGGTGCTAGATTTGACCTAAGTTTCACCTAGGACCTTATTATATACTCATAAACATGCTAAATCACCCACCAGTGCCATGACAGTTCCAGGGACACCCATATTTAATGGTTGACACAACAGTTCTGAGAAATCTCTATCTTTTTCTAGGAATCTTCATGAATATTCTACCCCTTAGTTAAAGAAAACCCTAAAGGTATCACCTCAAACCCCCATGCACATGACTCTCTCTTATGTATGCCTGCACTCCCCTTTCTTGAGTGTGAATTTTTTGCTTGCAGTAAATCTTCGTACTTTCACTACTTTCTGACTCATCATTGAATTCCTTCTTACCATGTTGTCAAGAACCAGCACACTAGCCAGGGTTGAGGTCCCATCAGCATTCAGGACCTCACCTATCCCGCCAATATCAAATTGACACCCTGTTTATTTAACCTAAAACAAATAATTACAGGGTCTATAAATGACACTGTATTATTGACACCAAGGATTTTGTGGAGTATCTCAGTTTCAGAAATACTTTTTTTGCACAACCTCAGTCTGATTTACACGTCTGCTTTAAGGCCACTGCCTTTTGCCTCACTCCTTTTCCATTCATTCATTCATTTATCCATTCATCCATCCATCAACTACTGACTATATGCCAGGCCCTGCATATACGAAGAACAATATTTGAGCTGACACTTGAAGGATAAGTTGGGTTGTACCTGTGCTTCTTCCCTGCCCTCATGGAGTTTACATCCTAGTGGGAGAGACAGACAGTAAATAAGTAAAATATATCAACAAAGAAGATAATTACAGTTCATGATATAGGTTATGACCAGAAACTCTTTGTTACAAGGACATTTAAGCTGAGACCAGAAGGCTGAACAAGAGCCACGAATTCTCTGCAAAAAAGAACTATTTTGCAAAGTCCCTGAGCAGGAAATCTTTGGCAGGTTTGGGAAACAAAAAGGTGATCAGCATAGTGGGAGGGTGAGGGGGAGAGTGGTATGAAGTGAATGCTGTGATTTGAATATTTGTGTCCACTGCCAACCCGCCATATGTTGAAATCCTAACTCCCAAAGTGGTAGTATTAAGAGATGAGACCTTTGAATGGGATTAGTGCCCTTATAAAGGAGGCCCAAGAGTAGTCTCTTGCCCCATTTACTATGTGAGGACACAGTGAGAAGGTGCTATTTATGAACCAGAAAGTGGGCCTTCACCAGACACCAAATCTACTACCACCTTGATGTTGGACTGCCCAGCCTCCAGAACTGTAATAAATACATTTCTGTTGTTTATATGCCACTAGTTTATGGTATTTTGTTGTAGCAGCTGGAACAGACTAAGACAGTGAAGATATAAAGGCAGGTAGAAGTCACATCATGCAGGCCCTTGTAGGCTGAGGAAGGCGGTTTGGAATGTATTCTATAAGCAATAAGGCCCTGAAGGGCTTAAGCAGCTAAGAGTTGGGGATGTGAAGGGGAGCAGTGTTCAGGATCAAGTGTGTCACATGCAAAAATGTGGAGATATGAAAAAGTGTGGCTGGGAATGGTGGCTCACACCTGTAATCCCAGCACTTTGGAAGACCAAGGCAGGAGGATCGCTTGACCCCAGAAGTTTGAGACCAGCCTGGGCAATATAGCGAGACCTCATTGTTACAAAAAATAGGAAAAAAAAAACAGCCACACATGGTGGCACACACCTGTAGTCTCAGCTACTCATAAGGCTGAGGCAGGAGTATTGCTTCAGCCCAAGATTAAGGCTGAAGTGAGTCAAGATCACACCACTGCACTCCAGCCTGGGTGACAGAGCAAGATCCTATCTCTAAAAAGAGAAGGAAATAAAAACTATGGTAAAATTCTTAAAATTTAGGAAAGAGTTCCTCGTTTACAATTTTGAATGGAAATAGATATGATAAATAACTTGAGCAATTTTCTGCACTAAAATTTTGTCAGTAGTCAAAAGTTAAATGACAGCCCCTAAAGTCCAAAGCTTTAGAACATTTCACTATGCCAATGAAATTAAGCATGTTTTCTAAATGGATTTATCATGCTCTGAGGACACATTAAATGAACTAAATGAGCAACTTTGATCCATTGCTTGTCTTTCAAAGGACACAGAACAGTATCATTTCCTCCTTCCTTTTCTCTGGCCACAGGTAATCAGAAATCATTGGTGATTCTTATTTTTATTGGTTCAGAAATCACTGCCTTTCTAAAGGGTGCAGGGAAATAATTTATGGTGAAAGTGTCTATTTCTGGCCGGGCACGGTGGCTCAAGCCTGTAATCCCAGCACTTTGGGAGGCCGAGATGGGCGGATCACGAGGTCAGGAGATCGAGACCATCCTGGCTAACACGGTGAAACCCCGTCTCTACTAAAAAATACAAAAAACTAGCCAGGCGAGGTGGCGGGCGCCTGTAGTCCTAGCTACTCGGGAGGCTGAGGCAGGAGAATGACCTAAACCCGGGAAGTGGAGCTTGCAGTGAGCTGAGATCCGGCCACTGCACTCCAGCCTGGGCGACAGAGCGAGACGAGACTCCGTCTCAAAAAAAAAAAAAAAAAAAAAAAAAAAAAAAAGAATCTATTTCCAAAAAAAAAAATTAAATAAAAAGGATGGAATTTTATATTAATAGGATGTTTGTGTTTGGGCAGAACTCCATTATGAATTTCTAAAAAAAACCTTTCATTAAATTATGAATTCAATTTCAGCCTTTGCATTTCTTGCTTATGTTGGTGGCTATCTTTTCCATGTCTTCCCAAAGGGAGATTTCTGGCAGGCTCTTCCATTGGTAAGCTTTCCAGTTATAACTAATCTTTCTGATCCCTCTTCGCCTTTCCATCTTGGCCTGTAATTGACCTCATTCACGCATTTCTTTAGCATACCAAATACTCTGTGTTTCTCCAGCAGTAGTTCTGGAATGTTTACACGGAGAATTAGTTTATAGTTTGGCTTATTCGTTTGTTAACATAATGCTATGGAATGAAATCCTTGCTTTCCTTCAGCCTTGACAGGCCTTGGCAGTAACTGCTACTTCACTGTGATTTCCTTTTGGGGAAAAAGCACTCATTCCTCTTTCACACACGACCTCACCGCAGTCATTTCCCTGAATGGAATGTTAAACCTCTTCTCCCTGTTCCAAGTCTTACCTAGGAGTTGATCCCATGTTCTTATTGAAGCAGATCCCTTGCTATTCCCAAGTACACAGTGTACTTTCCCACCTCTCTGCCTTTGTTCATGCTGTTCCACAAGGGTGGATGCCTTCCCACTCATCTCTACCAGCCAACATTTGGGTCCTGCCTCCTTCACCGAATCTTTTTGGAAACCTTTAATCAAAAGTCTTTGTTTGACTTCTCAATGAGCATTTTGCCTAAGACTATGAAATGACCTGATCAGATTTTCCAAAGACAACAGCTAGAACTCAAGATTCAGTAAACAAAGGGATAAGCCTGTGGCTAGAGTGGGGCATAAAAGAACTAGGTATTTGGGGAATGAGTAAGATACAGAAGGAAACTTTTAGTTTTCAAATCAGATTTTTTTTCATGTGAATTCTAAAAGTCAGTTACCACTTCTGTGATCCTGGATGACTTACTTTCCCTCCCTGAGCCTGTGAAGTTGAGATAGCAAGTCCTATTTCTCAGAGTTATGAGGATAAATGAGATGATATATGATTTAGTGCTTGGCACAGGTTTGGATCTCCAGAAATATTAGTTTTGCATCACTAGATTCTATACGGGAAGAGATCAGGGAGGGATCAGGGAGCTCTGCCCCAGTCAGCAGCTATCCAAAGAAATGGAATGCCAGTTAGTATCAAGTATATATAGCAGGTTTGAGAAAGACTGAAGTCAGCCCATAGGAACTAGTTAGAAATTCAAAGCACAGGAATTAGAAAAGTTGAATATATGTATCCTTGGCCTTGGTCTTGTGGCTTTCATTGGTCAATGGAATGCAGCAGAAATGACATGCCAGTTCCAAGCCTAAGCCTTTAGAGGCATGTCACAGGTAGCCACTGCTCCTTCAGCCAGGCAGCAGAGTGAGGCATGTGTAGCCAAGCTGACCTGTAGTCTGATAGCAGAGCTGCCCCAACTGATCTGCAGACCCATTAGCAAAAAGTACATATTCATTGTTGTATGCCCCTTAAATTTTGTGGTTGCTTTTATTATACAGTTATTATTGCACCAATAGCTGACTAATTTACCTTTCTTCTTATCCGTTACTTCAATGGCATGAGGAGCCCAAAATTACCAGGTGATAGTTTCAAATTACAATTCAATGAGATATTTTTGTGTTCCTTGATGAATGCTTTCTTTTCATGGGGATTAAGGCCTCTAAGCCAACAGAGCACAAAGTTTCAGGGACAGGAAGCACAAATTCTGTGAGAGAGTTGAGACATGATAATGAGAAGAAACCTCTACCCCCTAATGCTACACTTTGATTCTGGGACTCCTATATTGTTGCTACTGTGATCCCATATTGGTTGCTGACACAAAGCACATACTGCATTTTGTAAAATAGAACATTATCCTTTCACAGGAGGTTGTCTCCCAGTTGGCACCATAACTAAGCCTTCAGGAGGTCATTCAACCATTTCTTACTTTTTTTTCCTTTTGAGACAAGGTCTCGCGCTGTTACCCAGGCTGGAGTGCAGTGGCACGATCTTCGCTCACTGCAGCCTCCGCCTCCCAGGCGTAAGCAATCCTTTCCTCCTCAGCCTCCCGAGTAGCTGGGCCCACAGGCGCACACCACTGCACCCAGCTACTTTTCACCGTTTCTATCAGGTTATCTGCTTCTGGGTGATGGGATAAGTGTTAAGACCATGAAATCTGAGCACATATCCTATGCTATCTGTCTTTTATTGAATTCCTTGAACAGAATCAAAGTTATGACAGAGAATAAGGCATTCTGTAAAGTCCACAGATGATGGTACTGGCAGATGTGCTGTAGGAAGGAAAAGCAAATTTATATTATGAATATGTTTCTAGTCCAGGGAGAACAAATTCCCTCCATGTTGGAAGGGATCCAGAACCATCAACCTGCTACCAAGGTGCTAGGCTCCTCCATATGAAGGCAGCTGTTCTATAGTCTCAGTCTATGGACTATGGACTATAGTCTATGGACTAGGCTGATGGCAGATTAGACTCTCAGCAGTTGTTAACCAGGTCAGTCTTGTTAAGAAGAAAAACATGCACTTAAGTGGACTGTGGAAAGTTAAGTATGTATATTATTCCCCAAACTAATTTTAAAAAAAAACTATACAAAGAGATAGAGTCCAAATTGCATAAATCAAAATGGAGTATGAAAAATTATTCAAAAACCCCAAAGAATAGAGAAAACGGGAAACAATAACAGAGAGAGAACACACAGAAAACAAATAATAAAAAGGTAGACCTAAATCCAAACATATCAATAATTTTCTTTTTTTCTTTTTTTTTTTTTTTGAGACAGAATCTTCCTCTGCTGCCCAGGCCGGAGTGAAGTGGTGTGATCACAGCTCACTGCAGTCTCTGCCTCCTGGGCTCAACTGATCCTCCCACCTCAGCCTCCTGAGTAACGGGGGCAACAGGCATAAGCCACAATGCCCAGCTAAGTTTTGTATTTTTTGTAGAGACAGAGTTTCACCATGTTGCCCACACTGGTCTCAAACTCCTGGGCTCAAGTGATCCACCTGCCTCTGCCTCCCAAAGTGTTGGGATTACAGGTGTGAGCCACCACCCCTGGATGAAGCATATCAATAATTTTACTACATTTGAACGGATTGTACACTCCAATCAAATTTATTTCTAGTGTCATTTCTCTTTTAGCTGAAGAACTTTATTTAAAGTTCTTTTAGAGCTGGTCTACTGGCAATGAATTATCTTAGTTTTCCTTCCTCTGAGAATATTTTTATTTCACTTTATTCCCGAAAGAGAGCTAGGACGGTATATAATTCTGAGTTTCCAGCTCTTTTCTTTCAACATTTCCTTCCAGTCTCCAAGACTCAAATCTGCAGTCATTGAAATCACTGTCCCTCTTATAGGAATGCATCATTTTTTTCTAGCTGCTTTTAAGATTATTTTTCTTCGTCTTTAGTTTTTAGTAAGTTGATTATAATTTCTGGGCATGGATTTCTTTGGCTTTATCTTGTTCAGAGTTCACTGAATTTTTAAAAATCTCTATGTTTATGTCTTCTGCTAAACTTGTGAAGTTTTCAGTCATTATGTCTTCAAATATTTTTTCAGCACCATACTCTTTTTCCTTTTGGAACTCTAATTACATACGTTAGCCTTTGTTTTTTGTTTTGTTGTTGTTGTTGTTGCTGTTTGAGACAGGGTCTCACTCTGTCACTCAGGCTGGAGTGCAGTGGTACGATCACAGCTCACTGCAGCCTCAACCTCCAAGGCTCAAGTGATCCTCCTGCCTCCTGAGCAGCTGGGACTACAGGCACACACCACCATATCCAGCAAATATTTGTATTTTTTCTAGAGATGAGGTTTTCCATGTTGCTCAGGCTGGGAAAGTTAGACTTTTTTTAGTAACTCACAGGTCCCTAAGGCTGCATTCATTTTTTAAAAGGTATTTTTTTCTCTGTTGTTCAGATTAAAAGCTTTCTCTCTTTTTTCTTTCTTTCTTTCTCTTTCTTCCTTTCTCTTCTTTCTTTCTTTCCTTTCTTTTTCTTTCTTTCTTTCTCTCTCTTTCTTTCCTTTCTTTCTTTCTTTTCCTTTCTCTTTCTCTCTCCTTCCTTCCTTCCTTTTCTTTCTTTCTCTTTTTCTTTCTTTCTCTCTCTCTCTCTTTCTTTCTTTCTCTTTTCTTTTCTTTTTCTTTCTTTTTCTCTCTTGTTTTTTTTGGTCAAAGGTCTCATTATGTTGCCCAGGATGGTCACAAGCTCCTGAGCTTAAATGAGCCTCCCACTTCAGCCTTCCAAAGTGCTGGAATTACAGATGTGAGTCACTGTGCCCGGCCCAGATTGGAAAATTTATATTGACATATCTTTAAGTTCATTGATTCTTTCCTCTGTCATTTCCATCTTTTTTTTTTTTCTTTGAGCCTACTGAGTAAAGGTTTTTGTTTTGTTTTGTTTTGTTTTTTTGTTTTTGTTTTTTTTTGGCCATTGTACTTTTCAATTCTAATATTTTCATTTGGTTCTTCTTTATATCTTCTTTTTTTCTGAGGCTTTCTATTTTTCCATTTGTTTTAAGAGTGTTCACAAGTGTTTGGTAAAGCATTTATATAACAGCTGTTTTAAAGTCTGTCAGATAATTCCAACATCTGTGTTATGTTTGTATTGGTGTCTATGATCATTTCCCAGGCAAGTTAAGATTTTCCTGGTTCCTTGTACTCCAAGTAATTTTTAAATTATTATTATTTGTAGAGATGAGGTCTTGCTATGGTGCCCAGGCTGGTCTTGAACTCCTAACCTCAAGTGACCTTCCACTTAAGTCTTCCAAAGTGCTGGGATTACGGGTATGAGCCATCATGCCTGACTACCTCCAAGTAATTTTGGATTGTCTCTTGGACATATTGAATACCATATTCTGAATCTCTGGGTCTTATTTACATTCTATAGTGAATGTTGATTTTTTTTGGTTTGTTTTTTCAGCAGACAATTAACCTGGTTAGGTTAAGGCTGCAAGTTTCAACCCACTTTCTATGAGCTGTGGTTCTAATGTCAGCTCAGCTTTTTAAGTCTCTGTTGTGCTATTCAGATCTGTCCCACGTATAGGTTATCTGGTGGCCATTTTGGGCCCTGGATGGTGGCACGTTTGTTAGTTTGGGTTTCAAAGTCTTTGGTGTGCTCATTAGAATCAGATTCATGTTTGCAGAGCTCGCTGATGAGTTCAGGAATTCATAATCCATCTCCCCAGTTTCTATAGTTCTTTCCAGTCCCCTGGTGCTCCCTGTTTTTGTTTTTTGGCTACCAAGCTGAGGCTTTAGTTACCCATGTCTGCTGCACCCTCCTATAACTGTGCTTGCATACAGGGCCAAGTAGCAGAAGGATGAAGAGAGAGAAAAAAAAGGCAATGGGGGCCTGCTCCACTCTCTTGGGGCCACAGTTCCACCATTCAGAGACAAAGGTTCCCTTCTCTTAGAGTGTTGGTTCCTGCAGGCTCCTATTATGGTCCCCACCATCACCCCTACAAGACTGCTTGAGAATTGGAACCCAAGACAGCAGAGAGAAGAAAAAACCCCGAGGACTCCTGTACTTTCTCTGAGCATTAGGAGTTCCTATCCAGCTCTGTAACAGAAACCTAGAGGGTTTCTCCTGGAGCTCTCTCTTTTTGGGCCCCAGTGCCCACTTCCAGGTTTAAGGTTGCATTGCATTCAGGTCAAGAGATACTGGAAGAAAAAGAAAAAAAGAAGTAAACTCATCATCATTTTGGTCATCCATTGACTTCTAATCTTCCACAATCCACCTGCTACTATTCACTTTCAGAGTCTTCAAATAGGTGTGGTGCTGCATGCATTATGTCCACATTTTATAATTAGAAATGTAACACTCAAAACCCAGAACCAGAACACCCAAAACCTTGGTTTGCTTTTTGGCTTTGCAGTTATTTTATATTGTATTTGTTATGACTGCATTCTGGGGAGAAGTATCCAGACTTGTGGGTGTATGTTCGCTTTTTATTAAGAAATTTTATCTGAAAAAGAATTCTCTTGTTTCTCCTTGTCTATAATATGTGAACCAAATATAACTGTGATTCATGTATTAAATACGCATTTATTTAATTTACTTCTAGGGTAAACAGAGACATAAAACTTCTCATGCCTCGGGGCAGTCTTGACTCAGGCATTGAACTCTGTTACAAGCTTTGTTCCCTTTTTATTTGAACAATCTTCAGGCACTTAATTATGAGGTTGCTGACTGGCGTGCATGGTGAAAAAAAAGTTTTCAGGTTAGTGAGCCTATTCTACATTTAAAGAAAAACATTTACCACCAATGTAATTTCACAGAGATCCTGGTAGAAATGACATTCCTACTGGGTCATTTGATGTTTTCATTGTAAAATAAATTTTTAACTTTTTTCTTCCTCACATGTTACATCCAATATACTAGCAAGTACCAATGCTGTTTACAATAAAATATCACACTCTAAGATAATTGTTGTGTATTACCAGAATATTATTTTAGTACTACTTATCAAGTTGAAATATTGAAAAACATGGTTTCCAGCAACTACTCTTCACATGAAGTTGAAAACAATTCCATTTTAATAATTGTGGCTGTGGGAGTGGTTACATGACATTTTTCTTCTTGTTTATCTTTGCTTTTCTATGTTTTTAAGTTTTCTTTTTTTTAAAAAGAAAGCATCACTTTCATCAGAAAAAACATGCTTTACAAATGAGGAGACTTGTACTAGAAGCTTGGACAACTAGGGTTGCATCCTCCTCAAACCTGAATAAACATGACTAAAATGGCTTGTCCCTTCTGGGTCTCAGCTATCTCATCTGAATGTGGTTACGATCATCTCTATTCTGCTTATTTATTTCCAAAGGTTTTAGGTAAGAATCAGACTAAGAGGTAAAGTAAAAACAGTTTACTACTCATAAAATTCTGTGCAAATATGAGGTTCCTGCTGATACTGAGATTATAATGATGCAAAATAAGGCAAGAGGGAAGTTTTATCATTACCACAGACCTTAACCCTTTTCGTAATTAGGCTAATGGTAGATTATTTAAAATTATGATATTATGCATTCCTTTCTTCTGGAAACAATTTTTGTGTGTTGTTCCCTGAAGATCAGAGGTCGAAACCTGGCAACCAGCACATGTGTTTGGTTGACCTACCCAGAGTTAGCCTATGTAGTATATTTTAAAATGTGAAACTCACTTCCTTAGCCAAAGTGGGGAAGAAAGGAACACAGGAAAAGGGTGAGGGAATGATTCTTTGTAGTTCTCCATTCTTTCAGCTGAGAAAGTACTTACTCTTTTTTACTAAGTCCTCTGGTTATGTCTAGATTTGAACACTCATTGACAGGACCTACCTGGCCCCAGCAGGCACTGAGTTTGGAACCCTGTTGTAGATGTGTAAAATCAAGTTGTCTTTGCATGAATTCTACATTAGATTTTTCTTTTCAGAGCAATTACTGAGCTTCTATAGGGTACTGACCTCTCCAGTGACCATCACAGTGTTGCTGATGACTCTACAGGCTCCTCTTCTCTCTTAATTAAGAAGCCACTGTATTTATTTGTTTAATATGTAGACTTGAGACTCTATTAAAAAACTAGAATATAGCAAGTGAAAGCATTTCTGACAGTGATTATGCAATGAAACATAGCTTTCAAGCTGCTCTTCTCTTGGAAAATTGTCATGTTTCTTTCTTTTTTTTTTTTTTTTTTCTTGAGACAGAGTCTTGCTCCGTTGCCCAGGCTGGAGTGCAGTGGTGCCAGTGCATCCAAGAACACCTGGGCTCAACTAGTGATTCCCCCAGCCACAGCCTCCCAAGTAGCTGGGACTGCAGGTGCACACCAAAATGCTAATGTGTTTGTTTGTTTTATGTTGTGTAGGGACAGAGTCTCGCTACATTTCCTAGGCTGGTCTTGAACTCCTGGGCTCAAGCTGTCCTGCCTTGGCCTCCCAAAGTGGTGGGATTACAGGCATGAGCCACTGCACCTGGCCTATGCTTCATCTCAAATGAGTCAGAGATGGTGATTTTTTCTACTCTGATGACAAAATAGATAGTTCTATTCGTCATCTTGAATTCAGTGTTAGTGTGTGAAATAACTTTGTTAACTCTTGGATGACTTGTTTAGTAAAAATGCTAAGAAGGTGACAGGAACGTGACTTGAGACTGATGTCCAGACTTTAAAAGATAGGAAGAGGCATGCAGTGGCTGGGCCCAATGGATTCAATGAATAACACATGATGTCAGCCTTCAAGGAAAGTATATTAATGCAGAAAAGAATTTGACAATTACTGTCTTGTCTTGTGATGAGTAATTGGAGGGAGAACTCTTCAGAGCAAAGAAACTATCCTAAATTCCTGATGTGATTTATCAGTATTTATCTCAAATATACAAAAAAGCGAAATCTATCACTGCTTTGATAACCTTTTAAAAACACGTTACCTTAAAAACTTGCTTGCTTTGAAAGAATATACTTTCTTTTTTTTTGAGACAGAGTCTTGCTCTGTTGCCCAGGCTGGAGTGCAATGACACAATTTTGGTTCACTGAAACCTCTGCCTCCTGGGTTCAAGTGATTCTCCTGCCTCAGTCTCCCGAGTAGCTGGGATTACAGGCGCCTGCCACCATGCCCAGCTATTTTTTTTTTAATTTTTAATAGAGACGGGGTTTCACCAGGTTAGCCAGGACTGTCTTGAACTCCTGACCTAAGAATTCACTTGAAATATGTTTCTTGGAACGTATCGTTTCTACACTGAATGGACTTATCTGGCCTTGTATACACTATGTCTCACTTTCTTGTGTGTGCCATAATTGCGTGCATGCACTACACTTTAAAACAGCAACTGAGGGCCGGGCATGGTGGCTCACACCTGTAATCCCAGCACTTTGGGAGGCCGAGGCGGGCGGATCATGAGGTCAGGAGGTTGAGACCATTCTGGCTAACATGGTGAAACCCTGTCTCTACTAAAAATACAAAAAATTAGCCAGGCGTGGTGGCAGGTGCCTGTAGTCCCAGCTACTCGGGAGGCTGAGGCAGGAGAATGGCGTGAACCAGCTTGCAGTGAGCCGAGATCACGCCACTGCACACCAGCCTGGGCAACAGAGTGAAACTCCATCTCAAAACAAAAACAAAAACAAAAACACCAAAAAACAGCAACTGGGATAAAATTGAGGTGTTTCTACAGTAAAATTATAGAGTCATTAATAATTGTATGTGCTCTTATGAAAATGAGGCTGGTAGGAAAATAACTGATTTTTTATGGTAAAAATAATCCAGCTTCCTCTGGACCACCAAAAACAGTTAATAAATATGTGTGTACCTACAGTTCCCTCTTTACATATAATTGAATTGTTGGAAGATAATTTTAATCAGGAAAGAAGTTAACGGGTAGTTTTGGTTTGTGTTTTTCCCCTTAATTGGTTTTCTGCTATTTCTAAAATGTTACATAATATATAGCTCCTTACCCTCTACCTTAGGGAAAATTGTCCAGTAAAGAATACAAAAGGCTAAAGATGTGTTTACTTACCTATATTTTTCAGTGTAATTATGGTTTTTCCAGGTAATTTTTTGCTTATAAGGGTAATGTTCTTTGGTTTTGTTTACATGAAAGAACCATGAGTTTCCAGCAGGAAATGAAAGTAGGCTGTTATTTCTAAATGCTGAAAAAGTTTTTGTTTTCTTGGTGGAAGTGAGAGATTGAGGGGGCCAGAAGTCTTGTTTAATTTTGTAAGTCTGTATATGAATTCTTTGGTAGTTGATAGAGAAAAGTGAACTTTAAGAAGTCATTTGTATTCATTTGTTGAGTAGATAATTGGTCCTCCATATCTGTGGGTTCTGCATCCATGAATTCAACCAACCTCAGATTTAAAATATTTTCAAAAAAATTTCCACAAAGTTCCAAAAACCAAAACTCGAATTTGCCATCCAGTGAGTACTATGTTGAATCCACTTGAATGAAGTGATACGTAGGCATTGTATTAGGTATTATAAGTAATCTGGAGATGATTTACAGTAGACAGAAGGATGTGCCTAGGTTACATGAAAATACTATGCCATTTTATATAAGGGATTTGAGCATCTGTGAATTTTGGTATCTGAGTGGAATTCTAGAACCAATCCACCCAGGATACTGAACGAAAACTCTATAGAATCAAAGGTTTTATGAAAAACCAGCATTTGGAAATGTGACAGTATTTCTGACAACAATTACCCAATGAAGTATCTTTCAAGCTACTTGTATCTCCAATATTCTCTTAAAGGTTCCAATAAAACATTTTCTTTTTTGTTAAGATTTCCCATGAATATTAGTTGGGAGGAGAGCTAACGACAAAAAGGCAGGGAGTTTCGCCAGCCTGGCCAATGTGGTGAAACCCTGTCTCTATTAGAAAAATACAAAAATCAGCTGGGTGTGGTGGCAGGCGCCTGTAGTCCTAGCTACTCAAGAGGTTGAAGCAGGAGAATTGCTTGAACCCTGGAGGCAGAAGTTGCAGTGAGCCGACATCGTGCCACTGCACTCCAGCCTGGGTAAGAGAGCGAGACTCCATCTCAAAATACTACTGCTACTACTACTACTACTACTACTACTACTACTACTACTACTACTACTAATAATAATAATGCAAGAAAATAGTCCTCTTTTTAAAAATTGAGATAAAATTTGCATACTATAAAATTCACCATGTTAAAGTCTAGCATATTGACAAGTTTGTGCAATAATTATCACAATCTAATTCCAGAGCATTTTCATCACACTAGGAAGAAACCCCATGTCCTTTAGAAATCATTCATTATTTCCTTCTTCCCCCAGCCTTGAGCAGCTACTAATCTACTTTCTGCCTCTACGGATGTGCCTATCTGGACAGTTCATATAAATGGAATCATACTATGTGATCTTTTGTGTCTGGCCTCTTTCACTTAGTGTAATGTTTTTGTTTTTTATTTTTTTGAGACAGGGTCTTGCTCTGTCATCCAGGCTGGAGGGCAGTGGCACAATCTAGCCTCACTGAAGCCTCAACCACCGAGACTCAGGTGATCCTCCCACCTCAGCCTCCCGAGTAGCTGGGACTACAGGCACAGGCCATATCTCTAGCTAATTCTTTGTATTTTTTATAGAGACAGAATCCCACTATGTTGCCAAGGTTGGTCTCGAACTTCACTTGCCTTGGCCTCGAAAAATGCTGGGATTACAGGCGTGAGCCACCAGGCTTGGCTGGAACATAATGTTTTCAAGGTTCATCTACCTTGACTGTTACCTCTTTTAATTCTCTTAACACCATGTGAAACAATGGCAAACCAATTTTACCATGAAGGAAATGGAAACATATATTTACTTGTTCTTGGGCACAACAATCACACTTTCATTCAACAAACATGTATGGGGCACCTATGCCTGACAGAAATATTCTGCAAAGTGAGGTTCTGGCATTTAGAAGGTGGCAATACCACAAATAAATGGATATCCAATATAATGTTAAATAGTAATAAGTATAATAAAGAAAAATAAAGCAAAATGAGGTGGATAGGAAATGCAGAGGGTATTATTTTAGATGGTGGGGGAGTCAGGGAAGGTCTCTCTGAGGAGATAACATTTGAAATGAGACCTGAATGGAAGGAGGTAGTAGGTCATGAAGAAATCATTTCAGGCAGAGGAAACAGCAGATGCAAAGGTCTTGAGGCAGGAGTGCATTTAGTGAGCAATGAGGAAGCCAGTGTGAATGGATGGCAGTGAGAGGAGAGGGGTGAGGAGAGAGGTAGAAGCAGCCAGAGATTTGGCCTCGGTTAGGGGCAGGGGCAGCCCTATTGTAACAGGGCAGCAGGCACATGGCAGAGTATCAGAGTACAGATAAAACATGCTGGTAGAGCTGGTAGTGGAAGGATAAGGAATCTCTCTCCTGAGTGTCTATCTCAGTGTAACAAGAAGAAGAGTGATAACTGAGAGTGAGGAGAGGGTGGTGGTGTCAGAAACTTGAGAAGAGAGTGAATGGACCAGGGATATTTGGTGAAGTTATCTAGCAACACCTGGGGACTCTTTGTGATGTGATTTTCTTCAGCCACATTTAAGCCTTCCAAGTGCCAATGCAGAGTATGAAGGAAAATCAGTTTCAACCAGGGCTGAGGTTGTGCTAAGTGAGTAGGACAATGGGAGAGACAACAGGCTGGGTGCAGTGGCTCACGCCTGTAATTCCGGCACTTTGGGAGGCAGAAGAGGGAGGATCACTTGAGGACAGAAGTTCGAGACCAACCTGGGATATATAGTGAGACCCCATCTCTACAAAAAAGACAAAACGAAGACTTCTATCAAGAGGGACAACAGAGCATGGTGATAATATGCAAGGGAGTGATTCCACAAGGACCATGCAATCTCAACAGAGAAAGCAGGGAGGAAAGGACAGAAGGGGAATGATAAAGACTGTAGGTTAGTGGGATGGAGTTAATGGAGTCTGACTGCCAGAGGGAGGGAGCTGGAAAATAGGAAGTGATATTTTGAGAGTTTGTAGTTATTGGTTATGACAAAGTCTAAAGTAAGACTCTAGGACCGTGTGGCTGAGGTGGGTGGAGGTTAAGATTATTAGAGAAGAGAAACTTAAGAAAATAAGAGACCAGGGTACTGGATGGACCCTTTTGTGAATAATGAAATCACCAAGAGGATGACAAGAAAAATGGTGAAGAAAAGGAAATAATGAGGGAGACACTAGAATGAATGGAGGGAAGTTCGTGGATAACTACAAAAAGCAGATGACTATAAACAGCAAAAAGCAGTAGTATCGTTTAATGTCATGTATTTCAAAAGAGCTGCAGACTTTTAGAAAAGGGGAATCATGGTCTGGAATTAGCAAAGATGAGCAAGAGTTCATTTCCCTGATCAGTGGTTTTGGTGTATATGACTGATAAAGTTAGAATTTAAACTAGTTCTGTCTGATTTCCAGTCATTTCCATTATACCACCTCAGGTCTGGATTGGAATTATAGTTCTTGGACCTAGATTTCAACATTCTCTTACCATCTCTGCATTTGGCTGCCCTCAAAGTTGTGTTGCTTTAAACAGTTGCCAGGATCTATTATAAAAGTCTGATTCATGTTAAGATTTTAAAAATATATTCTGGAAAATTTCAAACATGTACAGAAACAATCCCCCATGTAGCCATCACCCAATTTCAATACTTACCAGCCCAAAACTCACCCTCATTCTTCCACATCCTCAGTCTCCTTCCTCTGCAATTACTTTGAAAAAAATCCCTGGCTTTATATCTTGTCATCCATATTTCAATATTTACCTCTAAAAGATAAAGTGCTATTTGTCAAAAAA
>NW_012102421.1:4284843-4304013 GCF_000951045.1 Mandrillus leucophaeus
GTGGAAGGATAAGGAATCTCTCTCCTGAGTGTCTATCTCAGTGTAACAAGAAGAAGAGTGATAACTGAGAGTGAGGAGAGGGTGGTGGTGTCAGAAACTTGAGAAGAGAGTGAATGGACCAGGGATATTTGGTGAAGTTATCTAGCAACACCTGGGGACTCTTTGTGATGTGATTTTCTTCAGCCACATTTAAGCCTTCCAAGTGCCAATGCAGAGTATGAAGGAAAATCAGTTTCAACCAGGGCTGAGGTTGTGCCAAGTGAGTAGGACAATGGGAGAGACAACAGGCTGGGTGCAGTGGCTCACGCCTGTAATTCCGGCACTTTGGGAGGCAGAAGAGGGAGGATCACTTGAGGACAGAAGTTCGAGACCAACCTGGGATATATAGTGAGACCCCATCTCTACAAAAAAGACAAAACGAAGACTTCTATCAAGAGGGACAACAGAGCATGGTGATAATATGCAAGGGAGTGATTCCACAAGGACCATGCAATCTCAACAGAGAAAGCAGGGAGGAAAGGACAGAAGGGGAATGATAAAGACTGTAGGTTAGTGGGATGGAGTTAATGGAGTCTGACTGCCAGAGGGAGGGAGCTGGAAAATAGGAAGTGATATTTTGAGAGTTTGTAGTTATTGGTTATGACAAAGTCTAAAGTAAGACTCTAGGACCGTGTGGCTGAGGTGGGTGGAGGTTAAGATTATTAGAGAAGAGAAACTTAAGAAAATAAGAGACCAGGGTACTGGATGGACCCTTTTGTGAATAATGAAATCACCAAGAGGATGACAAGAAAAATGGTGAAGAAAAGGAAATAATGAGGGAGACACTAGAATGAATGGAGGGAAGTTCGTGGATAACTACAAAAAGCAGATGACTATAAACAGCAAAAAGCAGTAGTATCGTTTAATGTCATGTATTTCAAAAGAGCTGCAGACTTTTAGAAAAGGGGAATCATGGTCTGGAATTAGCAAAGATGAGCAAGAGTTCATTTCCCTGATCAGTGGTTTTGGTGTATATGACTGATAAAGTTAGGATTTAAACTAGTTCTGTCTGATTTCCAGTCATTTCCATTATACCACCTCAGGTCTGGATTGGAATTATAGTTCTTGGACCTAGATTTCAACATTCTCTTACCATCTCTGCATTTGGCTGCCCTCAAAGTTGTGTTGCTTTAAACAGTTGCCAGGATCTATTATAAAAGTCTGATTCATGTTAAGATTTTAAAAATATATTCTGGAAAATTTCAAACATGTACAGAAACAATCCCCCATGTAGCCATCACCCAATTTCAATACTTACCAGCCCAAAACTCACCCTCATTCTTCCACATCCTCAGTCTCCTTCCTCTGCAATTACTTTGAAAAAAATCCCTGGCTTTATATCTTGTCATCCATATTTCAATATTTACCTCTAAAAGATAAAGTGCTATTTGTCAAAAAAATCGCATCTAAAATTACAATAATTCTTCAATATCATCAAATATTGAGTTCAAATCTTCCTGTTTTTTTCAAACAGATGTTTGTTCAGATCAGACTCCAAATAAAGTCCATTCACTACAATTGGTTAATATGTTGAAGAAACTGCGGCCTTTGTCCTATAGCTTCCCACAGTCTGGGTTTTGTTGATTGCATCCCCATAGTGTTATTTAACATGCTTCTTTGTTTTCTATAATTCCTGGAAATTGGTAATCAAATCTTGAGACTGGTCAGACACAGGTTTTATTTTTCTAAGAACTCTAACATGAATAAAATCATAGGTGGTGGTGTATACTTGATCAGAGGCTACAGGTCAGGTTGTCTGTCTCTGTGATGTTAGAAGCCACTGGTGATTTTTGCCTAGATCCATTATTTCAAAATGGCAACCTTGTATCAATTTTTCTTCATTTATTAGATTGACAACTTTGAAACAGAGCAAGTTCCCTTCATGAACTAATTTGTTACCCTGAAGTTCAATGATGTGATTTAGGAAAGGGCAGCCTACACTTTCCCTTTTCTCACTGCCTATTTACTTTGGAAACAGGCTTATCTGAGTGCATATTTTGTCTTTAATGTATTTAAAGCTTGTCCTATGTTTAAAACCAAAGTACATTTCAGAATGCACTTTTGCACTGTGGTGTAATATGAATAGATTTATCATTGAATGGAAATAAAGGATTTAGTTCTAACACCCTTGAGTTGGACTGTACTAAGAAGCATTAAAATGTTTAACAAGCAGCTTCCCAATGTTCAGATGCATTTCACAAAAGCTCATAAACTATTAAACTCTTTTCTGAAAGGTGACCAACTAAATAATTTATAAAAACAAAGGTTCAAGCCAGTGCAAGGATTATTACATCAACTGTCTAGTCTCTTTTTCTATTCAAAGAAATAACACAGGAGTGTAGTGTCTATGGAATCAGACAGATGGGATTTGAATTCTTCTTTACTTGCTATGGTGAGCTTGGGCAAGTTACTCTATAATCCCAAATATATTAATATAATAAGAGATTCTGAAATATCAGTGACTATTCTAAAGCATATATTTCTAAAACATCAGAAATACATGTGCATTTAGCAAAAGCAAAAGTCTCTTTTTTACAACTTTGTTTTTCTTTGCATTTTGAGGCAGTGTTGTTCTGTCACCCAGGCTGCAGTGCAGTGGCACCATCTTGGCTCACTGCAACCTCTACCTCCTGGGCTCAAGTGAATCTCGTGACTCGCCCTCCTAAGTAGCTGGGGTTACAGGTGTGAGCCATCACGCCCAGCTAATTTTTGTAATTTTAGTAGAGATACGGTTTCTATGCTGGCCAGGCTGGTCTCGAACTCCCAGCTTCAAGTGATCCACCCACTTTAGCCTCCCAAAGAGCTGGGATTACAGGCATGAGTCACCAGACCCAGCCTATCTTTTTTATTACTTTGGTTGGGGTGGGGATGGGTTAAGCAATATTGCAAACTGCCAGATATTATTATGAAACAGTAAAAATTGCTGTACTGAGAACATGTCATCCTTGATTCTCAGTGCAGTGTTAGTGTGGTCAGCTTTAGACTGAAGTACATTTTACTTCATACTAATGGAGTTGCATGGCAGACCAGGGAGGTCTACTCCAGGGCATCCCTTTAAGGCAGTTTAGGGAGAGAGTACTAGACAAATGGTAGAGCTAAATTTGCCTTTGGTTCTGCTAAGAGTATAATGGAAGACTGAACATCAGTGAGACAGATATGCACTCTAAATTGACTAGAAAACAACCATAACACAACTAAACACTTCCCTTCCATTACTGTTAAATCTAGCCCTCTGCCTCAACTTGCCCTGCTTTTTTCCCCCTTCTCCCAGATTGAGTCAGTGCTACTCCATCCTTAGTTTAGATCCCTGCCTTACTGGAGCCCTGTTATCTCATAGTTGTTGTATCTTTTGTGACAGTGCCAACACATAGTTGTTAATTCATGGGGCATCAAAATGATTTCCAAGTCACTAAGAAACAAACATAAACACTGAAAAATGATTCCCATCCCCTAATTTTCATGGGAATCTATGAATTAGAAAGATATGAAAATTGAGATAAGTAGGGGAACAGTATACAAATTGTTAAAAAAGATTTTACAAAGTATAGTTTATGTTCATATCTTGTCATTACCTTAATTATATTAGGCATAATATAAGTTTTGTGGGCACTGTCTCTTTAGAATTACATTTTTACCAACTTTTTATTGATGTGTAATGCACATACAGAAAAGTGGAATTTACATTATTAAGGTCTTTAAATAGTGTCACATGGCCATGACTGCCTTATTAATTTCTGTTGTGACGCAAAATATGATTAAAATTGTGAATTCATGTGTTAGAACATTCTCAACTTTAAAGTAGCATTAAGTTCAGTTGTGGTATGCTGCATCAAACTTAGTTCTGAGTAACGCCTAGAACAATGCACAGTATTTTATATTGGCCAATAACCAATGTTTTATAACTCCTGAACAAGTGGATAAACTGAATTCAGTATGAAGTTCAATCTAGATCTTCAAGGTTATATTTTTCTACTCATATATATCTATCTGCATATAGATATATATGCAGCGAATAGTGTTCTTAACAACTATGTTAACTACAAAGAATAAAAAGATTTTGCAACAGAGTTGGAATGGAAACAATTTCTGAGATAGAGATCAAATTGTGTTTAGAGAACCATTATTGGCAACTTTGCTATCGGTCATTTCCTGTGGGAATATTTCACTGGGACATAGTTTTATGCTCTGACTACTCATTAAATAGCCTGGGGCCCATGGAATGAAAAGATTGTAGAACTATAAATATCAATATATGCAAATTATAGTGTAACATTTCATCACATTTCATTGCATTTTCTTAGATACGAATTAAGATTATTTAACAAACTGTGTCTCTTACTCATCGCAGAAAGAATTTTAAAACAACACTAATATAGCATGGTCTAGTGGAGAGTTAGGCAATAGACTGGAACTAAAGCCACTTGTTCTAAATTAAAATTGATACTAATTCAAAAATGTTTATTCATCATGTACAATATGTAAGATGCTAAATTTATACTCCTGTAAAGAATATAAAAGTCAATTATAAACAGTTTCTGCCCTTAGGGAGTTTATGAATTTTCTTGTGAAGGAGAAAGAGCATGTATACAAATTGTATAAAACAAAAAATAGTAACTATACTATGAGTGGGTGGGAGTAAAGTACTATTGAAGTTTAGAAGAACTTGAGTTCCTGTCTGGAGATCCGAGATGACTTCATAAAGAATGTGGCTGAGCCAAGTTTTATTATTTTATTTTTATTTTTTTGAGACAGAGTCTCCCTCAGTCATCCAGGCTGGAATGAAGGGGCGTGATCTCGGTTCACTACAGCTTCAACCTCACAGGTTCAAGCGATCCTCCCACCGCGGCCTCTAGAGTAGCTAGGACCAGAGGTGCACACCACCACATCTGGCCCTTTTTTTTGTTTATTTTGTTTTTGTTTTCATTTCTCATAGAGACCAGGTTGTGCCATGTTGTCCAGACTGGTCTTGAACTCCTGGGCTCAAGCAATCTGCCCATCTCGGCCTCTCAAAGTGCTAAGATTACAGGCATGAGCCACCCCATCTGGCCTAGAGCAGAGTTTTATAGAGTGGGTAAGATTTCTGCAAATCTTCTCTCTTATCTGCAAATCTCAGATGCAGATACAATTATTCCAGGAAGCAGAGACCAGGTACAAATAAAAGTAGTATAGTCAAAGCACATTCAGAGATTGGAGCCATTGGACAACAAAACTGACATAGGAAAATATACTGCAGCTGGAAATAAGGTAAATTAAGGCAAAATTACTTCATTTTATTCAGTAATGCAAGCATTTATTTCTTCAACAAATTTTTCTTAAGTATTTGAGTATCTACTAAGTGCAGGTACTGTGCTAGGTGTTAGTACATTTGTAACTCAGAAAAAGGCCCTTTCTACTATATGAACACTAAAAAAAGTAACTCAAATCAGGGATGATAGCACGACTGATTCTTGTCAATCACTGAATCAATTAATCTCTGGCAATGAGGGGTACTTTAGTTTGCAACTGCTACCCAGAACCTGGAATTTAATGTTTTTGGGAGACGGCTGGTATTTCCAGATTACACTGTGTCTCAATTTCAATTCAATTGCTTCTCAACTCACTATTTAAATTAAAATGAAGTGTTAGCTTTTTTATATCAGAAAGCTGCAAACCTGATAGTCTTGTAGGTAGGGTGATGGGGGACATTATGTTCGTGGCTTCATTTTACAAGTTTTGGCTGATGTAAGAATTAATTTTGTTAGTATGCATTAATTGAAAGAAATAAGGAAAAACAGATTTAAAAGCGACATCGGTGGGTGGGTTTTGCTTTAATAAAAGGACTCTCATAGAAAAGGAATCGCTGCAAATTTCTTTTAAATAGCTACCTCTCTGGGCAATTAAAATGATTGATACATTTCTAGAACACACACACCGAGATACACCTGCACTCATACTTTGTCCGTCAAAACAATCTTTGTTTTCTCTCAAGCTAGGACTTGCTATGCCTAAGACACACCTCGTGCAGCGGTGGCGGTGAAGGTGCTGGGGTGACAGCCAGGAGGACACTTTCCCTTTCTCCGGCTCCCTAACCAAAACTTTGCAGGCACCAGCCCAGACTCATGTTCCCGCTCGTTCTTCTTTCCTCTGCCTCAACTCTCTCCGCACCCTTCGCGCTCTGTGCGCCCACCCCTGCTTCCGTCGGTCAGCTTCAGCCGACCTACTACCCACCTCCCGGCTTGCGACCTCAGCCTCCACCTGCACCACTCGCCCACCCCGGGAACCCACCTCTGCGGCCCCTGGCCCGCGCGTCCCGTCGCGGCCCGGGGCTCCGGGGCATGCGCGTTGCGGCTCCACAGCCCTCCCCCACGCCTTCCCGCGGCAGAGTTATGCCAAGTATGTGAGGAGCCGGCGAGGGCCAGCGCCGGTCATGGGGAGCCGCCGCCGCCTCCGCCTCCGCGAGCGCGGTTTTCTCCGCAGCGGGTCTCCGACCTCTCCCCACGGCTGGGGTGAGCCTCGCGGCTAAGGCAGAGGAGATGGCGGACCCTCTGAGGAGGACGCTGTCCAGGCTCCGGGGAAGGCGGGGTCCCCGCGGCGCCGGGGGGCTAGGGCTCCGGGCAGCAGCGGCAGCTGCGGTGGCGGCCTCTTCGGCAGCCGCAGGAGACGCCTGGGGTGCCGCAGACACCCCCCAACGTGAGCACGCCGGGGGAGCCGGGCCAAGCCTACAGCAGCCCCCGCCGTCACCTGCGGCGTGGGGTCCCGGCGCGCGGGTCCCCGGAGGGCACCCGGAGCAGTCGGGGGCCCTCGGGCCTCGACCGCGCTGCGGGCAGGAGGCCGCCCCCTGGAGCCATGCCTCTCTGCACGCCCCCGAGGGCTCCGAGGGCAGCGGAGAGGAGGAGGAAGTGGACGAGGACGAAGACGACTACGACGCCGACTACTACGAAAACCTGCCCGGCGGCTGGCAGCCTGCGCCCGAGCCTGAGGGGGCGGAGGCGGAACGGCGTCCCCCGCCTCCCCCAGCGGCGAGCTCCTCCCTGGGGGCGGAGGGCGGCCGCCTGGAGACAGGCAGGCTGCGGACCCAGTTGCGAGAGGCCTATTATCTGCTGATCCAGGCCATGCACGACCTGCCCCCTGACTCGGGAGCGCGGCGGGGCGGCGGGGGCTTGGCGGATCACGGCTTCCCCGCGGGAGCCCGGGCTCCGGGCCAGCCGCCTTCCCGCGGCGCTGCGGACCGCCGAGCCTGTCCCCGAGACGGGGAGCGGAGAGGCGGCGGACGGCCTCGGCAGCAGGTGTCCCCGCCCCGGTCGCCTCAGAGGGAGTCGGGGGGAGGCCAGCTGCGGACTCCTCGGATGCGGCTGTCCTGCAGCAGAAGCCTCGAGAGCCTCCGGGTGAGTGCCAAGCCGCTTCCCTTCCAGCGGTGGCCGAGCGACAGCTGGATCAGGTGCGGCGGGCACGGGGACTGGGACGAGCCCCCGCCACGTGGAGGCAGGATGGACGGCTGGAGTGGGGACCGCGCCCGGGCGGCTGCACCCACCGGCCTCCAGCCTCCAGGCTCCAAGGACCACGGCTGCTCCTCGGGAAGCCCTTTCAGGGATCCAGCGGGGTCCTCTGTGATACGCAGCGGCAAAGGAGACCGCCGGGAAGGCCCCTCCTTCCTCAAGCCGCCTGCAGTGACAGTCAAGAAGCTGCAGAAGTGGATGTACAAAGGGCGTCTGCTGTCCCTGGGAATGAAGGGTCGTGCCCGTGGGACGGCCCCCAAAGTCACAGGAACGCAGGCAGCCTCCCCAAATGTGGGCGCTTTGAAAGTGCGTGAAAACAGTGTCCTGTCGGTGCCCCCAGACCAAAGAATTACGCTGACAGGTAGGATACTTTGCGATCAAATAGCTAGCACCGCGAGCTTTACTGTTTATCGACTGGGCTTCTGTCTTAAAAGCCAAGAAAAAGGTATGTTTTTGCAGACAGGTACGTTACCGGGCCAAAGTAAGTGTCATGTAAGTGGCAGCTTAAAGTAATTTCGAGGTTACTTAATATAATGCATTTACTCGTTTTGCTTTTTGTTTTGTTTTTTAATCAGACAGTGGCATGAAGAATTGGGGTTGTGTTTCTTCTCGAAAAACCAGTGTGCCTATTCCCTAAGTATTACGTGAATGAGTAAAGGTTAAGTTTAACACACTTTTAGTAGGTTTACAGATGGAAGGTACTGTCGTGATTTTTTATTCTTTGTAGCTCTAGGCAAATCCATAGACTTTTGTGGAGTTTGTGAATTTGAATTTGATTCAAGGTAGATTTTATAGGCTTCATGAACTGTCATTTTACTCATTACAACTTTTTTTTTTGTCTGTCCCAGGCACGCACACACATGCATACATACACACAACCAAAACCCCAAACAAATCAAACAAAAAAAACCTACCATAAGTAGAATTTTTTAGTCAGGTAGTATTTCACATACACCATCTCTCCACCTGCCTACCTTCACCAAAGAAACCTCAACAAAGTAAGTAATCTTTTTATTGTGAAAAATCAAGGACACTAACATTTTCATCAAAAGAAAAATGTCCCTCAGGTACTTTTTTTTGTTTTAAAAGCAGTCATTTACAAACTTAAAATCTATTTATATGAGAAGTAAATTAGTTTTTTAAAAAGTATATTGATCCTTATAATAGGATTATGCTCCCTATTTTGTATGTGCATGATTTTTAACTATCACTGAAGGTTTAGGTTATCAATGCTAGAAACCTGTGAATTATGTTGTAAATATCAAAATATCTTTCCTGAAAGGAGTATAATATCTTCAAAGTGAGCCAAAACAACATGGTCTTTTGAATACTCTTATATATAAAAATTTTTAGTGAGCATAAAGACTTATAAGTCAGGAATAATTTTGAAAACCTTAAATCCTGAAATGTAAAAGGTATTCACAGTACTTGGCTGTTTCTCTGTTAGTAATTACAAATCATACAGGACTGGATTTATACACATTAACTTTGTTTAACCAATAAACACACAACAGTGGGGAGAAACAAAGTTCACAAAACTTCTTATCAAACAATGAAGACAAATCAAATGATTCATTCAAAGTGTGTGCCAACTTGCAAAGTTTTTTCCTGTCTATACAGCGCTAATACATACCTGTCAAATTTTATTCTCAAGGTTAAATATTCCATTTCACTTGAACAAAAGGATAGTAGAATATAAATTCTTTAAGAGAGGTGTACTTTATACTAAGTTCATATTCAACATGCATTTCCAGGGGTAAAGTAATTTGTAATCATTTATTATATTTTATTGCCACAATATTTTTACCTCCTCGTCTTTGCCTTAGTTTTAACTCTTGGTACTATAGTTGAATTTCATCCATAACAAAAAAGAGTCAAATATTTTGCACCCTTTTGTTGCAGTACTAAAACATTTACCATGTGATGGCTTTTAATGCCCTCAGTAGTAAACATTCAAGGATTTTTAAAGTAATAAATATAGTTCCTTTAAGAATGAATTTGATTTTTGCATTAAGCAACTAAATGAAACTGCTTAGAAATTAAAATGAAACAGAATTATATGATAGTATTTTAGATATTTCATGAGAAATCTAAGCCAAAGCTACCATAATCTCTGGTTTAAACAACTCTCAGATGTTCCTTCCTTTTAAATCACTAATTCATCTTTCAGGAGAGATGAAAATAATTTGTGCAGTGTTTACATATCTAGTATAGATTTGGAGAGCTTTTTAAAAAATTATTTTTCATAAAGTGTAGTTGGTCTTATTAAGACCATTCTGGATACATTAGGTGGTTCTCATATAATTTTTATAGCCCCAAAATGGAGATATGCTGTCATTTAATAACAACAACAAGAAAAAGAACAGAGAGGTTACGCAGTTTGCCCAAGATCACTCAATTGGTACCTGTATATGGATTCAGACTACTATGTGGATTCAAACTCAAGGTGTCATGAGTTTGAAAAAAGCCCCTATTTATATAAGATCAGAGACTCGAGAGTTCTTTAAAGGTCTGATCCAATTAATTCTATTAAATTGCTTGGATTGAGGATATGGGTGAATTTCAACAAGGCATAAGGGGTAAGTAACTTCCTCAAAGTTGCAAAGAAGATGGGAGACTCTTAGGCTAGGTTTAAGGATATTTTAAAAAGTAATTGCTGTATCCATTTTAAACTTTTACCTTTAAATATTTACTTATTTCAAATTGATGTTACTTGACTTCTACTTTTAAATCACGTTTTCTGCAAAACTTACTTGGAGCGGTCTAGATGAACCAGTACATTCTTGTTTATGTAAAGATGTTAAATATTCGAAATGGTTTATAGCACATTTTTCTGTACAATATTATTCATAAGATATTTTCTGTCAAAATAAAATTATATTTAGAATTTGTAATACCGAATAATTATTCAGTGAAATGGAGATACTTAATCTATATAGGTATTGTGAAAATTTTTGAGACTATATGACAAATGGAAACACAAATGATTTTCTATTTTGATTTCTGGCTCCTACTAAGAACTTTTGATAGTATTATAATGCCAAATGATTTGATGCAGTTAAGTATGTAGTGTTCACAGATTGGCCGATTTGTTCTTAATTGAGATGATGATTTAAGAAATCTAAAGTCATTACACATAGTAAAAATTGTCAAGTTTCTGCAAGCCTTAAAATTACAAAGGAATCTTAATGTGTTTGCCAACTATACATCATTATAAATCTTTATAAATAAGTTTTAATTAGCATATCGTTTTCAGAAACAAATTCAAAAGCACCTTTTATTGCTTTAAAAAATAATTAGCCTACTTTGACTCCACTTTTCCTGCTACATGGTCTGTGAAAGAAAAAACTTGACTGTATAACTTAGTATTTTGTCTAAAATTTTTAGACAATTATTTTAAGGTAGTATTAATTAGTTTGGTATGATCTTTAACCATCTTAAAGTGAAGTTGACACTATGACTTGATTCTCACCTACTTTTCTCAAGTATTTGTAAACTCTGATTTTTTTATCTTTATGAATTACATAATCTTTATGAGTTTTTCCAACAACTTTTTTCTGTATTGGCCCACTTCAAGATGGGTAGCAATAGGTATATAGTTTTTTTTCAGTCTTCTAGTTTTAAATCTCTGCCTGAGAGATTCTGCTGTTGTGGTGCTAGAAAGCAAGTGCAGTTGCTTTTTTTTTTTTTTCTTTCCTTTTTTCTGGAAGAGTGCCATGGAACATTGGAGTTGCTGGTGGCTGGAAAACTTTGAGAATTACAAATTCAGCAGAAAATAGTGGTGTGTTGATTTGAAAGTCCTACATTTCTAGACCAGTGGCTCCCAAGAAATGTTGTGTTTATTTTTTTAAGAAGGCTGTTTGCTAGACCTTTGCCACTCAAAAATGTGGTTCACTGTTTTAGAGCAGTGCTTTTCAAACTTAGTGTCCATATGAATTCCCTGGAAATTTTGTTGAAATGCAGATTCTATAGGTGTAGGGTGGCTGAGATTCTGCTTCCAGTGTAGATGCTGCTTTCTGGTGGACCATACTTTTGAATAGTAAGCTTCTAGAGCTCTCACATCCCTGAAGTTTTTTTTTAAAAAAATTCTACCTTATTCTGATACTTGGTACTTAAACTACCTCTATTAGAGCAAAGCAGTTGGGCTCTTTTTGCTTCAGTTTTATGTATATGAATTAATGTACTTACTACTTATATATTACAAATTTGAGCAGTTCCCTCCATATTGGTCTCATCTTGCACTAACAAATATTAGTGAGATTTTGGAATCTGCAGGAGAGGAGGCCATATAGTACAATGGTTAACAGAATAGAGATTCTCGGTTTCTGGTCAGACTCTACCACTTACCAGACTTGTGACCTTGGATAAGTTACTCAACCTTGTGTAGTCTCAGTCCTCAGGTTGCTGTGAGGATGAAAAAAGATAATCCATTTGGTACTGTACCTGGTACTTACTTATTATCAAGGGGAAGGCAACCAGGCTTTGTGAGAATGCTGCTTTGCCTCAGATCATTAGGATTCTAGATGGAGAGTGAAAAGATCGAAGTTGAGGAGTACTGCCTTAGGAGCACTGGGAATAGAGCTAGAGGACACCTTTTTGGGGTATTTATTTATTCTGCTCATCTTTTGTGCTTCTTTCTCTTGCTGCTCCCTGTTACTTTTGTGGAACTGAAAACAGTCTCAGAGTTTTCTTCTCTACTTTCCCCTCTCAAAAGCTAACACACAGCTTTTTTTTTTTTTCTTTAGGGTTTTTATTGCTAGTCACAAGGGAAGAAAAATAAAAGAAAAAAGGTGTTTCTTTCCTTTTCATTCTATCCCTCTCCCCCTTTAGATTTGTCTAGGAAAGATAAAGATACACACACACATAAACACACACAGAAACTTAAGACTTAAGTTTATTCTAGTAATTTCATTTGGACTGCCAAGTTTGTAAGCAGGGGATACTTGTACTCATTTAGAAACAGGATTTTAATAAATATTAAAATGTTTAATGCTTTTAAAACATAGATTAAAACATCTAATACAGTGTTCATAAGATACTTTTATTTGGGATTTTTAAAAAGAGGTAAGGAAAAGCAGGAGTTTATGTCTGCAGAATTTTTAAAATGATG
Source organism: Mandrillus leucophaeus (assembly GCF_000951045.1). Lineage (NCBI taxonomy): Eukaryota > Metazoa > Chordata > Mammalia > Primates > Cercopithecidae > Mandrillus > Mandrillus leucophaeus. Next base: position 4,297,468 of record NW_012102421.1, read on the forward strand.
AAAGATGTCTCTCTAGGTACTAGAGAGATCTAGTACCTAGAGAGACATCTTTCATCATTTAAAAAATTTTTTTTTTTTTTTTTTAGATGGAGTGTAGCTCTGTCACCCAGGCTGGCGTGCAGTGGTGTGATCTTGGCTCACTGCAAGCTCCCCCTCTCGGGTTCACACCATTCTCCTGCCTCAGCCTCCCGAGTGGCTGGGACTACAGGCGCCCATCACCATGCCCGGCTAATTTTTTGTATTTTTAGTAGAGACAGGGTTTCACGGTGTTAGCCAGGATGGTCTCGATATCCTGACCTCGTGATCCGCCCGTCTAGGCCTCCCAAGGTACTGGGATTACAGGCATGAGCCACCGTGCCTGGCCAGTACTACACATTTTCAGTGAGGGTTGAAATATACAATTTATTGGAAAATTTGCTGATGCATTTGAGCTGGGCGCACTAGTTAAATGTTCAGTAATAGTAAGTAATCTAGATTTATTATGAAATAATAGTTGAGAAAACAGATTTGACTTGGGTAGTTCACCACTGTGTGGAATATTTTTCTGAGTGAAAAACTTTTAATTGCCACTTCTGTTTTCTCTTACAGATTCAAAGTAAAATAACTTTAATTAGAATCTGAAAATTATCTCATAACATGCATAGTTGCAAGAGACTAAGGACTTTTTTGCCTTGTAACTTTGCATACTTATTTTTATATTTTTACTTGGACCTTCTTTCTTTTTTTTTTTTGAGACGGAGTCTCGCTCTGTCGCCCGGGCTGGAGTGCAGTGGCCGGATCTCAGCTCACTGCAAGCTCCATCTCCTGGGTTCACGCCATTCTCCTGCCTCAGCCTCCCGAGTAGCTGGGACTACAGGCGCCCGCCACCTCGCCCGGCTAGTTTTTTTTTTGTATTTTTTAGTAGAGACGGGGTTTCACCATGTTAGCCAGGATGGTCTCGATCTCCTGACCTCGTGATCCGCCCATCTCGGCCTCCCAAAGTGCTGGGATTACAGGCTTGAGCCACGCGCCTGGCTGGACCTTCTTTCAATGTGTGTGTGTGTGTGTGTGTGTGTGTGTGTGTGTATATAATGTATATGTTATATTTTTATATATAAAATATATTTTATTATATATTGTATATATTTTATATATAATATATAGGCAACAGTGAGACCCTGTCTCTTCAAAAAAATTTATAATTTGTAAATAATATATATTTTACATATATATGAAGCTAAAACTCCTAAATTTATGCTAATATGGTTAAACATTAATTGTTGCATTAAATGGGAGGGAAGATTGCAAATAGCTTTCCATAATGAATTTACATTTGTATGGATCCATTTAATTTAAGTGAGATAAAAATGTTTTAAATAATTTATAAATAATTGCTCAAGTAAAGTTTATTATCTTGAATAATGTGTTGATTAATTCAGTTTAATAAATTTATTTGGCCTTTGTAATATTATATATTTATAATACATAACATAAATTGTAATAACGTGCCATTTATCTATAAGTTTAAAGTTCAGCATCATTTATTTTAAAATATTCGGCAATAGCAGAGTGAATGGATTCAAGCTTTTGTGGTTTATAATTTCATTGAAAATAGTGGCTAGACATGGTGGCTCACACCATAATTCCAGCACTTTGGAGGCGGGGAAGCAGTAGGATCACGTGAGCCTGGGAGTTCCAGACAAGCCTAGGCAACATAGGGAGACCCTGTCTCTACCAAAAGAAAAAAAATTAGTCAGTTGTGGTGGTGCAAGCCTGTAGTCCTAGCTTCTGGGGTGGCTGAGGTGGGAGGATCACTTGAGCCTGGGAGGTTGAGGTTGCCGCAAGCCATAATAGTGCCACTGTGCTCCAGCGTGGGTGACAGAGTGAGACCCCATCCAGTAAAAAAAATAATTCCTTTTAATATTATACTTTCATTAAATGATTATATCAGTGGAAGTATCAACTTGCTTAAATATGGGATACTGGTAGCTTTATTTTTCTCATTGCAGTTCCTTGCAATGTAGTAGAAGCACGTTTAAAGACTCATTTATAGTGTACGTCGGAAAACTACACTAAGATTTAAAATAATGAATGTGTCTAGCTATATAAAAATTTGGAATTTCTAAGAGATGTCTGAGAAAAAGATAAAATAAGATGTGGCTCATAGCCATTATGAGTAATGTAATTTTATACTGTTTGCTTCAAATTTAAATTGGGTCAAACTATAATATCCTGTGATGGTCTGAAATACTGTTAAGTAATACTGGATTTGAACTTAAATGTGAAATAGATTTAGATTTCAGTGCACCTGGCAAAATCATGTGATCACTGAAAACCCAGAAAGCCCAGTGATTGCTGAGTATGTTTTGATTTTTCAGTTGTTAATTTTAAGTGTAATGGAGATAGAACCAAAGAAAGACTCTTGAATTTCCCTTATAGTAGGCTAGGTATATCACCACAAACTTTGGAGTCAGAATGAGTTTGAGTGCTGCCTTTTCCATTTACCAACAAGGTGCTCTTGAACAAGTTATTTGACGTTTTTGAATAGAACTTTATAGTTTTTCAAGTATTTTGAACATTATTTCACTTAGTCCTTACCAGCAACCACTTTAATTTATAAGATAAATTGAGATGAATACCCCCATGTTCAGAGAGGGTTGCCTGCTTCTGTACTGTTTGTGGGTAGCATGGTATGGGTAGCATGGTGTGGTTTGTGGGTAGCATGGTGAATGGAGCATGGGTTTTAAGGTTAGATAGGCTTAAATTTGAATCCTGGGCTAGCGACTTGACCATATTTCTCATATTCTTTGAGGCTGATGATGGTAATCATACATGTTTCATAGGATTGTTCTAGAGGTTAAATGAGGTTGGGGGCCTCCTTACTGCTTATCTCTCATGCCTGCCGCATAATAGTCACTCATTTGTGGAGTAAATCAATGCCTGGCATAGTAGGTATTCATGGGAGCTTCTTTCCCTTCTGATTTCTAGTCTAATTCCTGCATCTGGAATTGAATGTGACTTGCAATTTGTGTTTAAGATTTGTTTATTTATTTATTTATTTATTTATTTATTACAAATCTGCTTGTTTGGGTACATGTTTAGAATTTTTTTGAAAGAAAAATTAATTAATTTTTTTTTTTTTTTAAGAGACAGGGTCTCACTCTGTTGCCCAGGCTAGAGCACAGTCATAGCTCACAGTGGCACAATCATAGCTCACTGCAGTCTCACATTCCTGGGCTCAGGCAGTCTTCCCAACTTAGCCTGCAAAGTAGCTAGGATGACAGGTGTGTGCCACCACACCTGGCTAATTTTTAAATTTGTTGTAGAGATAGGGTCTTGCCATGTTGCCCAGGCTGGACATTCAGATTTTGCCATGTTGCCCAGGCTGGACATTTAGATTTCTTTAGAAGGGAGGTTATTGAAAACCTTGATTACACGTAAATCTGATTTTTTGGTTGTTATTAAGCTCCTTGTAGCTTAGTGTGTTTTATCACTCTATTTTTAGACCATTATTATTTTTATTTTTTAATTTTTTTAAGAGATGGAGTCTCGCTGTGTTGCCCAGGCTAGAGTGCAGTGGCGCGATCTCAACTCTCTGCAAGCTTGGCCTCCCGGGTTCACGCCATTCTCCTGCCTCAGCCTCCCAAGTAGCTGGGACTACAGGTGCCCGTCACCACGCCTGGCTAATTTTTATATTTTTAAAGTAGAAATGGGGTTTCACCGTGTTAGCCAGGATGGTCTCGATCTCCTGACTTTGTGATCTGCCTACCTCAGCCTCCCAAAGTACTGGGATTGTAGGTGTGAGCCACCGCGCCCGGCCTAGACCATTATATTTTACTTGCTGTGCCAATAAGATGAGTTGACCGTATAATTCCATAATTTAGAAACCTGAGATGATCTTAGATTTTTACAAATGTGGTTTTAATTATGTATGGTGAATTATTATTCTGATGATAGTTATACACTTAGCTTATGGATTGTCATTGAAGCCTGCTTTACAACTCTGGAAACACAAAATATTTTCCTCTTTATATGAAATTAATGTTATGTATACATTTGTACAGTCTTACTTAAGATATGCATATATCTAAGCATTTGAGGTCTCCCATTGGACTATGAATTTCTTTTTTTTTTTGAGACAGAGTCTCACTCTGTTGCCCAGGCTGGAGTGCAGTAGTGGGATCTCAGCTCACCATAACCTCCGCCTCCTGGGTTCAAGCTATTCTCCTGCCTCAGCCTCCTGAGTAGCTGGGACTACGGGCGCGTGCCACCATGACCAGCTAATTTTCGTATTTTTAATAGAAACGGGGTTTCACTACGTTGGTCAGGCTGGTCTCAAACTCCTGACCTCGTGATCCACCCACCTGGGCCTCCCAAAGTGCTGGGATTACAGGCATGAGCCATCGCGCAGGGCTTGGACCGTGAATTTCTTAAGGGAAGGGATTGTTTTGTTCATTCTTATTTCCCTGCTGCTTAAGTTTGTGCCTGGCCAAAAGAAATAATAGCTGTGTAGTGCATATTGTGAGACAGCATGCCTGCTTCTAATCTGGGGCCTTCTGAAGGGATTTTTGTTTTTAGTTCTGCCCTAGATATTTAGAACTTAAACCCTACATAAAGTGCTATTGTGTTATATGGATAGGAAGCCAATGTTATGTTGACATTTTAATGTCAGTAAGGCATACTTTCTTGTTAGGTTTGAAAGTTAATCTTTGTGTGAAAAGGTAGGAGGAATATTATATTTTTAAGGACTTCTGGTCCTTGTAATAATGAGTGGAAACGTATTCAAATATTGATTAGAGGTATGCTATGTATAAAGCATTCTATATAAGCTTTTTATAAGGTATGTTTTACTTAGGGTAAGGCTTTGTTAGCACTGTAGTTTTTAAAAAGGCAGTCTTCGAGTTTGTATATCCTTTTTCTTAGAATTCTTTGACACTTATACTAGCAGTTTGATTTCTAAATAATATAAATCATATTTATATGTAAAATTCAATTTTTTTCTAGTTCAATTTTAGTCTCTGTGATTGTTGTTACTTTTTGTTTAAAAAAATTTTTTTAAATAACTGGGCTGAAGTGACGTGTCTTTCTGATATACCAGACATTGTATTCTACCTTCTATTCTATCTTTGCAACAGATTTATTTGGAAATGCCTATGAGTCTTCAATGAAGAGAAGAGAACTTGAAGATCTGAAGGATAATATTGAATTCAGAGGTCATAAGCCACTTAACAGCATCACTGTTTCAAAGAAACGCAATTGGCTATATCAGAGTACTCTGAGATCTCTTAATCTGGAAGAAGAAAATAAGAAATGCCAAGATAAAAGTCATTTATCCATCTCACCTGTGTCTCTACCTAAATATCAGCTATCACAGTCTTTCCTCAAATCATCTAAAGAGTACTGTACATATGTGGTATGTAACGCTACAAACTCTTCATTATCGAAAAACTGTGCTTTAGATTTCAATGAGGAAAATGATGCAGATGATGAAGGAGAAATATGGTACAACCCCATTCCTGAGGATGATGACCTTGGTATGTCAAGTGCCTTGAGGTTTGGTGAGGTTGACTCTGCTGTTCTGAAGCTCCCTGCTGTCAATTTAAGCATGTTGTCTGGCAGTGACCTGATGAAAGCAGAGCAGCATACTGAAGACTCGCTGTGCTCTTCCGAACATACAGGTGATATTCAGAGCACATGGTCAAATGGAATGAATCCTATGGATCCTGCCCGTTCCACAGAATTTGTGCAGCAGTACAAGCAAAGGCTAGGACACAAGACACAAGAAGGTGTAATGGTAGAGGACAGTCCTATGTTGAAATCTTTTGCAGGTAAAAATGATCATATATCTGTCTTTTCTTTCTTCTTCCATTTTTCAATTATTTGATAGTAGCTAAAACTAAATATAAAAGATGTTTGTTATACTTTTTCTTGTGAATATATTTTCATGAAAATAAAACTCAAAAAGGTTTATAAACATTTTAACGTACATGCTGGTTTAATTATTACTATCACAGACTTGATCTTTGTTTTATTTTATTTTTTAAGAAAAGGTCTCACTCTGCCACCCAGGCTAGAGTACAGTGGCACAATCATGGCACACCGCAGCCTTGACGTCCAGGCTCAGGTGATCCTCCTACCATAGCCTCCTGAGTAGCTAGGACTATAGGTGCCTGCCACCATGCCCAGACAATTTTTGTATTCTTTTGTAGAGACAGGGTTTTGCTTTGTTGACCAGGCTGGTCTAGAACTCCTGACCTCAAGCCATCCACCCACCTTGGCCTCCCAAAGTGCTGGGATTATAAGCGTGAACCATTGTGCCTGGCCACAGACTTGACTTTATAGTCCAGTGTGCTTTAATATGCCAATCCTTTGAGATAGTAATTGCTTGTCTATTAGTTGGAAGCAAGAAATCATAGGGAGTTGAAGAAAAAGTAAGTCTTATTTTGCTTCATTCATTCATTCATTCATTCATTTACACCTGGCCTGGCTGCAGCTGAAAAGTTTTATTTTTAGTGTATCAGTGGTCATTAGTTTGTGTTTGTTATGCCTAAGTTTCCTCATGAGCAA
>NW_012102421.1:4304063-4309962 GCF_000951045.1 Mandrillus leucophaeus
TATCAGCTATCACAGTCTTTCCTCAAATCATCTAAAGAGTACTGTACATATGTGGTATGTAACGCTACAAACTCTTCATTATCGAAAAACTGTGCTTTAGATTTCAATGAGGAAAATGATGCAGATGATGAAGGAGAAATATGGTACAACCCCATTCCTGAGGATGATGACCTTGGTATGTCAAGTGCCTTGAGGTTTGGTGAGGTTGACTCTGCTGTTCTGAAGCTCCCTGCTGTCAATTTAAGCATGTTGTCTGGCAGTGACCTGATGAAAGCAGAGCAGCATACTGAAGACTCGCTGTGCTCTTCCGAACATACAGGTGATATTCAGAGCACATGGTCAAATGGAATGAATCCTATGGATCCTGCCCGTTCCACAGAATTTGTGCAGCAGTACAAGCAAAGGCTAGGACACAAGACACAAGAAGGTGTAATGGTAGAGGACAGTCCTATGTTGAAATCTTTTGCAGGTAAAAATGATCATATATCTGTCTTTTCTTTCTTCTTCCATTTTTCAATTATTTGATAGTAGCTAAAACTAAATATAAAAGATGTTTGTTATACTTTTTCTTGTGAATATATTTTCATGAAAATAAAACTCAAAAAGGTTTATAAACATTTTAACGTACATGCTGGTTTAATTATTACTATCACAGACTTGATCTTTGTTTTATTTTATTTTTTAAGAAAAGGTCTCACTCTGCCACCCAGGCTAGAGTACAGTGGCACAATCATGGCACACCGCAGCCTTGACGTCCAGGCTCAGGTGATCCTCCTACCATAGCCTCCTGAGTAGCTAGGACTATAGGTGCCTGCCACCATGCCCAGACAATTTTTGTATTCTTTTGTAGAGACAGGGTTTTGCTTTGTTGACCAGGCTGGTCTAGAACTCCTGACCTCAAGCCATCCACCCACCTTGGCCTCCCAAAGTGCTGGGATTATAAGCGTGAACCATTGTGCCTGGCCACAGACTTGACTTTATAGTCCAGTGTGCTTTAATATGCCAATCCTTTGAGATAGTAATTGCTTGTCTATTAGTTGGAAGCAAGAAATCATAGGGAGTTGAAGAAAAAGTAAGTCTTATTTTGCTTCATTCATTCATTCATTCATTCATTTACACCTGGCCTGGCTGCAGCTGAAAAGTTTTATTTTTAGTGTATCAGTGGTCATTAGTTTGTGTTTGTTATGCCTAAGTTTCCTCATGAGCAAAAGAAAGAGAGAAGAGAGAAAGAAATGAGAAGTAGAAGTAAGGCCCTTGCAAATAGGTGCTACAGTAGTTATGGAACTGAAAAATGAAGTAATTGAAGTTTTATGTAGATTAAGTTGACCCATGTGAAAATAAGTGCTACAGTAGTTATGGAACTGAAAAAATGAAATAATTGAAGTTTTATGTATATTAGGTTAACCCATTTGAAATTGCAGATATTCAAAAGTTTTTGATCTGCAAAAATTGCCTTTAATTTTCTGATATGCTTCTTTTAGTCCCTGACACAGTACGCAGGAAACAGAACGTAAGGCACATTTGCTTGCAAATATCAAGTGTAGAATAGAAAGCAGTTCTGTTTTATATCAAGTCATTTTAATTTACAGAATTTCAAATGATGCAGAATATTTAAAGATGTGGGGTATAGGAGATGCTGTCAGTGCTTTGTCTTATATCCCTTGGGTTTTATTACTTACTTTTTAAATGGGAGAAGCTTATTTCCAGACACCAACATCTTCATCTCTGCTTAAGGACTTTCTCTGAAGTCTTAGAGAATCTCTCTGCAGGGCAGCCTGGGCGTGCCTCTCAACCAGTGCCTGACAAGAGCTGGTATAGAACCACCTCAGCTCCCTCAACCCTTGGGCAGAATAATTCTGAGTTCATATTCTATGTTGTTTTCCAGAGTTTTCTCATGAGGTCAAGCTCCAGTTGCCCATAGTGATAGCAGGCTTAATAATTCAGCTTGAATTTTCTGCTGAATTTTCTCAACTCCCTCGCTGTTGTTTCTGTATTTTGCAAATAAACTACTTACATTTGAAACCTTTTCTCAGGGACATAGAAAGGTAGAGTAAATGTATATTAAGAGAAAAAGCAAGTTCCAAAACAATGTGTACTATATGATGGCAATTTTGAAAGAAAAGCTGAAAGCTATCCTGGAAATGTTAAGTGTCTTTTTGTTTATTTGTTTTTATTTTTTTCTGAGTGTTGAGATTGAAGGTAATTAAATTTTTTCTTTGTGCATTTCTAATTATAGGATAATTCTCCAGAGTGAATGTGTGCTTCTTTTGTAGTCCGGACGGGGAGAGAAATAAATACTATATAAAATAGTAATTTGCAATGCAGATTGTGATCAGGGTGGAGTGATAGGGAAGGCTATAGTATCACAGTGATGGATATGGAATAGTTCAGAGAAGGCAAGAGAGTGTAAGGATAAAAGCAAAGATAGAAAGTTGGTGTTCATGAAGTGACACACACCTTGATTTAAGTGACTATCCTTAAACTTTTTTTTTTTAATGTTTGTGGCAAATTGTGAACCCGGAAAGACTAACATTTTTTTTTAAAAATATAACTTAAAAGTATGGTATATCTGCTTTTTTTACTATCTCCTTTTTTACTGTCATTCTTCTCATATATATTTAATTAAAATATATTTATAATTATAAATATATATTATAAATATTAAATATTTCATTTAATATTGTAAAATATATGATTATAATATATAATTAAAATATTTTTTGGTCAAAAATCCTAAATTGACCAAAAGAAATATATAGACAGTTTATTTATAAGTCGTCTTTTTTTGTTGTTTTATTTTGGTGGAAAAACCATTACCTAAAGTGATCTGTTTCTTAGCAATATTGGCAGAAAGCTCTTGAGAAATTGGCAAAGAAAATGGTTGAATTTCAAAATAATTTTTGATCAGAGAATTGGAAAGCTAATTCATCCTAATACAATTATGACTTGTTTTTTCCTGATTAACTTCCAGATATATATGTATTTTTTTTTTTTTTTTTTTTAAGACAGGGTTTTGCTGTGTTTTGCAGGGTGGAGCACAATGGCACAATCACGGCTCGCTAGCCTCCCAGCCTGGGAAACACTGGACCTTCCCGGCTCAACCAGTCTTCCCACCTTGGCTTCCCTAGTAGCTGGGACTATAGCTCACCACCACACCTGCTAATTTTTTTGTATCTTTGGAGACATGGGGTTTTGCCATGTTGTCTAGGCTGATCTTGAACTCCCATCTGCCTCAGCCTCCCAAAGTAATGGGATAACAGTGAGCCACCATGACATATATATATCTTTTATGTAGTTGCAATCATAGTGGACTTTATTTTTTATTTTTGCTATTTTTACTTGGTATCTTCATCTTGCATTGTTACATGTAGAGTAGTATTGTTTCTCAAGCATTGTAGTACAGTATTTAGCTGGGTTGATGTGCCCTAATCTATTTGACTGTTTGCTTAATGTTAGGTGTTGATAGATTGTTTCTGGTGCTGTTGCAGTGATCTTCATAATAATATTTTTTACTTCATTCAGAACAATTACCAGGATCATTACTTGGTGTTTATGGCTGGTAATTATTATTGTTAATTTCTATATTGCATTTTCTACAAAGTTTGCCAGTTTACAAGACAACTAACAATTGGTTATTCATTTATTCACTAAATATTGAGTTCCTGCTATGTACCAGTTACTGTTCTAGGTGCTGAAGGAGTATGCCAGTTTCACTCGACTCTAGCCTAGTTCATAAATTTATATTTAAAGATTTTTACTTTGTACCTTCTTTTTAAAGAGACTATGTGATTTGATTAGTATAGTTGTAGTTTAATTTTAAGCGACTGTGGAATTTGGTAATATTTTGGCTCTTGGGGTTTATAAAAACAAAGCATTTGGCTTTAATAAATTCAGTCTTATCTGCAGTAGAAGTTGCTATCATGTACAGTATTTCATTTTAATAATTAGTTAAGGACTTCAGTAGAAATTACTTACAATATGTTAAAAAGAGTCAAATTTTTAAATGTGATAATGTATTTAATCTAAAGCAATTTAATATATTGGATAGCTTTTCTAGGCTGTGATAAAATAGACAGGTTGATGTTTATAGACTAAAGCAGGACCCTGATTAACTCTAGAATGTTTGAGACTATTAAGCCAGTAGAATTGTACTATAATTTTAGTACAAGGGGATGCTTTATCCAGTTTATCAAACACTCCATTTTCTATTATCTTCTTACTAGAAAAGCCCTGTAGGCATACTTAAAATAGGTTTTTCTCTATAAAGAAACTACTTATTTGTCACTGGGACACATAGGGGTGGAGGGAGAATATTAGTACTTTTTGAAGAAAGATCATTTGTTGATTTTTAAAATGAATAAATACTTTTTCTCATTTTAATTGTGAAATATTGTGTTACATACATTAGTTTTTGATGTGAGGTTATTAGATCTTTCTCTATAAGGAATAGACAAAGTATGAAAAATTAACTTAAATTTTAAATAATTGGGATAATGCAGTATTCTGCTTGAGTATCACGATGGAAGTTGAGCTGAACTTCTAATGAAATCTCCCCATTAAGATGAATAAGAGAAGAATTTCTGCCTATGTGGGAGCTTGTTTAGTTGATGGTTTATAAAATAAGAATAAAAGTAGAAATCAAAACATACTGCTTTATAATATATTTTTCTTTCTTTCTTTTTTTTTCAAGGTTCAGGGATCCTGGCTGCTACAAATAGTACTGAATTGGGAATTATAGAACCATCTTCTCCAAATCCTAGCCCTGTGAAAAAAGGCAGTTCAATTAATTGGTCTTTGCCAGATAAAATAAAATCTCCACGAACTGTGAGGAAACTTTCCATGAAAATGAAAAAGTTGCCAGAATTTAGCCGAAAGCTAAGTGTTAAGGGAACATTGAATTATATAAACAGTCCAGATAACACTCCTTCTTTGTCTAAATATAACTGCCGAGAAATTCATCATACTGATGTTCTGCCCTCTGGGAACACAACCACAGCTGCTAAGAGAAATGTTATAAGCCGATACCATCTTGATACCAGTGTATCCTCCCAGCACAACTACCAGAAGAAAAACTCTATGAGTTCTAAGTATTCCTGCAAAGGTGGTTACCTTAGTGATGGAGACTCACCTGAACTTATAACTAAAGCTAGCAAACATGGATCTGAAAACAAATTTGGAAGAGGAAAAGAAATAATTTCAAATAGTTGTAGCAAGAATGAAATAGACATTGATGCTTTTAGGCATTATAGCTTTTCTGATCAACCTAAGTGTTCACAGTACATATCTGGGCTCATGAGTGTACATTTCTATGGTGCTGAGGATTTAAAACCACCTCGGATAGATTCAAAAGATGTCTTTTGTGCAATTCAGGTAGATTCAGTAAACAAAGCAAGAACAGCTTTGCTCACATGTCGAACAACATTTTTAGACATGGATCACACTTTCAACATAGAAATTGAAAATGCACAACATTTGAAACTAGTAGTATTCAGCTGGGAACCCACTCCAAGAAAAAATCGAGTTTGTTGTCATGGAACTGTTGTTCTTCCCGCCTTATTTAGAGTGACAAAGACTCATCAATTGGCTGTCAAACTTGAACCTAGAGGTCTTATTTATGTGAAAGTGACTCTTATGGAACAGTGGGAGAATTCTCTTCATGGACTAGACATAAACCAAGAACCAATAATATTTGGAGTTGATATTCAAAAAGTTGTAGAGAAAGAAAATATAGGACTGATGGTGCCCCTTCTGATACAGAAATGTATTATGGAAATTGAAAAGAGAGGCTGTCAGGTATTATCTTACTATGGTTCTCTACTACTTCCTTTATTGATTGATTAATTGTAAGTCTTGGGGGAAGGAATTCAAAGTAATGTAAAAAAATCAAATTTAGATATTT
>NW_012102421.1:4310012-4482025 GCF_000951045.1 Mandrillus leucophaeus
TACATTAGTTTTTGATGTGAGGTTATTAGATCTTTCTCTATAAGGAATAGACAAAGTATGAAAAATTAACTTAAATTTTAAATAATTGGGATAATGCAGTATTCTGCTTGAGTATCACGATGGAAGTTGAGCTGAACTTCTAATGAAATCTCCCCATTAAGATGAATAAGAGAAGAATTTCTGCCTATGTGGGAGCTTGTTTAGTTGATGGTTTATAAAATAAGAATAAAAGTAGAAATCAAAACATACTGCTTTATAATATATTTTTCTTTCTTTCTTTTTTTTTCAAGGTTCAGGGATCCTGGCTGCTACAAATAGTACTGAATTGGGAATTATAGAACCATCTTCTCCAAATCCTAGCCCTGTGAAAAAAGGCAGTTCAATTAATTGGTCTTTGCCAGATAAAATAAAATCTCCACGAACTGTGAGGAAACTTTCCATGAAAATGAAAAAGTTGCCAGAATTTAGCCGAAAGCTAAGTGTTAAGGGAACATTGAATTATATAAACAGTCCAGATAACACTCCTTCTTTGTCTAAATATAACTGCCGAGAAATTCATCATACTGATGTTCTGCCCTCTGGGAACACAACCACAGCTGCTAAGAGAAATGTTATAAGCCGATACCATCTTGATACCAGTGTATCCTCCCAGCACAACTACCAGAAGAAAAACTCTATGAGTTCTAAGTATTCCTGCAAAGGTGGTTACCTTAGTGATGGAGACTCACCTGAACTTATAACTAAAGCTAGCAAACATGGATCTGAAAACAAATTTGGAAGAGGAAAAGAAATAATTTCAAATAGTTGTAGCAAGAATGAAATAGACATTGATGCTTTTAGGCATTATAGCTTTTCTGATCAACCTAAGTGTTCACAGTACATATCTGGGCTCATGAGTGTACATTTCTATGGTGCTGAGGATTTAAAACCACCTCGGATAGATTCAAAAGATGTCTTTTGTGCAATTCAGGTAGATTCAGTAAACAAAGCAAGAACAGCTTTGCTCACATGTCGAACAACATTTTTAGACATGGATCACACTTTCAACATAGAAATTGAAAATGCACAACATTTGAAACTAGTAGTATTCAGCTGGGAACCCACTCCAAGAAAAAATCGAGTTTGTTGTCATGGAACTGTTGTTCTTCCCGCCTTATTTAGAGTGACAAAGACTCATCAATTGGCTGTCAAACTTGAACCTAGAGGTCTTATTTATGTGAAAGTGACTCTTATGGAACAGTGGGAGAATTCTCTTCATGGACTAGACATAAACCAAGAACCAATAATATTTGGAGTTGATATTCAAAAAGTTGTAGAGAAAGAAAATATAGGACTGATGGTGCCCCTTCTGATACAGAAATGTATTATGGAAATTGAAAAGAGAGGCTGTCAGGTATTATCTTACTATGGTTCTCTACTACTTCCTTTATTGATTGATTAATTGTAAGTCTTGGGGGAAGGAATTCAAAGTAATGTAAAAAAATCAAATTTAGATATTTAACAATTCCTATTCTTTATTCCATTACTGTTTAGGGTATAATTTTTAAGTTGACTCATGTTGTCCATTATTGAGAGCATGCTAGATGAGTCCACAAATTTATATTGCAACACAGAGCCTCATGGGTCTTATAATTAGAAATCAGGATTGCTTCAAAATGGCATTAAAAGGAAAAGTCAGAGCTGATAAACATAGGCAAAGGATATTAATATCAGGTATAAGTAATTGTTTATACTAATTTTTGTGATACATATTAAGACTAAAAATCATTACATTATTTCTGCTTTAGTACTATCCAAATTTATAATATTGGTTAAAAAGGTAAGTTAAAAGACAATGAGTAAATATTATAAAATCTGAAATATTTAATAAAATTAAGCTTAACATGGAAACTCAAGAAACAGCATAAGTTAATGGAATTTTGCATTAAGATGCAGAACACCTGGATTCTGGTTTCTTCTCCATTATTACTTAGCTGTGTCATGTTGGGCAAGTCACTTAATCTCTGTGAGTCTTACTTGCTTGTATCTATAAAAATAGATGGAGTGGTCGGGCATGGTGGCTAACGCCTGTAATCCCAGCACTTTGGGAGGCTGAGGTGGATGGATCACCTGAGGTCAGGAGTTCAAGACCAGCCTGGCCAACATGGTGAAAACTGTCTCTACTAAAAATACAGAAATTAGTTTGGTATGGTGGCACATGCCTGTAATCCCAGCTACTTGGGAGGCTGATGCAGGAGAATCGTTTGAACCACTTTAAGTGCCAAGAAAACATTTTTAGCAGTACTTTTCATTTTTATTTAGAACTGTACTTTTTTTTTTTTGAGATGGAGTCTTGCTCTGTCGCCCACACTGGAGTGCAGTGGTGCAATCTCAGCTTACTGCGACCTCCACCTCCCGGGTTCAAGCAGTTCTGCCTAAGCCTCCCAGTTAGCTGGGATTACAGGTGCACGCCATCATGCCTGGCTAATTTTTGTATTTTTTTTTAGTAGAGACGGGGTTTCACCATGTTAGCCAGGCTGGTCTGAAACTCCTGACCTTGTGATCTGCCTGCCTCGGCTTCCCAAAGTGCTGGGATTACAGGTGGGAGCCATGGCTCCCGGCCTAGAACTGTACTTTTTAAAGACGTTTTTGTTTTGTCTCACCTGCTTCTTTCTCCTCCACTTGCCCTCCCCTGTCCCCTGCCCCCAGTAGAGAGAGGCTTATTGTGCATGTATAAAGACTGGCATACTGCTTAAATTTTGCTTACCCTTTTAGTCAGGAATTATTCTTCTTTTGTTGGGTTTTTATTGTAAACATGAAAATAGGCTTTGATAGTCATATGCAAAGAGTTTGTGGCATGGGTCTTTGCATCTTCCAAATGCTTTGAATGCTACTCCCACCCATCTCCTGCTTAAAATGGGAAAAATTGCTATGGAGATCATACTCATGGTCTGCCTTTCATAGAGGCATCGAGCATGTACTTCAAGGATTTGATTCAGGATCTCAGCATCTGAAAGTAGGGATATATCCTAAAATATCTTTTCCTTGAAGTACCTGTATTAGATCTTCCTTTCTTTGTTCATCTTTTAAAAAATTATATTTGTGATTTCAACTTTTGGGGGTAAAATATCCCATTAATTTATTGTGTACTAGTTAAGTAGTACTTCCTTTAAGTTGTTGTAGGCTCATCTTCTTCTCAAGTTTAAGGGATACATCGTTTTTATGGTACTTTATGACACTTACATGTGCTCACACCAGCAGGGCTATGATCAAGTTCGTTTTTTCTATTGTGGTAGCATTTCCTTTGATCCTGTTTAGTATTTTAGTTTCATTTTCTGGACTGTCTGCATTTCTACTGTGTCTTTCTTGAGATGATGTGACCAGTGTAACTCATGCTATTCTCAATGTGGATGCATCATGAATGTGGGTAAGAGAAGGAAATTTGAGGTTTTTTCCTAGTGTATTTCTTGGTTTCCCATATTATCTTGATCTTTTCAAATGTAGCAGCACCTTGCATTATCATGTCTTGGAAATAGTTTTAGGTTCTTTACTATCTTTCAATTAATACATATAGCTTGTCATCTCAAATATTTTAGATAATATTTCCCTGTATCTGTTTTGACACTTTCTCATATTGAGACCCACCTTATAATGTATTCTATCAGTTTTTTAATGAGTCAGAAGAGATTAGTGTCATAAGTAAACCTGGAAATTTCATTTGTATACTTCTTCCTCTAGATCATTTATTGCATTTTACAGTGATTCCTAGTTCAAATCCTGGAAGATTACTTTTACTTTCTCTCTTTAAATAGTTTCTTTCTCCATAATACTTCCTTCAATTCAAAGTGACTGAACTTTCTAAATAATCTTAGATGTGGAAGTATGGCTGACAACCACTTATTCTCCTTAAGTTTTTTTGAAGGTTTATCCTTTCAAAGACCTTTGATAGCTTAATTGGGCGTGTTTTGTCTTCACAGAGATCATGTTTATTTCTTCTTGGTGAATTTATAGTGAATAACTTAAGACTCAATATTTAGAACCTGTATAACAGTGTTTAAAGACAAATCTTTTCAATGTAGGTTGGTGGGATGGGTAGTGTCTGTCCATCTTATATAAATTTTGAAGTAGAGGTTTTATTTTACCTTTAATATATTATTTTAAATTTCCTCCATCACTTTATAATCAATTAATTTGACAACAACAAAAAACCCTAGGTTTGCTTCTGTGTCTTCCTGAGAATCTTTTTTCTTAAAAAGCTTTATATACTAGAACCTTATTTCAACTATATTGTTATCTTAAGGATAAAAGAAACTGTGTTTTAAAGAGATTAAATAACTTGCCCAAATTCATGAAGCAAGGAGTGGGGCATTATGACTCTAAAATCCTTGTTCACTGTCTGCGCTGTACTACTTCAGTCTGGAACAAAAGTTGTGAAAGGGCGCACATTCCTGGGGCATGGAGATCTTGATTGAGCATATAAAACTGAAAAGAAGGGATTGTGTTTTGCTTAAGATAGGTAGCCAGCATTACCGAACTGACAGTGTATTGTTTGAATTTAAATGAAAGAATAGGATATTTTTATTAAACTAATCAACATAGTATATAATGAGATTTCAAAAGCTATATTTGAGGTATTTTAAATTAAATTACATCGGAACATATTTGATTGCAAAGTTCATGTGATCTATAATGTAATTATATTTTCCCTTTATCAAATTTACCATAATGTGGCCATAATTTTATTCCTAGGTAGTAGGCCTGTATCGATTATGTGGTTCGGCAGCAGTCAAGAAAGAACTGCGAGAGGCTTTTGAGAGAGATAGCAAAGCTGTTGGTCTGTGTGAAAACCTGTACCCAGATATAAATGTAATAACAGGTAATACATAGATTTTATTTTATGTACTCTTTCTGGAAAGATTACATCTGCAAGAAAGATAACTGAAATACGTTTGTAGCTGAAATTTAATTTGTTTTTCTGAAGTCTTTTCTTCCTTCACAAACATTACTTACTGTGTTATTTTCTATGGGAAGGTATTAAGCTATGGTCCCTTGCCCGCCAAGAGCTGACATGATGAAGGGAAGTAAGACCTACTTTCAATTAGCTATAGTAGCTAGCAGAAAGAAAAAGGTACCTTCATAGAGGGATAAATAAAATACCTTGGGAGTTGAGTTTGACTGGTACTTAGGTAATATAGAGGGTATTGACTCTCTGGTTAGAGAATTTAAATTTATTTACTAGCCAGAGGGGATCCATTAGAATTTTTTGAGTAGGGGAGTGATATCATTAGAAATTGTTTTCAGGAATATTAATCTGGCAACTCTATGTGATGAATTGAAATTAGAAGAGACCAGAGGAAGGAAAACCAATTAGAAAGCCTTGGCAATAGTCCAAGCAAAGAGGTAGTAAGAGCTAAAGGGGCTTGTAGCAGTAGAAATAGGAAGAAGTAGAATTGAAAGGAGGTGGAGAAAGAGGGAGCCCAGATAGACGTGACTTTGAGACCTGGTTGATTGGGTACCATTAGCAGAAATAAGATAGCTTCAGGGAGAGCTACTGCTTTTTGTTGGGAAGTGTTGAGAAAGATTATGAATTGGGCTTTGGATATATAGAATTTGAAGTGCTAGTAGGAGATCTAAATGGGTAGATCAAGCAAAGTTGAAACTGCTCATCTGCAGCTAAGAAGAGGATGCAGTAGAATTTGAGGGATCTCTTACTTACCCAAGTGGTGATTATAATTCAGTGTATGGCAATGGAAATATACTTCTATTACCCCTGAAAAATGAGAGTGGAAAGAGAGTCATTGCATATATGTGTAGTTAAAGCGTTGCAATTGTCCATAAAGTTTGAAAAGACAAGAAGTTTGGAGGTCTCCCAACTTTGGAGGCAGGCAAAGAAAGAAGAAACACCTAAAGAGATTGAGAGGAAAGGAGTCAGAAAGTTTGGGAAATAAGAGACAACAGAAATTAAGCAAAAGTGTGATACAGTCATTCTATGGAGAGGTTATATGACAAAAGAAAAGGGCCTTTGAATTTGGCCATTAAGAAATGGCTCATAACCTTACTGGTAACCTTCAGGAGCTACTGGTTTATAATAATTCCATGTTTGTTTTTGTTGTTTTACTTTTTTAATTATTGAAGTTTTCAAGTATGCGAAAGTATAGAGAATACTATGAAAAATCCTGTTTATCACCTGGTTTCCATAATATCAACACATGAACAGACTTGTCTCATTCATCCTCCCATTTGCTTTTTCTCAGCCCTTGATTATTTTGAGAAAATCTCAGACATATCCTTTAATTTATAGATGCTTCAGTGTGTATCTCCAGATCTTCTGTGTATTTTGATAGTTCTTTCTCCTCTCTACTGACAACCACCATTTTTTTCTTGCTGTAATGGATTTACTTTTCTCTTATAACTTGCTTTCTTATTTTTACTCACAACTAACTGTTTGGGTGAAAATTTGAGGAAAGTTCATCTTGTACATATTTAAGAGAATTTTGTTGGTGAAAATCCTTACTTTTAGGATTGAGACTTTCTGAATAATTGAGGTTCCTACCCTTTGAGTGCTGAATGACTGTATTTTCTTCAAGTATTTAATATGTAACTCTTAGATAATCAAAACTTTGATTCCAAGCATTTTAATGCTAAGATAAAACAAACTGTCACTTTTTTCTTATATATTTTAGCAAATCAGAAATAATGGTTCCTTTTAATTTTTATATAGGAAGAGGCATATTTCTACAAAAAATTGAGATGCCTGAAAAAAAATGAAATGTTCTTTCCTTGTTAATGTGTAATTAACAAAATCAGCCAAAGACTCATTTTATGAATCCATGAAAGAGAAAGTTTTATAAATACAAATTTCCAGCAAGTACAGTCTATAAATAGATTTTGTCTTGGTGAAACTTTGTCTTATAAATAAAAATTATGTTAAACATGTATAATTTTATAAGATGAAATGAAGGAAGAGTTCCTAGTTTTGGAAATTGGCAGCATATGCAGAAGATATGAACAATAGGTCAATGAATATTGGATTTACAGCATTCTTTCCTAAAATTGAGTTTCTGTAATTTATAAATTGGATATTTCTTGGCTCTATTCTTTGTACTATTCCATTTGTGTAAAGCTGTTTTTCAGAAGAATTTAGAGCTTTTTTTTTCTTGATAAAAAGGCAATGAAATGATTTAAGATTTGTCTGCAAAATAATTGCATGATACAAGGTTTTCGTGGCTAAAAATAAAGGGTATTGTTGATTTGAGGAGTTGGCCAGTGACAGTGTTGCTTCATGTGTTTGTTCCTCATGAACTCACATTTCTGAGTAAACTTTGAAAAATAGTTAGTAGTTCGGTAGGTCTAAAAAATGAGAAATTAATGAAGTGAGTGACAGATTTTGTTCACAGTTTAATGTGTTTTTAGTAGTTGGTTTATCTGGAGCATGGAATGAAATACTCCAGACAAACCAGTTTTTTAAAAATCAAGTACAAAATTTTAGGTATAAAGTCCATTCATAATTCTTTTTTGTTTGCTTTTTGAGAGAGTCTCACGCTGTAGCCCAAGCTGGAATGCAGTGGTGCAACCTCCGCCTCTGGGGCTCAAGCAATTCTTGTGCCTCAGCCTCCCTAATAGCTGGGACTACAGGCACACGCCACTACACCCCGTTTTTTGTATTTTGGTAGAAACAGGGTTTCACCCTGTTGCCCAGGGTGGTCTTGAACTCCTGAACTCAGGAGATCCTCCCATCTCAGCCTCCCAAAGTGCTGGGATTACAGGCATAAGCCACTGCTCCCGGCCTATTCCTAATTCTTTAGAGGACTTATTAACAAGGGACAGAAGACTTTTTAAAAGTCAAATATTTATCATTTAGTGATTATTAAAAATAAGTCTTCTGAGGAAGATTACATGTGTCTAGCTACTGTGAAATATACTTCTTGTCAGTGCTACACAATCAGTATCTAGGTTCAGTGCCTGAAAGTTCATTTGACCATGCCTTTTTCTGATTTTAATCCTACCATAGTCATTTTTATCCTATTTGCCGTTTAGGGAAAACTTTATCAGAATATAACTAAATGATCTTGAAAACATTAATATTTTTCTTTTTTGTACATACTATACATTTTCCTACCATACGTGTTATATGTTGTCTGACCTTTGGAACATTAACTTACAAATTGTTTCCATTTTCCTTTACCTAGATTGCATATAGATGTCAAAACTGTGCAAGCACCAAGGAATGCTAAATGTTGAGGAATGGTCATAGACTTAGCAACCCACATATACTGAGATTGTTTATGAGAGCCATTTGGTCTGAGTAACATGTATAGGGTATGACTAAAGTAGGTGATAAGGCCAGAAAGAGTAAGTGAGGTAAGGTGCCGGGTAGGTTAGTGGATTTAAAAAAGTAATTTGTAGCTCTACCTTCAGGAAATGTCAGTGATTCAACATTCAAATCTACCTAATCAACTGTATCTTTACTATCTGTATAAGTTTTATATGTGAGAGAATGATTCTCATGTTTGTATACGTGCATATTCGGTCTTCTGGTTCATAGGTCCTAAATGCTTTTGTATTTATTTAGGCTTATTCTGAAGCCCAGAATATGGTTTTTGGTGGTAAATGTTCCATTTGAGCTCTTGAAAAGAATGTGTATTCTGGTGTTTTTGGACGGACTGTGCTGTAACTATCAATAAAGTCAAGTTAATTAATAATGTCCCAGTCTTCTACATCTTTGTTTTCTTTCTACTCGCTGAGGGGAGTATTGAAATCTTCAACTATAATTGTGGTTTTTCTCTATTTTTTCTTCAAACTGTTTTTGTTTCCACCCCACCTACCCAATGCCACTACTTTGCCTTTGAAGATTACAATTAAGCATGTATTAGGCCACTTTACGTTATGTTACAGCTTACTGATAGTGTATTTTTTTTTCCAGCTTTTCCCCCACTTTGTTTCATTTTACATTGTTTCTATTGCTCTATCTTCAAGTTATATTAGCCTTGTCTTCTGATATTAATTTCATTCATTGCATTTTTAGTTCCAGACAACCTAGTTTTCACTACTATAAGTTTGATATGGGTTTGTTTTTTCAGTATTTTCCATGTCTCTACTTAATATGTTCAGTCTTTATTCTAGCTTCTTGAACATATGAAATACAGTTATAATAAGTGTTTTCGTGTCCTTTTCTACTGATTCTATTGTGTATGTCTTTTCTGAGTTGGTTTAAATTGATTTGACTCCTCATAGGTTATATTTGCCTCCTCCTTTATATGCCTCGTAATTTTTTACTGGACATCAAATGTAAATTTTACCTTCCTGGGTGCTGGATATTTCTGCATTTCTGTATTTATAGCTGTGGTTTGGTATGCAAGTACGTTACTTGCAGAGTTTTTAGTCTTTTAAGCTTTATTAGGCAGAATGTCAACTGCTTTTAAATAAGGCTCTTCTTTGTCTATCTCTTTGATTCTCTACTGAAGCAAAACTCTTCTATATACTGTGTACTTATATTAGTTTTCTATGGCTACCATAACAAAGTACCACCAACTTGGTGGCCAAAACAACAGAAATGTCTTTTCTCACAGTTCTAGAGGCTGGAAGTTCAGAATCAAAGCATTAGCAGGGCCCTGCTCCCCTTGATACCTGCAGGGGAATCCTTCCTTGCATCTTCCTAGTTCTGGTGGTTTGCTGGCAACCTTTGACAGCCCTTTCTTTGCCTGTAGATGCATGACTCCAATACTCCATCTTCACATGGCATTTTCCCTATGTTTCTTCATATCATCTGCTCTCTCTGTGTGTCTTTTTCTGTGTCCCTCATTTTATAAGGACATGTCATATTGGAGTAAGGCCCACCCTAATGACCTCGTTTAACTTGATTACCTCTGCAAAGACTCTTTCCAAATAAGGTCATATTCTGAGGCACTAGGAGTTCAGACTCCAACATGTTTTTTTTTGGTCAGGGGTGGGGGCCACAATTCAACATAGTGCTGTACCCAAATCCCATGAATTACGAAGTTTTCTGCTCTGGCTGCTTGGAACAAGAGTGATTGCCTGCACCATGAAAACGCCTAGAATTGTTCTTTCTAATCTGTTTGGCTGGTTCTTTCTCCAGCCTTGGGGAATTGCCCCACCTGCGTGTGCTGATTAGTACTCAGATGAACACGTGGGATTTCCAGAGTCGTCTCTAGGCAGCCCTCTACTCTCAAGTGCTCTGTCCTGCAAGGTCTAGCAGCTTTAGCCTCCTTGAATTTCTAACTCCCCTTCAACTGTCGAGCTTTACCTGGGTTTTCATTTCCTTACTGCGACCTGGAAAGTCTCTCCAGGTAGTAAGCTGTGGTTGTTGTGGGCACACTTCATTTGGTTCCCATCTCTCAGGGATCTTTGTTCTTTGCTTGATGTCCAATGTCTTGGACATAGTTTTGTCATATATTTTGTCTGGCATTTTCAGTTGTTGCAAGCAGGAAGGTAAATCTAGTCCCTATTGCTCCATCTTGCGTAGAAACACTGGTCTGCGTTTCTACTCTGTATGTGGGTTACTGATTGCAACGAGAAAAAAAAAAATCAATATTGTTTGGTACCAGTATTAATCCATGTACTTCAAAGTCATTAGAAGGCTCTGAATGGTGCCTAATAATAATTGTATGTTTTCTTATCAGCTCTCTGTCTCATTCTCTGGAGTGTCTATTTAATATCTTCTCACTCCCCTCAAACCTCATTTCACCCATATCACTTTTAGCAGACGACCCTGCCTCCTAACTTCACAGAAAAACAGAAGCCATCAGATGGGAACTTGCTCTACTTCTTGTGACCTAGCCTATCAATGTGCCTTCTTTGGCATACATTCTTTCCACTTCTTTTCTGTAATAATAGAGCAATGACCTTCCTTACATCTTGGACAAATTCTAATTCCTTTATGTGTTCTCAGAAGTTTCTTCTTTCTTCTTAGGGACTTTGCTCAATCGATTATATTTCCTCTCTCCTGAACCTTGAAAACCTTTTTACTATCTCCTTTACATTAGCATTGAAATGTTTAAGTGTCTCCTGTCTTTAAAGAAAAATCTCCACTTTGATCTTGTTTCTCCCCTGCCCTCCCCTCTCCTCTATGGTTATCATCTTTTCTCAAAGCCAGATTTCTTGAACAGGTTGTGTGTATTTCTTTGTCTATTTCTTTAATGCCATTTACTTCCTAACCAGCTGCAACCTGACTTCAGGTCCTTTATTTTCCTGAAACTGTGCTTGCCAAGGTTGCTGACTTCCTTTTCTGGTGAACATTTTTGGGTTCTTAAATTGTCTCTGGATCATTATTTTCTATGCCTGGTTACAAAACCCCATTGCCTAAACATGAGAGGAATTTGTTAAAAATACAGGGACGGGAGCTCTGACCTCTGTGGATTATGATTTAGTAGGGCTGGCATGGGGCTCCAGAATCTGATTTTTTTAAAAAGCCTCAGTGTGCAGCCAATTTTGAAAAACACTGTTCTCTGCAATATTTAACACTATTCTTATCTAACCTAACTGTACTTTGGGTATCATTAGATATCATAGACTCTTTCTTGAAACATTTTTCCTCGACTTCCTTGGCATCACTTTTGCCACTCTCCTCTCGCCCCATCCCCACCTCCTCTCACCATACATACATCTTTTGCCATTCTTCCTTAGTCACCATTGGAAGATCCTCTTTCCTGATGACCCCTGGAAAGTTAATGTTCTTCAGGTTATTTTCTAAACCTTCTCTTAATCACTCTGTATGCCTCCCTGATAATCATTCCCCAAATCCAATTATCTTTAAGTTGATCATTCTTAAATCTGTGTCTAAAGTCATCTCTTTCATCTCTGATTTTTATATCCAGCAGCCTTGAATGTCCCATAGACAGCTTAAGTTCCATATGTTCAAAATGAAACTCTTCTCTTTACCCCCTAAAACATGATTTTCCTCCTGTGTTCTCTATTTGAAGTAATGTCGCTAGTATCCACCTAGATGCTCAAGTTCCAAGCCTAGAAAAGAAACACTCTTATTCCTCCTTTTTCTTCAGAATTGCAAATGCATTTTTTGCTTAGCAGTCCTGTTTTAATAATGTATCCTACAGACATACCTGCATATATACAGAGCGACTATGTGCAAGGTTATTAATTGTAGCATGTTTTGGAAAAACAAAGGATAAGAAACAATTCTAGTGTCCATCTGTAAGAGACTGAATAGATAAGACTATGGGACATCCTTACATTGAACTACTGTAATGTGGCTATAAAAATGATTAAGGAAGCTCTCTATGGCCTGAAAAAATCTCAAGGATATGATGTTAAATGAAAAAGCAAGAAACAAAATAGCATATACAGGTTTCTTATTTCTGATTTCTTTGGGTTTTGGAATATTTGCATTATACTTACCAGTTTAGCATCCCTAATCCAAAAATCAAAAATCCAGAATGCTCTAATGAGCATTCCTTTGAGCATCATGTTGGCATTTTAAAAGTTTTGGATTTGAGGGCATTTTGGATTTTTAAACTAAGGATACTCAACCCTCAATGAGGGAGACAAATCATATGTATATTTGCATAAACATTAGAAGGATGCATAAGAAACTAATGAATCATGTTACTATTAAATATTTAAAACTTAGGGCCAGGCACAGTGGCTCATGCCAAGTACTCTGGGAGAATAAGGTGGGAAGATCACTTGAGGCCAGCAATTCAAGACTAACCTGGGAAGTATAGTGAGACCCTGATCTACAAAAAATAAGAAAATTAGCCAGGTGTGGTGGCAACTACCAGTAGTCCTAGCTACTTAAGAGGCTGAGGTGGGAGGATTGCTTGAGCCTAGGAGTTTGAGGTTACCAGTGTACTCCAGCCTGGGTGATTGAGTGAGACCCTGTAACAATTAAAGAAAAAAAAAAAATCAGATGCGAAGCTTCCTATAGAATCATGTTTAAGTTCAAACTAAGCTAGGCTGAGAGCATGTTCTGAATCAATGTTGTATATATTTAGGTTTTTGGTGTTAGGAAGATCTCCTGTTTTCCCTTGTGATCACATGCCAGCCTTTAGTTAGTATCTTACGTACCTTGCTTATATATAACAACCACTATTCTTTCCAGTTTCCTCTACTGTAAGTAATATCTCTTAGTTCGAAACTACATGTGGAATGTTTGCAATTGACTTTCCTCATTTCCATTATACTGACAAGTCTGATGTTTTCTGTTCTTAGCTTTTGGTTTTATTTGTTTGGTTTTAGGAATGATTTTTTCTTCCATATGATAGTGTAGCATTAGAGATTATCCGGCTATCCAGTATATCTGTTTAAGACACTCCTCCACTGTTAAAGAGGAAATGTATTTATTTTCAAGGGTTTTGGACAATTGGTACTCTTTTATTATCAATTTAAAGTCTAGAAACTCAAAATTTGCATAATTGGAATAATTTGTAATTAACATAAATATGCCTTGCTTTCTTAATTTCTGTTTCACATGCATTTAGAGAAGCTTTTTATAGGGGGCAGAATCAATAAGGGTATATGTATCAAGAATAGCTTACTTTATGATTAACAAACCTAACATGTATGGTAACTGAAAATTATGTGTGTACATTTTTAGCATTCTTTCAAAACAAGTCAATTACCAAGGCAACTTAAAAGAATATAAAATGCTAGTATTTTATTATAATTCTTTTTATGTTATTGCTTTTATTGTTTTCAAAATATTGAAAGTTGGTTATAATACTTAAATTTAAAAAATTGACCATAGTTCTTTATTTCACTCTACAGTCCAATCACCAACTGTCTGCGGTTTGTTTGTTTTCTAAAGGTGTTCTTAAGGATTATTTAAGAGAACTCCCTTCTCCTCTGATAACAAAGCAACTTTATGAGGCTGTATTAGGTGCAATGGCAAAAAGTCCTTTGAAAATGTCATCAAATGGTTGTGAGAATGACCCAAGTGACTCTAAGTACACTGTTGACCTGCTGGATTGTCTGCCTGAGATTGAGAAGGTAAGCATTATAGGTATACATTTTTCCTGAAAGCCAGTTAATGAACTATATACCCAACTCCAGAGCTACAGATAATTTTAGATATTTAACATTTGTGGCACTCATGTATTTAAAAGCTCTGCCATTACTGCCTTTAAACAGCCTAAGTCCGTAAAAGCTTCTTAAACAGAATAAATCTAGAAAACAATTTTATCTTTTCTGTATGTGATTTTAGCCTAAGCATGAATAAATACTCACTAAAGTTTTTTTAATTGTATTGTTAAAATATTATTACAATATTTGTTCATTATAGTAATATTGAAAAGATACAGAAAAGAAGAATGTAAAATTGCAATCATCAATATCCAGAGGCAGCTATAATTAACATTTTGGTGTGTCTCCTTTTAGTATTTTTTAAGATATGATAACTGTTTTGGTGTATATGGCTTAACTTTAAGACAAACAACACCCCCCGCCCCCCGTTTTTTTCCTCCTTATCCTTTCCATTTGCCCCCCTCTCCAAAATCTTCAGACCAGCATCCTCAGGTATGCCTGCAGGAGAGAGAGAGAAGGATAGGTAGGTCTTCAGAACCAGCCTTAGCCTAACTTTATCTGTTGTTCCTTAGAATATAAGAGAAAATAGGAGAAAGATACGACTGGGCATATCTAGATGAGGCCAAATTTGCCTACTTTTTTTTTTTTTAATCATGTTGGGGCAGAAAGAGCAAGAATTAGTAGGTAAAAACTGTAAGTCCAGTAACTTTATTTGCAAGTTTACTGTGGTCCCCTGAATGTCCTTTGCTCTGTCCAGTTGAATTAACAATTACTCCTCCTTTGGATTAGGGGAAGGGAACAGCTAAAGAGTGCAGAAGCAGAAAGGTGGGGTGAAGTTTAAGGGGGTGGGTGGAAAAAGTAGAGATACTGGTTTCCTAACACTAGGTAAAAAAAAAAAAATTTTTTTTTGAAGATGGAGTCTCACTCTGTCACCTAGGCTGGAGTGAAGTGGTGTGATCTTGGCTCACTGCAACCTCCACCTTTACAGGTTCAAGCGATTCTCCTACCTCAGCCTCCTGAGTAGCTGGGACTACAGGTGGGCACCACCATGCCCGACTTATTTTTGTATTTTTAGTAGAGACGGGATTTCACCATATTGGCCAGGCTGGTCTCAAACTCCTGACCTCAGGTGATCTGCCCGCCTTGGTCTCTCAAAATGCTGGGATTACAGGCATGAGCCACCATGCCCAGCACTAGGTAAAATTATAAGTGCCACTTATAAGTGAAGAAATGAGTGTTAGAGAATTTAAATCACTTGCTGAAAGTTACATAGCTTTTGTGAATATTATAGTCTATCACATGAATTCAAGTCTTTCTGACCCTAAGGCCCATGCTATTACCATCCTTTCTAAAAAGACTGAGTAAGCCTGGGCTGTATGGTGAAACCCTGTCTCTACAAAAATTACAAAAATTAGCTGGGCACAGTGGCATGTGCCTATGGTCCCAGCTACTTGGGAGGCTGAGGTGGAAGGATGGCTTGAGTTCAGGGAGGGCTACAGTGAGCCAAGATCATGCCACTGCACTCCAGCCTGGGCGATAGAGCCAGACCTTATCTCAATCAATCAATCAGTCAATCAGTCAATAACTGTATGATATACCATTGAGTGGATGTGACAACATACTTTATCAGTATTCTCTTTTATATATTTAGATTTTGAGTGATTTGTAAATATTTGTACACAGATTTATTTTTAGTTTAGAATTATTTAGAATAGAATCTCAGAAGTGGAATTGCTTATTTAAGTAATATGAACATTTTAAGGCCCTTATATGTTTTCATACTGATTTTCTTTCTTCGTCTTTTTTTTTTTTCTGTTTTTTTTTTTTGTTTGTTTTTGAGACAGGGTCTCACTTTGTCTCTCAGGCTGGAGTGCGGTGGTGCAAACGCAGCTCACTGCAGCCTCAACCTTCCCTGCTCATGTGATCCTCCTGCCTCAGCCCCCCAAGTAGCTGGGACTACGGGCGTGTGCCGTCACCCTCAACTAATTTTTTTTGTATGTTTTGTAGAGACTGGGTTTCATCGTGTTGCCCAGGCTAGTCTCGAACTCTTGAGCTCAAGCAATCCACCTGCCTTGACCTCCCAAAGTACTGGGATTATAGGCATGAGCCACCACGCCCAGCCAGACTAGTTTTCAAAAGGAACATGACAATTACATTTTTTGGTCCATCTTATTTAGTAGACAAAAAAAATTTGCATTCCTTTGCTTGCTACTGAGATTGAACATATATTTAACCAGGTGTAGTGTGTTGTTTGTGTCTGTGTGTGTGTATGATCACAATTATTGCTGGAAATACCCTTAAGAGGCCAATGTATATGGAGTTGTGTTAGGAAATAATTACGAATTAAAAAAAGAAATATTCATATATTTAACTTGTTTTGATTTAAAATGCCATATTCTTCTCTAGCTTTCATTCTCTCTTCATTCCTTCCCTTCACAGCCAAACATTGAAAGGCTGTTTATTCCGGCTGTTATCGCTTCATCACCACTCGTTTTACTACTCAGAACATTGTAATATGGCTTCCTACCTCATCTCTCTGGACTTGTTCTTGCCACAGCTACTAAATGACCTTCTGACCAGCAAATCCATTTGTCGCTTTTGGCTCTAGAAATAATGTTATTTTGATTTTTCTTTAAATAAGATTTTTTACCAGCTTAGACAACAAAGTAAGACCCTGTCTACAAAAAAAAAAAAAAAAAAAAAAGTTTTTTTTTGAGACAGAGTCTCGCTCTGTCGTCCAGGCTGCAGTGCAGTGGCATAATCTTGGCTCACTGAAACCTCTGCCTCCCGGAACAAGTGATCCTCCTGCCTCAGCTTCGTGAGTAGCTGGGATTACAGGCGTGTGCCACCACACCCACCTATTTTTTTTGTATTTTCAGTACAGTCGGGGTTTCATCATGTTGACCAGGCTGGTCTCGAACTTCTGACCTTAGATGATTCACCTGCCTCGGCCTCCCAGAGTGCTGGGATTACAGGCGTGAGCCACATGCCTGACCTACAAAAATTTTTTAAAAATTAATGGGTATGGTGTCGCATGCCTGTAGCCTGAGCTACTTGGGAGGCTGAGGTGGGAAGATTGCTTGAGCAGGGAAGGTTGGTGCTGCAGTGAGCTGTGATCATGCCACTGTACTCCAGCCTGGGCAACAGAGCGAGACCCTGTCTCAAAAAAAAAAAAAAAAACTAAAGTTTTAAATTGGCATCAATGTCTTCAATACAATTTTGAAGAAAAAATTACTTATTTTGTTAAATGATTGATCATATGCCACTACCTCAAAAAACATCATTTCTTTCCATAATTGTTGAAACCTAAATAACCATTCTACTTTTTGAGCCAATTACCCTTACTAGTTTCTTTAAGGATTAAAAATTATTTTCAGCAATTTTTTTTCTTTCACTTCTAACTGTACTATTCTTAAGGTTTATTTACTGAAAAAAAAAATATATATATATTAGTTAAGAAGCATATTGGCCTTTTAAAAATGTCTTTCATAATCCAAATCATTATAGAACCTGGCCATGTTCTGGAATGGTTAGCTTCCTAGATTTAAGCATGATAGTGGTTACAAGTTACAACTACAGGACTTACCTGTACTTAAAAATGAACATTCTTACCCTAATCCCCTTTGTATCAGAGCCTTTGCTGTTGCCATGTTAGAAGAGAGAGAGTTAATGGATGCATTTTCCCAGGGATTCCAGCTGAAATCTGGAGTGCATTCATAAGTATTTTATAAAGAATGTATATTTTAACCATTTAGTGGATTGTGTTGTTGGAACATAATTTTTTTTTTTTTTTTTTGACAGAGTCTCGTTCAGCCACCCAGGCTGGAGTGCAGGGGTATAGTCTTGGCTCACTGCAACCACTATCTCCCGGATTCAAGTGATTCTCCCATCTCAGCCTCCTGAGTAGCTGGGATCATAGGCAACCACCATCATGCCCGGCTAATTTTTGTATTTTCATAGAGATGGGGTTTCACCATGTTGGCCAGGCTGGTCTTGAACTCCTGACCTCAGGTGATCCTCCTGCCTCGGCCCACCAAAGTGCTGGGATTACAGGCATGAGCCACTGCACCCGGCTGGAACATAATTTAGGCCCCATATAATGTTTCTATTAGAAACTATGTTGTAGGTTCCAAACATCCAATTTATAAGCAAATCTTTGAAAAAAAATCTTCTTAAAAGTGACAAGATGTTCATCTGTATTTTCTGCTATAAATTGTGTCCTTGAATTTGCCCCTTTAGGACTATATTAATTGAAATTTAATTTAATTTAGGCAACCCTAAAGATGTTATTGGATCATTTGAAATTGGTGGCTTCCTATCATGAAGTGAATAAGATGACATGCCAGAATTTGGCTGTGTGCTTTGGACCAGTGTTATTAAGTCAGAAGCAAGAGCCTTCATCACATAACAACAGAGTCTTCACTGATTCAGAAGAACTTGCAAGTGCTTTGGATTTTAAAAAACACATTGAAGTTCTTCATTACTTACTCCAACTCTGGCCAGGTAAATGATTCTATGGAAATATTTTTCACTTTCAATGATAGGGCATTTGAATTAACTAATCATTAAATATGCTCATATATGATTGAAGAAACTCTTCTAGATTTTGCTTTTTCAAAATGTGATTTGATACCTGCCCTTTAGATTTTTTTTCATTTAAATATTTTCTGCCTTTGCTGATGACATCGTAGGCATGTAGATTAATGTGCACATTTTAGATTTGGTAGATCTAGATTTAAATCCTGGTTGTACCACTTATTAGCAATCTGACCTTGGGCTGGTTTCGTAACATCTCAGAGCCTTGTATCATCTTTTGTCATATGGATTTAATAATATGTTTATAGATTTTATATTAGGATTTTAAAAAATTGTATATGTAAAGTGCTCAGCATAGCTCTTGACACATAATAGAGACTCAATAAACACTAATTTATTTACTTTTCTCATTTTTAGTTCAACTGGTATAAAGCAGAATTCATTTTTCTCCTTAAATCAGTTCTTCTTTACGTCTTTAACTGCATTCATGGTCATTAGTCAAATTATCTCAGCTTGAATTGGGAATTATCTTTGACCTTTCCATCTTATCCAATCCTTATTCCAATCAATAACTAAAGACTGACAGTTGTTTTCCTAATTATCTCTGATATAGTTTCAGAGCTAAAAGAAATACGTATTTAATTAGACATTCTGTAAAGGACCCTGCATTTAAATTCCAAAATTTTCTTAGCTTTTAGTAACCCCTGCTACTCTCGCCCCACACTGCATGGGACCAAGTGTGAAGTACTTTGGTGCTTCGTGTAGAGCACACTAGTAACCATGCCTGGCCCTGGGGTCAGGCTTGGGTTCAGATCTGGATGGTGACACTTGCTGGCAGGGTGGGCTATGGCAAAAACTTTAACCTCTTCAACTCCCATTTTGCTTCTCTCTAAATAATGCCTGTCTCAGGGTTGTTGTAAAGATTGAGATAAAGCATCTAAGGCAATGAGCAAAATGTTTAGCACAAAGTGAGCACTCAGTCAATGTCTTCGGTTACTCTTGTTGTATTTATATAGACAGAAAGATTAAAGTACAAGGGAATGCTTGAGTTCATCAGTTAAAGTGAATTAAAAATTAAGTTAATAAAAATTTTCCAGCATTTTGGGAGGCTGAGGCAGGTGGATCACAAGATCAGGAGTTTGAGACCAGCCTGGCCAACATAGTGAAACCCTGCCTCCACTAAAAATACAAAAAAATTAGCGGGGCATGGTGGCGGGCACCTGTAGTCCCAGCTACTTGGGAGGCTGAGGCAAGAGAATCGCTTGAACCCGGGAGGCAGAGGTTGCGGTGAGCCGAGATCGCAACACTGCACTCTAGCCTGGATGACAGACAGAGTGAGACTCCGTCTCAAAAAAAAAAAAAAAAAAAATCAATGTTAAAATTTGGAAAGTTAAAGCTTTTACTTTCTTTTAAATGCAGGCTTAAAAATTATTCTAATTTATGTTTTAACTGAATTAGAATGTTATTTTAACTATTTTAAAACCCTGAATCAAGATTATCTGGGTAATTGAACTGATTTCAGCATTTGATGCCTAATGTAAGGGATCTTTCAGAGTGTCAACTGTGTCTCCTTTTTCTAGAACAGCTTTAATTCTAATAAACACCAAGAATTTGGGAGAAAGCCATCTTGTCATTACCACAAATGAAAACTTGCTTTCCTGGAGATACCATTAAGTTTACTGTCAGTGTCTGAGTTCATTATTATTAATTATTAATTATTCTGTGCTAGAGGTTAAGGTCATTATATTATTTTATAATAGTAGCCACCTTAGTTTTGGGTTTGGGAGAAAAAACTTAATGTATATCTTGTGTTATAGAAAAAGCAGGTTCGGATTTCAAATTCACTGTATTCTAAAGACAACCTTAAACAGCTGTTCCTAGTGTACAGCACCTTATTCCAAAGATTTGTGTTGTTGGTTTTAAAGATAACTGCTCCTTTTTCTATAACCTGTTATTTTTCTTTAGTTGTAGTTCCTCAGACAAAGAGCAGGGCAGAAAGATGAGAAGAAACAAAAGTTTTACCCTGTCAATCACCTGCTGTTGAATTCAAGAAAAGGCAGAAATCAAGTAGATGAGGTGCACTTACTGGGCCTGAGAAAGTTGATGGTGACATAGAGAATGTGGCAAAGACTAGTAGGCGATAGCATATTAACTCAGCGAATGTCTATCCTATCTCCATGCATTCAATAGAAGGTTTTAGCTTTCCTTGCTATGCATATCTTATTTTTCCATTTGGAAATTCTCCAACTCCAGAGTTAAAAAGAGTTACCCCCTTCCTATTTATTTTCTAAACTTTTTGTTTTGTTTCATGTTATTTTTTGTTTATTAATTTTGGGCAAGAAGATAATTTGCTTTGAGATTTATATTTGAAAAGTCCTATCTTCAAAGTAGTTAGTTAGAACTCTAGCATATCAGCATTAGAAGGTAAAAATCATCCTGCCAATAGTCTTTTAGATTGTCTTCTACTGAACCCTCAGGTTCTCTGGAAGCAGCTTAGAAGCCAGATCAGCAAGGGGTGGGGGAACAAAATGGAAACACACTTGCCCGTTGACCAGAACAGCCTTTTTTTAATCTGTTTTATTATTGAGTTTTCACTAAAATATTTATTTTAGATATTCATTTTCTGTTTTAAGAATACTGAAAATTACTGCTGGTCCCCCTATCACTTTAAAGATGGAGAAATCAATTTAGAGTATAATTCCTAGATCCTTGCTATACCACATTTTCTTTCCTTTGTGGTTTTTTTTTTTTTTGCGGTGGGGGGGTGGTGGAGTCTCACTCTGTCGCCCAGGTTGGAGTGCACTGGCGCAATCTTGACTCACTGCAACCTCTGCCTCTTAGGTTCAAGCAGTTCTCCTACCTTAGCCTCCTGAGTGGCTGGGATTACAGGCATGTACCACTGCGCCCGGCTAATTTTTGTATTTTTGGTAGAGATGGGGTTTCACCATATTGGCCAGGCTGATCTCAAACTCCTGACTTCAAGTGATCTGCCTGCCTCGGCCTCCCAAAGTGCTGGGATTACAGGCATGAGCCACAACACCTGGCCGCTATACCACATTTTCTATGACAAATATATTTGGGGCAAGTTTTTTGGAAAAGGTATCAATTTTTCTCTTATTTCTTTTTATTTCATCTTTCTTACTAGATTGTAAGTTTGGTGAGGTCGAGGATTATTTTTAACTTTATATTCCCAGGTCCTAGCAGAGTATTTGGCACTAACTAGACAGTCAGTATATTTTTGTTAAATAAGGTAATTATAGATAAAAGTATAATAAAGTAGTAATTAGAAACAAATCTACTGGTAGAAAACAAGATAAGGAAAAATTAAGTTTCTTAGTACTTATTATATTTTGAATTCTTTTTCAGCAACCTTATAGAATGCATTTTTAATTTTATTCTCTTGAAGGTGGGTAGTCAACAGTGATGGGAAAACCAGAACTTTTGAGGTTAAAATTAGCCATTTTCACCATATATTTAGTTGTAAACCACTCCGACATCAGTAGTCTAAAAAGTCAGTGATGTTGGTTTTTCAGAAATTGAAATTTTTAGTCTAAAAGATATAAAATATCAGTTTAATTGGTTTCTTAATGTTTTCCAAGATAATATACAGAAATAATGTTTCAATATGGTCTTAGGTAAGTAACTGTAAGCAACTGGCAACAAAATGAATCTGGATTTTGTAGGCAAATGTCTGAAAATGCAGGCAAAATAGGACAAGTTTAAGACATAAAGCAAAAATACATGGTTAGATCAGACCAGATAACCTCAAGGCTAGCAGAATATTGTAATTGGTTGGTGAAAACAACAGGCATGACAGTTAAGCACTAAAAAGAACAGGAATAGCACAAAGAATGAGGGGGAAAAACTAAGGAGATAGTGGTGATAAGTAGCTAGAGGAGGAAAAATATGAATAATTACACAGTGGAAAATTCAGATATCCATTCTGCACTTATATCAGTTGATGGTATGGACCATTCTATATTAATACTAACATTAAAGATCAATTTAAAGTAAATAACCTTTGTTTTCTAGAAAATGTTAGATCAAGAAATTTTAGCTATCTATAGTGATACATAATAACCATCTTAAAAATGCAGTAGAAATGTTAAAAACATACCTATGTACAGTTATCAAATATTTCAATAAAATCTAAATTTAAAAAAGTATGGGATCTCTGAAAAATGTTATGAATATCACTTTAAGTGTGGAAAACTAGAACCATATATATGCTTTTATAGTTTTTTAGTTGTTTTATTTTATACAACAGCAAACAAGCATTCATTATATGTTGGAGAGTATAAAGTTGGTGTGTTATCACTGATTTATGTTGCTTTGTCTTAGTGAAAGGAAATAGAGATGAAGGGGCACTTATTAATGGAGAATAAACAAGCAGAAAGAGAAAGATATTATAGGTAGTCTTTAATAGCTATGTGTCAGCATTTTAAATTGTCTATTTTATATACAGAATAACCTTAGATAAATATTTTGTTCAACACACAAGAGTAAACCTTAGTTTGTAATGAAGTAATGTGTGTCTCTATGGTAATCGTCTATATGGCTAGCACAATGCATACTCTCAGAAGAAACTAGTCTTAATATGGAAAATGTTATTTGGGATTGTTAAATACCTAATCAGAATGAGAAAATAAAATATCTGTACTATTTCCAGGCAATAAATGAAGATAGTAGATAATGCTGTATAATCAAACTCAGGTAACAAGTGGTCAAATCTAGTATTTGCACATTTTATCAAAGTGAAATTTGGTCTGCTTAGTAAACTATGACTCTGCTGCTAATAGAATTGCAGAAAAGCCCACAAGGGTCAGAACTTACTAGGCTGATCACTTTAGATGCCTTTGCCTCATTTAGATGTTTGCAGATAAAGGAACTTCTTGTTATATTTTGTTTGTACACCAACATGCCTTGCCTGCTTTTTGCTGTAGCTTTTAATTTAGGAGAAGCTAGCAGCTTAGCTATTGTTTGAATTATAGCTAGATAATAATAAACTTGCACAGAAAATTAATTGACATTGGAAATGTGATTTGTTTGGGGACGTTATGATGTAGCATGAATTAGCACCATGGAACGTTATACTGCTTCTATCCTTAATCTAGATTATGTCTGGTAATACAAAAATAATTATGGAATGCTTTCTTTTGATAGAGTGCATGTTTGTGTTTCAATGCATGTTTGTAGTTGTTGATTAAATGGCTTATCTTTAACTCTGTTTTTTTTTAAGTTCAGTTGGATTACTGTCACTAAAGCAAAATTGTTGTTTGTTTCTAGTGCAGCGTTTAACTGTCAAAAAATCAACAGACAGTTTATTCCCAGAGCAGAAGTCTTCTCTGAATTATTTGAGGCAGAAGAAAGAACGACCTCATATGTTAAATTTGAGTGGTACTGATTCATCAGGAGTACTTAGGCCAAGGCAAAACCGATTAGACAGTCCACTTAGCAATCGTTATGCGGGAGACTGGAGCAGCTGTGGGGAAAACTACTTTTTAAATACAAAAGAAAATTTAAATGATGTGGATTATGATGATGTCCCTTCAGAAGATAGAGAAATTGGAGAAAATTATAGCAAAATGGATGGGCCAGAAGTAATGATTGAACAGCCAATTCCCATGTCCAAAGAGTGTACATTTCAGACATATTTGACAATGCAGACAATTGAGTCTACAGTGGATCGAAAAAACAATCTCAAAGATCTACAAGAAAGTATTGATACTTTGATTGGAAATCTGGAACGTGAACTCAACAAAAACAAGCTTAATATGAGTTTTTGAGATTGAGAGTTTTTCTGGTTTTTTTTTTTTTGTAATGTCTTAAAGTTTCAAATCTGTTTTTCTTTGCTTTCTTTTCTTATACCACCCACAGTGATGTTTTCATTTTATTACTCTTGAAATCTTTAATTTCTAATAAGTTTATCTGATTCAATTAAAAACACTATTCATTAATATAATTTTTACTTATCTCCCTAGAAAACTTTTCTGGGGATCAATAAAACTTGGACATCTTGGGCTATTTTACTAAATCTTGCCAAGTCTATGGAGATAACTTTCAAATGCACTTAAGAAGGTTCACATAAGTTATTATCCCCTCAAGGTTTTTCTGCTTTATGGGAACCACTCTTCTGTAGCTGAGACAGATGTTCTTTTTTTGTTGTTTTTTGAGACGGAGTCTCACTCTGTTACCCAGGATGGAGTGCACTCGTGCGATCTCAGCTCACTGCAACCTCCACCTCCCCAGTTCAAGTGATTCTCCTGCCACAGCCTCTCGAGTAGCTGTGATGACAGGCGCCCACCACCATGCCCAGCTAATTATTGTATTTTTAGTAAAGACGGGGTTTCACCATGTTGGCCAGGCTAGTCTCAAACTCCTGACCTCAGGTGATCTGCCCACCTTGGCCTCCCAAAGTGCTGGGATTACAGGCGTGAACCACCACGCCCGGCCTTTAGATGTTCTTTTAGAGGAACATCACAGCTGTTGTCTGATTTGCAGTACGGGTCCTGGTACACTGCAACATCCTTTGGTCACATTTGTAATGCAAATGCTGCTATAAGAAAATCTTTTTATAAATAAAAGTGAAATTATACAAGTATTAATGTATTCTGTATTAACAGTAATTTAAGCTTATAAAAATTAAATATTTTTATAATCCTGAAACTATGTATATATTTATAAATGCATATATGTATAGATATCAGGATGGGGGAGGGATTACTGTAGAATCGCATGTATTTTTAAAGTATATATGTCATGAGACCAAAATTATTATCTTAAAATATTTTTTTCAGGGAGAGAACATTTGAATTAAAGGAGGAATTACATAAAAACACCTGAACAAAAATATTCTAGAAGCATCTGAATAGAAATAATAGACTTTCTTTTCTTTATTCACAGAAAGTCATGATGTCCCCTGTGAAAAGTCATCTTTTAAATTTGAAATCCTCTAACTCCTTAAGGGATTAAGTGCCCAGATTTCTGCACTGGTGACTTAGATTTAATAAATCTGCTCCTGTTCTATGCATTTTTATATTCCGCTTTGTTTTAATTATTTATTTGTAGTAGTACATTTATAACATTGACTTTATAATTACCCCATTTGTTTCTAAATAAATTGTCTTGCTAGCGTATTACATGTTTTTGATTTTTAAAAATTAACTTATTTTGGCTAAGTATATATACAGTGTTATAGCAATCACAGTAATGTTTGAAAATGTAAATTTAGAAGGCTTTTGTATTAAATCAAAATGTATTTTTTTAAACTTTTATATCTACAAAATATGTAATTTTAAAATTATAATTAGACTTTAAGTTACCAACTTTTAAGATATGCCAGTCATTGAAAAACTGACTTCCTGATGTTTTTCTGAATATTAAAGTACTTAAACTGTTTCTATGCAATAAAAATTGATAAACAATCTTATTTAATTTGAAAACCCATTGTTAAAAAATAAATATTTTTATATGAAATTTTCATTTTTTAAAACTTTGTGTTAACAATTCAGAAGAGAATACCAAGAGAACATATATGCTGAGTAAACAGTCAAAGGAAAGTACTCTTGAATATTTAATAGGAAAGCTGTCTCAGTTTCCTTCCTTTTGTTGCTATATCATG
The DNA here is from genome assembly GCF_000951045.1 of Mandrillus leucophaeus. Lineage (NCBI taxonomy): Eukaryota > Metazoa > Chordata > Mammalia > Primates > Cercopithecidae > Mandrillus > Mandrillus leucophaeus. The sequence goes on from NW_012102421.1 coordinate 4,336,144, forward strand.
TATGAATTGAATAAATTGTTCCAGAAATGTAAAAATTTTATTAAAATATTATAATCTTCGTGTTATGCTATTAATTATAATGGTTTTAAGGATCACTTATGTTAATATTCCTTTTAAACAAAGGTGTTAAAGTTTTGGACCATCATGTATTATCTATCAATATATGTAATAACATTTATTTGTCCAAAATTTTCCAGAATCTGAAATACTTTAAGGGCCATGCTCGTATTACTGTATTACTATATTATTTTGGGTGAGAATAGTTTTAAAGTTGATCTCTGCAATCTTAGAGAATTCTAATCAGTTTTTTGTTGTCTAATCACCGAGTTATAGCTATAAACTGCTTTTATGACTCTGCTGTCCCAGAAGTGTTGTATAAGTTTAGATGTCTTTACTTTAAATGACATTTTACTTCAAATATTTTTTGAGAGTTTTTATACCTGCTTTTTATTATTTCCTAGGATCTTTCTGTAGTGTCAAATGTTGTTCCTTTCTGAGCCTGCGAGCTTTAATTTTTCTTTTCTTTTTCTTTCTTGTTCTTCTTCTTCTTTTTTTTTTTTAAATAGAGACAAGGCCTCTGTATATTGCCCAGGCTGGTCTCAAATTCCTGGGCTCAAGTGATCCACCCACCTCAGCCTCCCAAAGTGCAAGGATTACAGGTGTGAGCCACTATGCCCAGCTTCTAATGTTTTTTAGGATTAAAAACAATTTTAATTTTAGAGCATGTACCTGAATAAAAATTCTAAACAATTCAGATGGATAGAATAGTACAAGTGTTTCTGCCTGCCATCCACACCAATTTCACCTCTTAGAGGTAACAGCACGTTTCTTGCTGCTATTTCTTATAATTTAAGCCAAATTTGTTGTTTTATGAATGATAAGCAATTTATCTCACTTCATTCCTTCTCACCATTTTTGGTTTTAGTTCTTCATTAGTTCTCCTTTATAACTTCAGTTAATAATTTTTTTGAACCATTGATTTTAAATATATTTCCCTAACATTGAGGAAATGACCAACCTTGTACTTCCCTTCCAACTCATTACTGTCCTTTACTGCCTAACTTCTATTAAGTTATACTATTAGTTTATATAATAAGTTTTAATAGATGTATAATGTTTTCCCTTTATATTGTATATTTATTTGTATATTGTATATACCGTATACTGTATATTTATTCTAAAAACTGCAAATCAGTAACTAGCAGTCACACTATGCAAGAGTATGCACAGGTAAACCAGGTGATTTATCTCCTTCTATGTATCTATCTTATATCCTTAAGTCTGTGCTGATTTAAGCAGAATGTTTTCACACATAAAGGCCAAATGGATTCTTTCATAGCAAGCCGTCAACTTCCCCAAATCATGCCATGTGTCATTTGCTACATAATTGGGTCATGGCTTCTGCAGATTTTAATGGTTCCTGGAGTACGTAATTGCTTTTCTTTCTTTCTTTCTTTCTTTTTTTTTTCTTTAAATCTTCAAATAGAGATGGGGTATTGTTATGTTGCCAGGACTGGTCTCAAACATGTAGGCTCAAGCGATCCTTTCCGCCTCGGCCTCCCAAAGTGCTGGGATTACAGTGTGAGCCACTGCATCCAGCCTGATTTTATTTCTTGACAGAAGAAAAATGCTTGCTTTACTGTAGCTTCTTTTAATCAACTATTGAATTACCAAATTTGTTCAGAGTGCTTTTAGCTCTCATCATGAGATTCCAGAACTATATTCTCGTCTTTATTTATTTTTCTTTGACAGAATTGACAGGAAGAAAAAAAACATGTTCTTCACTCTAACCCCAAGATCATTTTATGCTGCTTAATCAGCTTCATCAAATTTGGACAAAGTGATTTTTAGCTGTCATCTCGGGATGTATTTCCTTTGTACTCCTTTTTTTGTTGTTGTTTTGCCGCACTCTTTCTTGAATTTGTCTTTTCTGTTTGCTAAAGTATATTTACAGGTGCCTTTTTTTCCCCTAGAAAGGATGGATGGGAGATAAACTAGGAGTCCTTGTGTGTCTGACAAGGCCTTTATTTTTTCCTCACACTTTATTTTTATTGGGCCTGCAGCTCTAGGTTCAAACTCATTTTTCTTGAGAATTTTGAGGGCATTTCACTATTACCTTCAAGCATCCAGTTTTGCAGTAATCCGGGCTAGAAAGATTCAGACCAGGATAGAAACAATAGAGATGGTGAGATATGGTTGGATTCTGAATATATTTTGAAGCAAGAGCTAAAGGAATCTGCCAGTGGACTATGAAAGGAGTAGGGCCTGAGCAGCTGAATGATGGAGCTCCTTCAAATGAGATTGAAATGACTCCATGTTTTTTCAGTGAGTTCCTTCTATTGGATGTTGGTATTGTTAATACAGTAGTTATTAAAATGTCTTATAATGTCCTGTTAACGATTAGTACTAATGCTTCTGTACTTGGTGATGGTGCTCATAGAGTTACTACTAGAATAAGAAGGCCAGAAGACTTCGTATTTATCTAAGTAAAGTCCCACATAATAACTGTCTAGAAAATTCCAGATTATGTAGCTTTATATGTTAGGGGGTCCCTGAAAAGAATTTAGTTTCCAGACCACAGATTGACTTTGATGGTTAGGATTTTATAAATACATCAATTTTTAGGTACTTTGGCATGATAAAGTTGTATTATGATTAATAATAGCAAGTCTTGATTCGAGGCTTACTCACCTGAGGACTTAGGTACAAAAATGCTCTTTTGCTCTTTTTCCTGACCAATTTTCATTTTGAATGCAATAAGGGCCACATTTGATAAACACTGAAATGCCACAAGTCACATTTCTTGATTGCATTCTGCCTCAGCTAGAAATGGACTTGTTAACTCAGGCAGAAATTGAATTATTGAGAAAATAGTGTATCAGAAGGAAGACTTTTGGGTGCTGAAAGTCTTTTATATTTTCGTCCAGGTGGTGGTTTCATAGGTGTTTACATATCAGGTTGCATCCTTAAGATTTGTGCCCTTTATATGTCATCCCTCTTTTTTTTTAATGGGAAAGCTTGAGAAATAGACTTGGAAAATAAACAGAAACTAAGAGGGGCTAGGTCGTCAGAATGACAGCAATCAAGGCTGTGCCTGGTTACGACGCCGCTGTTGCTGTCACTGTCACTAAGCAGCCCCATGTTCTCCCCACTGGAGTGAGTTAGAAAACATCCTCACTCTGCATTATTCCTGACTGAGAGTTCCGGACAGAAGCATGAGTTTGTACTCCAGCTTCCAGGAGGCAGAGAGGAATTAGCTTGCATCCTTTCTTAGAACTTACATAGTAAGTAGATTCTATGACTGCAGAAGGAGATTTGGATGCTGAGCTGGCAAAACAGTGACACACACAACACTTCCATCTGAACCCTGTGGCTCCAAAATTGGAGTCTGTCTTACCCCGTCCCCCCAGTATATCCCAGCCATCAACAGGTCTGAGTGTTGTGTGTCTGAAACTGTATTGGAGTTTGTCACTGCTAACACACTAGTCCAAGCCACCATCATCCCTCAATCTCCTAGTTCCTCTCTGCTATCACTCTCCCCTCTCCACACCCACGATCCAGTCTCTTCATGGAAGCTAATGTGAAAAAGATAAACTGCATCATTTCCTAGGCCTTCTCCCTTGTTGCCCAGCTCTAGCAACACTGGGGACCCTCATTCCTGTCTGAGGCTCTCTGCTCTTGCCATTGACCCTGTCTGGAAAGCTCTTTATCCAGATGTTAGTTAGGTAGCTCCTTTTTGTCATTCGCTTCTCTGCTCAAATGTCACTTCAAAGAGCCTGCTTCTGAACAGCCTACTCTGAGAATAAGGGGAAGAAGCAGATGGAGAGTTCTATTTCTTGTAACAAATGCTATTAATAAACACTTATGGTACTATCTGACTAAACTGCAGATATTTATCACTTTGGTAAATGTTTACATTTAAACCAAATTTAAGAAAAATATTTGAAGAACTACACCCACATCCATTGTCACTTTTTGTCGTATCACCTGGGCTTATTTTCATCAAGGCTTTATCATTATCTGAAATTATCTCATTTATTTGTTTGTTCATTTATTGTCTATGTCCACTCTTCTAGAATGTAATCTCCATGGCAGTAGGGACTTTGTATATCTCGTTCATTGCCATATGCCTAGGGACTATAACATAGAAGCTGTTCAATTAATTGTTAATCAGCGAATGACTGTAACAAGACTTGAGAATGGTTGTCTTTTTGTTAGGAAAAGACTAAGTATTATAATCACAATGTCTACATAATTTTAAAAATATTCGCTCCTGAGTAATAAATTATTTGTGGTTAAGAGAGTAATGTTATTTCTTTTTAAAAAATGACTTGTCTTTTTTTTGTAGTTAAAATGGTCTTGGGAAAATTAGTGACTACAAGTAGGTGGGTGGGTAAATTTGGGATGATTTTTTGTAGTATTTCTTTGCTGCAGAATGCAGTCTAAACATTTCTGTGATATGTATATGAAAATGCACATCTCACCGTAACAAAGGAACATCTTTAAGAAATATTTTGTTAAAATGCATCATTTCTTTATAGAAATCATAAAGAGCAAAATATATCCTCTTAGTTTTGACCTGATTTACTTCATATACACTTTCTCTGGAACTGGAAAAAACTATTTTTCATTTTGTTAAAATATTTTCATAAAACTTGAATGAACCCTGTAAGTAGAACTCTTCCTTATTAGAAAAAATAGCAGAGAAACCACTTTGAGGGACAGGCACTACATTTAATGTTTTTATTTTCCTCAATGCCAAGTGTTTGCTTTAAGCAAGTGAGAAAATGCGTAAACATTGGCCTTGGGTTGGGTTAACTTCATTCTTATTTGTTTCATAAGGCCACTTGACATGCTTTTAAGTTATTTGGGTTAATCTTGCCTTTTTGCTTAATGGAGGTATAGATGTGGTAGAAACTTGGTGTTGCCCTCTATTTGCTATATACTTTGGAAATTCCACTCTTCAAAATAATTTTCCAAAGAGAGTTTAAAATTTCAGCTTCAGAAAAGTGCAATCCACATTAAATGAAGAAACAGGAAAGCCCCTCACATTCAAGACTTTTTTTGTGTGAAAGTTATGAAACAGCATGCCTGCAGCTCACATTTTTTTCACACATTGAACAGTGACCCCTTGTTCTTGACTTTTGTTCAAGAAATGAGATGCAGGTTGCCAGCCTGTTTGCGTCTGTTCTTGCCTTTTTTCCCCCTGTGGCCGTTGTAAAACGCACTCTTTAACCTAAGAGCAAGTTTGAAACCTTAGGTAAGTGAAAACTACTTGTCTCGGTTGGTAGATAAGAAATGTCAGAGCATAAAGTGCCATCTGTCCAAGGTTATAAATCTACATTTGATCTGTACTCTATATCAAACTCACCTATAAAGCCAAGGAAATATACATAAAAGAAGGCATACAGTGTCTTTTCCCTCAACATTTATGAATACTTTCAACTACATAGAAAAGTTGAAAATTTTATGGTGAATACCCGTATATCTAGCATCCAGATTCTATAATTTATAAGCTTTTTGTTAATTTGCTTAATCACATATCTATCCATTATTTGTCATACTTTTTTGTGCATTTCAAATTAAGTTGCAGGTATCCGGCCATTTCACAGTAAGTGTCATTTTGGAAGCCAAAAAAAAGATGCAATTGTTGGTGAACTTCGTGTGATTATAATTAACCTCTAAAAGATCTGTGGTATTAATTCATCACAAATCTTAGAATTCATCACTGTTAGAAAGAACCAACATTGCTATTAATAGCCTCTAAAAAGTAATGGATATTTTGAGTATCTTGTAATTATTATTATTATTATTATTATTATTATGTTGAGTCCTGTTGTGTCACCCAGGCTGGAGTGTAGTGGTGTGATCTTGGCTCACTGCAACCTCTGCTTCCCGGGTTCAAGCAATTCTCCTGTCTCAGCCTCCCGAGTAGTTGGGATTACAGGCGTGTGCCACCACACCTGGCTAATTTTTGTATTTTTAGTAGAGCTGGAGTTTCACCATGTCGGCCAGACTGGTCTTGAACTCCTGACCTCAGGTATATCTTGTAATTCTTACCACATTACTTTTAGCTATCCTAGACTTCCATCATTCACAGACAACCTGCACAATTTCTACCATATTTAAATACCGTGTGTAATATTACTTTCTTATTTTCTTTAAAATTATTTTTTCAATTGAAAAAAATTGAAATGTAAAACTTCACACTGCTGCCATATGTGGAAAACCAGTATCAATTGTTATTAACGAGTTAAACAGTTTTTTCTATACACTAAAATGAATTCATAACTATTAAGATAATTAAGGTGTGAGCTCTATATACTGTTATGTACACATTAACATGCATACCACACTTCGGGAAATACTGAGTTATAATCTCTGCTATGGTCTGGATATGGTTGGTTTGTCCCCAGCGAATCTCTTGTCAAAATTTACTCCTCAGTGTGGTGTTTTGGGAGGTGAAAGTTGTTTGGGTAACAGGGCAGATTCCTCATGAATAGATTAATACCCTCCCTGGGAGGTGGAGTGAGGAGTTCTCACTGTATTAGTTCCAATAGAGCCAGTTGTTAAAAATAGCCTAGCACCTCTTTGCACACTCTCCCTCCACCACCACCCCTTTCTCGCCATGTGACCTGTGCATATGCTGTCTCTCCTTCACCTTCTCCCATGAATGGAAGCAGCCAGCAGCGCTCACCCAATCTTCAACTTTCTGGCCACCAGAATCATGAGTCAAATAAGCCTTTTTCCTTTATAAATTACTTAGCCTCAGGTATTCCTTTGTAGCAACACAAAATTGACTAAGATAATCTCCATCTTTTGTATCACAAATGTTGGGCACAAGAAAAGTCAAAGCTGCATTGAAAGTTGAACACATAGATAACACCAGTCTGTTTTCTTTTTAAGGGACAAAAGCACCTTGTCGAGGTAAGACACTGGACTAGCTCCCATCTGGAGCTGGCGATGGCGAGAGTGAAAGGTCTCCTAACGCAGGGTTGGGGAGGGTCTGTCTGCAGTCTGAGATTGTGTCCCAAATGGGGCCCATTCTTCATGAACCCTGTAGGTGCCACACTGGCAGGAACAGAGCCAAAGCCCAATTCTTACAGCCTGCATTTCTGCCTTGAGGACTTCTCAGTGCTGTTTCCCTGAACACATTTTTTTTTTTTCTCATTTTGTTTCCTCTCACACTGTTAACCCTCTCCTACCAGCATATTTTCCCCTGAACTACCAACATAGGGTTGGTAGGAAATCAACAAAAACTTATCTTTCCTTCCTAAGATTAGAACCAGGGCATAGGAGCCAGACATAGAGATCAAAATACCAAATTTACTTTTGATAAAGATAAGCTGGAGAATATGGCCTGAGTCTATGGCCAAGTGGGCTTCTTCATACATCCTCTGTGATCTGATCATCCCCACCTAGTCACTGGTGGAGTTAATGAAAAAAGGCCTCTCCTGGCATGGGCAGAGCCTGTCAGCACCATAAAAGTATGTATTACCAACAGGCTGGTGTGTGGTGAAAGAATGCAGAAGGCCCCTAGCCAAGCATGCTCAAGTTCTTCTCAATTCACTACTCAGATGAGTCATTCTTTGTGACTTGGGGAACAGTAAATGAGGGGTTTAAAGAGAAGCTGGAAGTGGTTCTCTCATGCTCTTTTACCTTGAGAAGCAGCGAAATCCCCTCCCTTTTATGGAAATGGTAAAAGGACAGGATGTTATCCTCTAAAAATGACCTCCTATTGTTTCCTCTTAATAAAGGACCAAATTGTCACAAGATAAACTTTGGGACCCTTCTGTAAATGGAGTAGGAAGTGGAAATGCTGAACTGCACATAGGCAGTCAAAAAAAAAAAAAAACCACACATAGAGATTTTCCAGGTAATCACTAGACAATTGCTGCCATGGGGCACCCAGTTAATTTGCAAAGTGGCCCAAACAGCATATTCTCACCTCTCGTGGTAAATCCTTTCCCCTCAGGCCCCCATGGCCATGTGCCACCTCTGGCTGCCTTGGGCCTCAGATATCCCAATCAGTCTTGCCTTTCCTTCCTGTGCCCAGCAGAAACTGTCTCCTCCTTCTCTACCTCCAGGGAAATCTTGCCTTCCATTTGGTTTTATAATCTTGCCTGGAAGAATGTGGTCTTATCACCTGATTCAAATACTAACGTGTTAATGATGGATAGGGTTTATTTGTACTTTATTTTAAAACGGAAGCATATTAAACTATGCCTAAGAAAGTGCTGGGGGTACTTCTTAGGTTCTCCTGGTTCTTTTTGCTAACTGTGGGGTCCCTTGATGCTCCTGCTACAGTTCCATGTTATGTTCACCTCTGAAAGACTGTTGGCTTTTGTATTAGCCATCACAACTTCTCAGGTCTACTTTCATCCTCAGCCAGTAGTGAACAGTATTTAAGCCATTATCAGCCATATCCTTAATGCATTTAAACAGGGCCTAGGTCGCAAGGGATTTGTTGGGCTTCTGACAAATCACCTAGTGGAAATTCTATGAAAGTCAGAATTGCATATGTAAATTTTTTAAATATACATATGCATACGAAGGACTAACCAAAACAACTTTGAAAGAGAACAAAGTTGGAGGACCAACATTATCCAATTTGAAGGTGACTTATAAAGTGACAGTAATCAAGATGGTATAGTAATGGCATCAAAATAGGCAAATCAATAGAATAATAGTTCAGAAACAGATTCATACATATATAGACAACTGATTTTTGATGAGACAATTCAGTGAAGAAAGAATAGTCTTTTCAACAAATGCCACAACAGTAGAATATTTCCATGAAAAAAATGCTTTAATCCACATCTCATACCATATGTGAAAATGAACTCAAAATACATCATAGACCTAAATGTAAAGCCTAAAAGTATAAAACTTCTAGAAGAAAACCTTGGATTATGCACAGATTTCTCACCAAAGACATGACACATAAAAAAAATTTTTTTTGATAAACTGAACTTCATCAAATTTACAAACATCTGCCCTTTGAAAGACCCTGTTGAGAGAATAAGAAGATAAACCACAGATTGGGAGTATACATTTGCATATATCTGATAATGGCTGACATCCAGGGTGTATAAAAAAATTCCAAAACCTCAGTAATAATTTAAAAAACACTCCCCTTGCTCCCTGCAATGAGCAAAATACATGAACAAACACTTCATGAAAGAGTGTATATGAATAGCAAATAAAGACATGAAAATTAACAACTATCATTAGTCGTTAGGAAATGCAAATTAAAACTACAAAAAGATAACACCACAGGGCAATTAGAATGGCTGAATTTTAAAAGAGCGACCCTACGGGAAGAATGTGGAGGAAATGAGACTCTCATATACTGCAGGTGGGAACGTAAAATGACACAACCACTTTGGAAAATATTTAGCAATATTTTAAAAAGTTAAAAATATACATACCACAGGATCCAGACATTCCATTCCTAGATATTTATCCAAAAGAAATGAATGCATATGTCCGTAAGGAAAACTTGTACAGAAATTATCATAGCAGACTAATTTGTAGTAGCAAGATACTCATTTGACAAAGGTCTAATATCCAGAATCTACAAGGAATTTAAACAGATTTACAAGAAAAAAAAACCATCAAAAAGTAGGCAAAGGATACGAACAGACACTTCTCAAAAGAAGACATTTATGCAGCCGACAAACATATGAAAAAAAGCTCATCATCATCACTGATCGTCAGAGAAATGCAAATCAAAACCACAATGAGATACCATCTCACGCCAGTTGGAATAGTGATCATTAAAAAGTCAGGAAACAGCACATGCTGGAGAGGATGTGGAGAAATAGGAACACTTTCACACTGTTGGTGGGAATGTAAATTAGTTCAACCATTGTGGAAGACAGTGTAGCAATTCCTCAAGGATCTAGAACCAGAAATACCATTTGACCCAGCAATCCCATTACTGGGTATATACCCAAAGGATTATAAATCATTCTACTATAAAGATACATGCACATGTATGTTTATTGCAGCACTATTCACAATAGTAAAGACTTGGAACCAACCCAAATGCCCATCAATGATAGACTGCACAAAGAAAATGTGGCACATATACACCATGGAATACTGTGCAGCCATAAAAAAGGATGAGTTCATGTCTTTGCAAGGAGATGAATGAAACTGGAAACCATCATTCTCAGAAAACTAACACAAGAACAGAAAACCAAACACCGCATATTCTCACTCATAAGTGGGAGTTGAACAATGAGAACACATGGACACAAGGAGGGGAGCATCACACACCAGGGGGCCGGGGGGCTAAGGGGGCTAGGGGAGGGATAGCATTAGGAGAAATACCTAATGTAGATGATGGGTTGATGGGTGCAGCAAACCACCATGACACGCGTATACCTATGTAACAAACCTGCATGTTCTGCACATGTATCCCAGGACTCAAAGTATAACAAAAAAGAAAAAGAAAGTATATTATCTAGATGCATCCATTTAAATTTAATGGTTATTAAATTTATTAAACATACCTACAAAATATAAGTAAGACATGAATTAAAAAAAAAAAAAGAACAGTGCCTGACACTGCAATAAGAAATGATAACTATTACTATTAGGAGTGTGGCATCTATTAACAGTTTCCACCAGTAAACACAACCATTGTCAAATAATAAAGATCTGTTATAAAAATATTCAAGCAACAGAGATCTATTAAAAGTTTTATCTTTGCTTCAAAATAATCTGGAGTGAGGAGTATAGATTAAAGATTAGCCATGTACTGATCTTTATAAATGCTGGGGCTGGTAAAATCCCCTCTTTGCCTTTCACACTTCTCCCTTCTCCCATTCCATCCCTCAGAAGTAACATAATGGACACATTGATGGCTACACTTCCAGACTTTTCTATACATACAGAGAAATGTGAATGTTGGTACAAATACACATACACAGTTTTACACAAGTGGGGTCATATTGGATATATTGTTATGCAACTTGATTTTTCCCTTGATAATTTGTAAACCTCCTTTCTTGTTGGAATGAAGAATGTTCCTTATCACAGCTGAAGAGTAGGTACTTGTCTGATGAACATATTTTGCCATTTTCCTAGTGATGGGCATGTAGATCCCTTCCACACATTACAATTTTGTTCTGGTTAATATTTTCTCTCTTTTTTTTTCTATTTCTTTTTTTTATCATCTGTTTCATTTTTCCTTTATCTATTTTCTCTCTTTAGTACTAGAAGTCTACACTTCTGTCAGCTTCTAGGTTAGCACTCCCCACCCACTGCTTCCTTGAATGCTCTGAAGACCAATGAATTCTTTATTCTATGAGCCCGACCTTTATAGGCCAAAAAAGAGAGAGAGAAATAGCCAAGTGAATTTCTACTACTGTCACATTTAAGTCACAGTGCAGGCTGCTTTTGCTTTCCTGAGAAAGTATGTCAAGTATTTTTTATATTCTTCTTTAAAAATTATTTTCTTTAAAACCTTATTATTTTCTTGTTCTTTCTTTTCTTTTTCTTTTTCTTTGCCAGCAGAAAGTGAAGGAGACACACTTTCAAGTTTGCTTTTTAATTCACAAACTCAACATTTTTTTCTTTTCTGTTTACTAAGTCACACAATTTCCTTGGAGGCAGACCTTTATGTGTCCCTTTATTAATGTTTTGTCTTTTATTTTCCATATAAAGTAGTAAACTAATAAAATCTTTATTAGAATTTCTCTCCAACTTTGGAATCTTTTTATGAGGTTGTAGGAGCCTGAATAATGGTCCCAAAGCCATCTGTGCCCTAATCCCTGGAACCTGTGAATGTTACCTTATGTGGCAAAAGGGAGTTGACAGATTTAATTAAGTTAAGGATTTTGAGATGGGGAGATTTTCCTGTATTATCTAGATGGAGCCTAAATGTCGTCACAGGAGTTCCTCTGAAAGGGAGGCAAAGGGAGATTTGACTAAAGAAGAGGAGAAGGCAGTGTGCAGGTGGAATCAGAGATTAGAGTGATGCGGCTACGAGCCAACAAATGCCCACAGCCCTGGGAAGCTGGAGAAGGCAAGGAATGGGTTCTCTCTCTCCACTGGAGCCTCCAGAAGGGACTAGCCCTGCTGGTTTCGGTCTTCTGGTCTCTAGAACTGTGAGAGAACAAATTTCTGTTGTTTTAAGGTACAGAGTTCATGGTAGTCTGTTAGGAAATGAATATAGAACTCTATTCACAATGTTCTGTAATTCATTTTGCTTTTTTTTTTTTTTTTCAATTTGTTGCTTGTTATTGTTCTTGTTAATTGCTTTTCTTCCCAGTAGTCTGCAGACCTCAAAACAAAGTTATATATTTAAAACTGGTGATAAACAATGAGTTTATAATAGCCTTTCATAATATAAGTAGGGGCTTGTTTAACTCCTCACCTCACCTGTTTTTGCCTTCCCCACTGGCACTCTAGCTGCACCAAACTCCTAGGGCTTTGCTTTGATACGGTTCTGAATCTGCAGTCCCACTTACTAGAGGTGGTTTCTGCTATTTAGAGTTTTTTTTTTTTTCTTTTTCACCTTTATCAGTTTTTAAGACATGTAGCACTTATTTCCTGTTTTCTGTTCTAGGTATTTGAGTACACAGCTTATTGTGTCTGCTGGATTGTATGTATTAAAGGCAGGGATTTACTATACACTATACTTCCTTATCATCTTACCTGGAACAAAGTAGAAAGAAACTATTTGGGAGGTAATTTCCCAAATAATGGCCCCAAAGAGATTCATGCCCTAATCCCTGGAACCTGTGAATGTTACCTTAAAGAGCAAAAAGGATTTGATAGATTTAATTAAGCTAAGGATATGGAGAGGGGCAGATTGTCCCGGATTATCTAGATGAGCCCTAAATTTAGTCACAAGGATTCTGCTGAAAGGGAGGCAAAGGGAGATTTGACTATAGAAAAGGAAAAGGCAGTGTGCAGATGGAAGGAGTTATTGACACATTATAGATATAATAACTAATATTTACTGAGGATCTATGTTTCAGACACTGTACTATGCATTTTATATATTCTGTCTCAGTTTATCCTCACAAGAGCCATGTGAAGTGGTTTTCCAGTTATCCATTGCTACATAGTAAATTGTCCCAAAACCTGGTGACTTAAAATAATGATAGCATTGGCCGGGGGCGGTGGCTCACACCTATAATCCCAGCACTTTGGGAGGCTGAGGTGGGCAGATCACCTGAGGTCAGGAGTTCAATACCAACCTGCCCAACATGGTGAAAACCCATCTCTCCTTAAAAAAAAAAAAACAGCCAGGTGTGGTGGCGGGCGCCTGTAATCCCAGCTCCTCAGAAGGCTGAGGCAGGAGAATCACTTGAACCCAGGAGGCAGAGGCAGAAATGAGCCGAGATCACACCACTGCACTCCAGCCTGGGTGACACAGCAAGGTTCCATCTCGAATATTATAATAATAATAATAATAATAATAATAACAATAAATGACAGCATTTGCTTTGCTCACCAATCTGTGTTTGGACAGGTCGAGGCAGGGAAAGCTCATCTCTGCTCCGCTCAGCGTCAGCGGGGGTAGCTCGAAGGCTCAGGGTTGGAATCAGCTGAAGGTTCATTCACTGACATGCCTGGTGGCTGACACTGGCCATGGGCCGAAACCTTATTTGGAGCTGTTGACTGGAACACCTCCATTCTCTGTCTCCATGAGCTGCCTCACAATGGCGGCTGGGTTCCCAGGGTGAGTGCCCAGTGAGAGAGTGCCAGGTGGAAGCTGTCTCACCCTTGATGACCTGGCTTCAGGTGAGATGCAGCGTCATTTCCACGGCATTTTGTTCTTTGAGGCAATCACAAAGTGCCACCCAATTTCTAGAGGAGGGGAAACGGAGTCTGTCTCTTGATGGGATGTGGCAAGAACCTGTGGAATGGGAAATGTTGCTCCACTTTTGAGAATTCCTTCTGCTGCAGCAGAAGCTTGTCATGGTTAAATGATTAAAGCTTGTACGTGGCTGAGTGCTCAACATTCTGACTGCAAAGCTCAGACTATGATTCAGATATTTCTCTTACTATGTGACTTTTAAAACTGTTAATATCACATGATCAATTCCTTTTATAAACTCTAAACGAATTCTTATATGCACTCTTTATTATTTTTAAACAAAAATTTTTATTGATGCACATAGATGTACATAGTTTCAGGGTACATATGATCATTTAATACATTTACATAATTTATAAGATTAATCAGTGCATGTGGAATATCCATCACCTTAAATATTTGTCTTTATGCCCGAAACATTATTCTCTTCTAGCTATTTTGAAATCTACAATAGATTATTATTGACTATAGTCACCCCACTAATCTATTGAACACTAGGTCTTATTTTTTCTATCAAACCATATATTTGTACCCATTAATCAACTTTTCTTCACCCATACCACCCCCTCACCTTCCTGGACTCTGGTAACAACCAATCGATTCTCTATCTTCATGAGATCCACATTTTTAGCCCCTACAGATGAACTAGAACATGTGATGTTTTTCTGTGCTTGTTTTATTTCATTTAACATAACCTCAAGTTCCATCCATGTTGATGTAAGTGGCAAGATTTCATTCTCTTTTATGGCTAAATAATATTCCACTGTGTGTACCACATTTTCTTTATCCAGTCATCTGTCGATAGGCACTTTGGTTGATTCCATGTTTTGGCTGTTGTGAATAGTGCTGCAGTAAACATGGGAGTGCAGATGTCTCTTTGATATATTGATTTCCTTCCTTTTGAGTGTATACCCAGTAGTGGGATTGCTAGATCATATAGCAGTTCTATTTTTGGTCTTTTGAGGAAGCTCCAAACTGTTCTCCATAGTGGTTGTACTAATTTACATTCCCACCAGCAGCGTATAAGAGTTCCTCTTTCTCTGCCTCTTTGTCAGCATTCATTATTGCCTGTCTTTTTGATAAAAGTCACTCTAACTGGGGTGAAATGATATTTCATTGTGGTTTTGATTTGTATTATTCTGATGATTAGTGATGTTGAGCATTTTTTCATATACCTGTTGGATTTGTCTTCTTTTGAGAAATGCCTATTCAGATATTTTGCCCATTTTTTAATCCGATTGTTGTTTTGCTATTCAGTAGTTTGAGCTCCTTATATATTCTGGTTATTAATCTTTTGTCAGATTGGTAATTTGCAAATATTTTCTCCCATTCTGTGGGTTGTCTCTTCACTTTGCTGACTGTTTTCTTTGCTGTGCAAAGCTTTTTAGCTTGATGTAATCCCATTTAGTCTATATTTACTTTGGTTGCCTGGAGCGCTGTTCGTTTTTCCATAGGAGGACTATATATGAATTATTTTTCAAATGTGTATAGATACTGTTGTGCTGCATAACATACTAATTCACAGAGCATTTTTGAATTTTTGGTAGTTTTTTATCCAGGGAAAGGGAATAGCATTTTCAAGGAAGCAGAGGTGAGAGGGTATAGCATGTGTGGAAAACAGCGTGGAGTGAAATGGCCAGAGCAGAAGTAGGGGAGAGCAAGGCTGTAAGAGATGAGTTTACAAGCAAGCAGGGCCATGCCACAGGAAGGCAAAGAGCTTAGACCCAATTCCCGAGGCAAGGAGGAGCCATTGAAACGTTGTAAGCAGGGAAGTGATGGAGTTCAGGCCTGATTCGTGTGTGTGTGTGTGTGTGTGTGTGTGTTTGTTTGAGACAGAGTTTCACTCTTGTTGCCCAGGCTGGAGTGCAATAGCTGGATCTCGGCTCGCTGCAATCTCCATCTCCCGGGTTCAAGCGATTCTCCTGCCTCAGCCTCCCAAGTAGCTGGGATTACAGGCGCATGATACCAAGCCCGGCTAATTTTTGAATTTTTAGTAGAGACGGAGTTTGATGATGTTGGCCAGGCTGCTCTCAAACTCCTGACCTCGTGATCCACCCGCCTTGGCCTCCCAAAGTGCTGGGATTACAAGCGTGAGCCACCGTGCCTGGCCTGCCTCTGATTTTTAAATGACCACTTCGGCTTCAGTATTGAGAATTTAAAAGCATAGGATTTGGAGTGATATGTAAATCTCAATTCACCCACTTACTGCATAATTTGAATTTGCTTAGAATATTTTATGCTCTTTCACTTCGTAGACGCAAGTGATTTTCAATTCAGGAAAGGTTTTTTTTTTCTTTTGATATCTTTGGCTTTTTAATTTTCCTGGTATCTTATTAACAGTGCATCGATTTAAGTTCAAATCCTGGGTTCCAACTGAGAGTTGGGCACATCTGTTCTAGTAAGACAGAGTGCTCTCCAATCTGCCCAAGTTCATCGGGAGGGGCTTAGCTAATGGCATAACAAATAAAACCTGAAGTCTCGGTGGTTTAATATGATAAAGGGTTATCACCTGCTTGTGAAAAGTCTGATATAGAATGAGAAACTATTCTCTACTTTGTAAATTATGGCCCCTGGAACACATAGCAGGGGGAGATAAAGCTGGAAGGTTCCATGAGATGAGTTAAAGTCAGGCCTGGAGTGGCTTCTGTCACTTCCACCCACACCCCGTTGGCTAGAATTCAGGCTTCAATCTGACTGCAAGGAGGCTGGCAAATGCAGAGGTGCACGGGGGATATTTGACCAGTACAAGTGGTTTCTGCCATCTTCCTCCTCATCCAGATTTTCTGTTACTCTCAATCAATTAAAATTGAGATTCTCATAATGAACGGATGCAGTTTTTTTGTTTCAAATTCTGTCTACAGCATATCATTTCTGAGGACTAGACGCCTCTCCAGTACTCCCTACTTACAGCCTAGGTGTTTTTCTGGAGTTTGCCCTCTCCTGATGCTAAGGTGCCTGTTAGAGAAATGCAGACAAAATTCCAACAGTCTTAAAAAATAAAGTGTACGATTGAGTAATGGCTACATGGTTCCCTGCTTGACACGGATGGGTTGAAAGGAACATACAAAGTGTCATCCTGCCTTTTAAACAGGTGGATGTCTTTTATATGACCATGTCTAATGTTTTTCCCTTATTTCTAAGTTTTAGACTTTAAGATCCATAAAATTATTGTTTTTATTTTTTATTTTTTTCTACTCTCATCTGCTGAAGGGACCCACATAATTATTAAACTAAATTAATTAGCTACTAATACATGTAAATTATTTATCTAGTAGGGTAAGAGAATGGATATCTTGGTTAGCTGATTTTTTAGTAGGTACAAGATTTCACCATGTTGGCCAGGTTAGTGTTGAACTCCTGACTTCAGGTGATCTGCCTGCCTTGACCACCCAAAGTGCTGGGATTACAGGTGTCAGCCACCAAACCAGGCCAAGCTGACTGTTAATTAAACACTATCAGGAATTACAATGTAATAAAAATATACTACAATAAATATAATTAAACTTCCTTTGATAATTCAAAAGTCACCTCAGAATCCCAAAGCAGTTCAACATCTATGTAAAATATTTTAATATGTATTTTACATATTTTTAAAGCACTTAGACTTTACAAAGTACTTCCATATGTTTATATCTTATTTAATCCTTATAATTCCATGCAGTGGGATTTATTATCCCCATTTGTTGAAGAAATGAATCGGAAACCCAACATTACAAAGCTTGAGACAAGCTGTCTTTATACTGATGACCATCAGTAATTATTGTCAGTCCTGCAGACATGACAATCTGGCAGAATTCTGACATGGATGGACCTTGAATTTGGTTATACACCTGATGATAATTCCTTAATAAAAAGTTGCTTATTTGTCTTTTGTTGTCATAAGTGTTCATTACAGAACTAAAAAATAATGAAGTTCTAGCTATTGGTTGTTAGGATTCTGGATAATTGGGAGTTTATTCTGTTTTGTTTTGTTTTTGAGACAGTCTCATTCTGTCCTCCAGCTGAAGTGCAGTGGCACAATCTCAGCTCACTGCAACCTCTGCCTCTCTGGTTCAAACGACTCTTGTGCCTCAGCCTCCTGAGTAGATGGGATTACCGGCACACACCACCATGCCTGGCTAATTTTTTTGTATTTTTAGTAGAGATGGGGTTTTGCCAAGTTGCCTGGGCTGGTCTTGGGGTTACCGGGGTGAGCGACCATGACTGGCCTCTGTTTTTTATTTGTTATATTTAGATCCATACAAACTTCATTATAAATGAACAACTGGTACCAATTCAATTGTTAATTTAGCTTTTTTACTAAGGCTGAAATAAAGTAGACACTTTCTTTTCTCTTTTTCTTTTTTCTTTCTTTCTTTTTTTTTTTTAGACAGAGTTTTGCTGTCATGGCCTAGGCTGGAGTGCAGCGGCACAATCTCGGCTCACTCCAACCTCCGCCTCCCTGGTTCAAGCGATTCTCCTGCCTCAGCTTCCTGAGTAGCTGGGATTACAGGCGCCCATCACCAGGCCCAGCTAATTTTCTGTATTTTTAGTAGAGACAGGGATTCACCATGTTGGGCAGCTGGTCTTGAAATCCTGACCTCAGGTGATCCACCTGCCTCGGCTTCCCAAAGTGCTGGGATTATAGCTGTGAGACACCGTTCCCGGCCAAAGCAGACACTTTCTGTATTTTAGATTTTACTTAGCATTATTTTCTAGAGGTTTTTTTTTTTTTTTTCTCTAAAGGGAATTATTATTCTTAAAAATATGGTTCCTAAGAAGTACTGGAAAATGCATCTCTAGTTAACAGGGAAGAATGTGAAATCTTCTATTTTACATATTCCTTTTCCTTTTTAAGAAAAAAAGAATAAAAACATCTCAGAATTTCACATATACAGATGAGTTTGGGAAAGCTTATTTTCTGTCTTTAAGTTTGGAGCATTGGCATTGTAGAAAAACACAACCTATATTATCTGTCATATTCACTGTCTATGTTTTTTATGTCATATTTGTTAACAAGAAAGCATTCAAAAGCAATTACACAACTTTTAAAAATCCATCGTTTCCCAATAAGCTCCCAAGGCTGGTTTTGCTGGTGTGCAGGGTTCTGCTCTGACAGTGTGCGCTGTTTCACATTAGCCCGTGGCCCTCAGAGAGCTCATCAGCCACGGCAGGAGGAAATTCACTGCACAGGGGTTCATTGGCCCTTCACTAACATATTTCATTTCCGTTGTGAGGACCTTGCTCAGTTGCACAGATCTGTCCTGGCAATGGCAACCTAGCAACCCGGTGGAGCGGAACCGACCCTGGGCAGCGCTCCGAGGTAGAAGGGTGCAGGGAGACGTTAATTATTTACAGTGCTGGATTAGTGAAGCTGTGAAGAGCACCTAGGCCACCATCCACTGGAGTTAATTGCCTTTTCATCTGAAGTGTACACACACAATATGCTTATCTGAGGACCTGAAAATATGCTGGTTTAATTACCTGTTTCTTGGTGGATAAAAAGCAATTTGTAAAGCTGAATGATCATTAAATTTAATATAAATTAATCAAATATTAGAATGATCAATTTTCTGAGTAGCATTATCAGTTCTGCAAAAAAAAGAAAGCTGTTCAAATTTATTTAAAATTTATGTTAAATACTATGTCCAACACTTGTGGTCTCATATTAAAATGATCAAAGGCTAATATTAAACCAGGCGTGGACAGTCACTGCTTAAGTTGCATTTGAGTCTGGGAAACATTCCTCTTATTATTAGTAGCAACAAAAAGTTAAAATCAGAGATTACTACATAGAACAAAGAGGAAACACTATAGTTTCTCTGGTGTGTGTGTGTGTGTGTGCGTGCGCGTGTGTGTGTGTGCGTGCGCGCGTGTGTGTGTGTGCACCTGTGACCAAGCAAGAAAAGGCAACAACATTCATTAAGCCAACTATATTCCAGGTGCTTTAAATACATTGTCTTTGTGCTAGGTATTATTATTATCCCCACTTACAGACAAGGCATCTGAGACTTACGGGATAGTGCAGTTTGCCCAAGGTGATGAAGCTGGGATTTGGATTCGGGTCTGCCAGGACCTGAAGACCCCTGTCTTTTCACTACACTGGAGGCCAGACCAAATGACTTAAGGTGCGAAGAAGATCAGATTGGCTCACAGTGGGTGGTAGGGGAAAGGGTTGGAGCTGTGGGGATTGGAAGCAGGCACACCGGTTAACTCCACTTTCATTCACACCTGATATTCCTACATCTTCAGTACAGGTGGTTAGCATCCTCACTTGAGCCTCAGCTGTGTTCTTTACTGGGATTCAGCATGCCTGGCCTTGTCTGCCAAATGGAAGGTCTGGGCCAAACAAAAGGACCTTAGCTTAAGGGGTTGAGGAGCCTCGGAGAGAACTCATCCCAGAGAAGGAAGAGACATCACTATGATTTTGTCTGTTTCAAAGTCTTAGTGTCAAAGAGAGGTATCATAAATAATTAAATCATGCTGAGTGGTCTGAGATGAATCCTATCCTCTTCTGTCCTTTCCTCTTTCCTTCCATAGGTACCAGACCTGCATGAGCTCTGAAGGCTCTCCCTTGCTTCTGGCACCTCTGCTTCTGCCTTGGTGTTTGCTTCTTGCTGAACTTGAACTAACCCAGAAGCACTGTCCCAGCACCTTCCCCCATGTTACAGGCCATTAGGCAGCTCTAGCATTTTTGAGAGAATGGAGCCCTGAGTGCCTGGTGGTTGTGGTCTTGAACATGTGTGACTCCACCTTCATCCCAGGGGCCACTTGACACACTTGGGGGCACTCTGCAGAAGGCTAGGCTACCTGAGAAGCAAGTGGGGCAAGGTCCCATGAAACCTGGGCTATGGCTGCTTATGTGACTGCATGGTGGACACAGGTGATGAGACTCAGGAAAACTGAGGTTACAAACACACAATGAAAATACCACACCAGGTCTGGGTGTGGTAGCTCAAGCCTGTAATCCCAGCACTTTGGGAAGCCAAGGCAGGTGGATCACTTGAGGTCAGGAGTTCAAGATCTACCTGGCCAACATGTGAAACCCTGTCTCTACTAAAAATACAAAAATTAGCTAGGCATAGTGGCACATGCCTGTAATACCAGCTACTCAGGAGGCTGTGGCAGGAGAATCACCTGGGAGGTGGAGGTTGCAGTGAGCCGACATCGTGCCATTGCACTCCAGCCTGGGTGACGGAGCGAGACTCCATCTCAAAAAAAAAAGAAAAAAAGAAAAAAAAATCACACTGAACTGATAACAACTGCTATCATAACCATAAGGAGCCCCATGTTTAGTTTCTATAGCAAGAATGTTACAACCATTTTGTATTTGTAAATTAGGCAAAACATATTTGCTGCTTGCCATATGGTAGCCACTATACTAAGCTTTTTATTTGCTAACCCTAAGGCAGACACTTATTCAATATCCATTACTCCAGTCCTTTACTCTAACAACACCCTGCTTTTATTTGAGACAACAATGTGCTCAGCCTCTGGTCATGGTTTATGACACTCAGTCATGACCCTCCTGTTCTCTGTAGTCCCAGCTTCTTTTCACGAAGGGAGGGAGACTGGGTTATGGAACACACTTCTAGAAGACTACAGGTGAAACCCCTCATGCCTTTCAGGACTTTGCTCAAGTGTCACCTTCCCTTACCATCCTGTTTAAAATGATAGGCCCTGGCACATAGAAGGCACTCAATATATTTTTTTAAAGTCAGGTGTGGTGGCGTGTGTCTGTAGTCCTAGCTACTCAGGAGGCTGAGGCAAGAGGATTGCTTAAGCCCAACAGCTTGAGGCTGCAGTGAGCTATGATTGCACCACTGTACTCCAGCCTGTGCAACTGAGTGAGACCCTGTCTCTAAAGACAAACCAACCATTTTTTAGAGTGAACTCATGAAAATAAAATTAGAAAAATCTCTGGAGAAGGTACTGAACAGCAAGCACAGATGCCCAGGGAGAGGAAGATGCCTGGCATGTTTGGTGAACAGGAGGCCAGCATGACTGGGATGGGGTGATGGAGGGGAGAGGAAGGAGGGATGGGACCAGGTGACAATGGAGGGCCTGCCTGCACAAGGGTTTGCAGGGCACAGAGAGGCACTGGGATCATACTCTGAGTGATCATACTATGAGGCTGAGGAAGGACTCTGTGCAGAAGGATGACAGCATCTGACAGCATCAATTTAAAATTACCATCTGGTTGTGGCTGAAAGAGACTGAAAATGACAACACAGAAGCAGGGAGAACAGGAGGCTGCTGCAAAATCCAAGTTGGTGATGATGCAGCTTGGACCATGGTGGTAGCAGTGAGGGAAAAGAGAAGTGATTAGGTTTCGCATGCATACTGAACGTGTAGTCAACAGGACTTGCGGACAGATTGGATGTGGATTGTGAAAGAAAGGAGATGAAGGATGACCTTAAGGCTTTTGCCCCAAGCAACATCATGGCTGGAAGGATTGCTAGAGGAATGGCTTTTGGAGGGAAACATCAAGCACTCAATTTTGGACATGTTTAAGTTTGAGATGCCTATTAAACATCCAAGTGGAGATACAAAAGGTCAAACAGATACACATCTCTTGATTTTAGAGAGAAGGTCAGGTCACAGAGGTAGTATTTAAAGCCTTGAGAGTGGATGAATGCACCTAGAAAGTGAGTGCAGAAAAAAGAAAGAATAAAAGAAGTTCAAGTGTAAGGATGAGCCCCGGGAAACTTCAATCATGATGACAATAATATGTGCTAGGCACAGGCCCCTTATCTGCAGGTGCTCATTTGCCCCTTACGTAAATGCTGCAAGGTAAGTTCTCTCAACCTGACTTGATGGAAGGGGAATCTGTTTCACAGAGCTGGGTCATCTGTTCAATGGCACACAGGTGGTTAAGAGCTAAAACCTACCCGACAAAGTTTTCTTTCCTCTAGCAATCTAACTGATAAACCTTGGTATTATCCTTTGTCTTCCCTTCCCCATCCAACCAGCCTTTCATTTCTACTTTCACATTAAGCTTTAGTACAGGGCATCCTAATCCTTTGCCCTGAACAATTCATCCTGCCTCCATTATAATAGGATTTCTTGCCATGAGACTCTTCCCCGCTCTAGTTCATTCCTTGTTTCCTAAAAATAAAGCTGTTCGGGTCAACTTCCTGTTTAGTCCTTCTATTCATTCCTCATAAATTCTAATCCAGCTCCTTAGCTTGGTAAACAGGAGTCTTCACAATCTGGCTCCAAGCTCTTCTGTGTCTCAGTTTCACATATGGTTTTTGCTTTTTGGTGCCTATGCTAGGCTTGACCAGCATAGGCAGAAAAAGGCAACTGCAGTACATGATGTTAGGCACCTGATGGTGTGCCCTGTGTCTTGTTCCACAACTCAGAGGAAAGCTTTCTGCTTGTCACCATGAAGTATGATGTTTGGTGTAGTATTGTTTTATACACCCTTCATCAGATTACAGGAATTCTTTCTGTAGATGCTAAGAATGTATTGTTATTATCATGAATGGATGTCAACTTTTATAAAATGTTTTTCTGCATCAGCTTGGCATCATAATTTCTCTCTTTTGATTAACCACTGATTTATTTTCTACTCTTAAATTAACCTTACCTTCCTTGGATACACTCAACTTGGTCTTCATGTGTTAACCTCTTTAAAATATATATATATATATATATATTTTTTTTTTCTGGATTTGATTTGCTAATATTTTGTTTAGCACACGGCCCTACAGTTTGTGCAGTGACCCAGGGGAAGCACTTGTTTTGGAAAGGTGGCCAAAAGCAAGCTGATAAGTAGGAGCAGTTTGATTTCCCCTTCTGCCTGGGATGAGGACCTCTGAGTGGATGGCAAGGATTGGGATGGAGGGGACATCCAAAGTTCTCTATTATTATAGGAAAATAAAAATTTTGTTATTGAAAACATTCATTAAAAAAAGAACACTTTCATATTCAGTACAAAATTCGGCACATATTTGGTACAAAAACTGAAATAGATCTCATTGTTAAAATTCAAAAATTTTAATAGCAGGGAAATAAAAGTCTATAAATAAGCCTCTCTCTACACACACACACACACACACACACATATATGTTCAGCTTGCCAGTTCACCTGACAAAAAAACAAATAGAGAGAAAAAGTCCCCAAAACACCCCTTCAGGAAGCTTTTTTACATCACATCCAAGTATGACCCCTTCTCTGTGACTTTGATTAGGCCAAGGTTGATAAGAACGGTCTTTTCCAGTTCCAGATAACTCTCATAGTCCATTTTTAATTCAGCCTCCATTTGTTCTTTTGACTTCTGATATATTTTCTAGGGGGGGAAGAAAAACAAGACATCCTTATAAAACACTGATATCTAAAAATACCAAAGGATGAGAAGGGGCTGTTTGTGAATAGTTGACCTGGGTGCTGTTTTCTGGAAAGGATTGGATGGAGGGCAGGAAGGCAGGAGGGTAGGTGGGTGGGAGGCAGTCAGATGTGCTGGGAAAGGAGGGAGTGGAGGGAAACATGGTCCCCAACCACTCTCTCTCTCTCTCAAAAACAAATCCCTTTTTCCAGCCTTCTTCCCTTGTTTCCCTTATGTAGACTGGAGGGTGACTAATAGCCTAGAGGTTGCAGAATTCTTTTGAGATCCCCCTCTTCTGAGCCCCATATGAAGGGCATAGCTTGTGGATCACACGGCAATGACTACTCTTCCCAGGCTGAGTCTCCAGCTGAAATTCCAGTTAGGAAAATTCCCATTTCATATGCGATTACAGCAGTGATTATTATTATCCTTTGAGGAGGGAGCTGTATCCAGATTATATGTTTACAAAGAGATGGATGTATGATTTTCCTGAAATCTGTGTTGAACTGTACAGCCTCATCCTGGCACCTGCTGAGCACTCATACAGGCCAGCCTTGCTGGATGAACATGCGAACACTTTCTATGTGCCAGTCATTGGCTAAGTGCTGTAAATATTTTAACTCATTTAATCCCCATTGCAATCTTCTGAGGTTGTTACTGTTTCCATTTTCCCCTTTATCAGCCATTGCTTAGAAGGAGACATTTCTGACTAACATTAGTTGTTTTTACTTAATGACTTTTTTCTTGTTCTAAATGTAACAGAGGAGCCCTTTCAAATTCATTCACATATCTACAAATCTATTAATAGTTCCAGCGAAAATTTGAGAAGTGGTGGCTTTACTTAAAAGAGGGCACCATATCAAATGGAAATGAAGTAACAAGAAGTTGGGAACGTTTTGGAAATTGAAAAGTATAATACAATTTAAGGTATTATTATTATAATATTCAGGTGTTTAAAAAGTATTTCACATGCAAATCATTTTTGGATTATCCACAATTCTACTTGCTCCCATTGATGTAGATAATTAGGAGCTGTTGCTATGGTATTTAAACACTCATAATAGTCATGGATAATTGCTGGAGAAGGGGAAGGGTGGCAGATTATCTCCAATAATAGAATCTCAACAAACTAACATTTTTTAAGTGTGCAAAAGAACAAAACTAAGATCAATTTGTTTGTAGCAGTGGAATGGAAAGAAAGGTTAATAAATTGGCATTCTTTTACACTTTGTCTCCAAACATGTTTTTGAAATGAGATCCTCTGCTTTTATTGCACTAATTAGTATCTATCAATAAGTGATAATGTTAATCTATTTGCTAATGCAGCACATTACAATATTTCCACATGCTAATGCTTTTCTTTTCTTTTCTTTTGAGACAGAGTTTCGCTCTTGTTGCCCAGGATGGAGTGTAATGGCAAAATCTCGGCTCACTGCAACCTCGCCTCCCGGTTCAAGAGACTCTCCTGCCTCAGCCTCCCGAGTAGCTGGGATTACAGATATGCACCACCACGCCAGGCTTATTTTGTATTTTTAGTAGAGACAGGGTTTCTCCATGTGGGTCAGGCTGGTCTCGAACTCCTGACCTCAGGTGATCCACCCACGTCAGCCTCCCAAAGTGCTGGGATTACAGGCGTGAGCCACCGTGCCCGGCACCACATGCTAATGCTTTTGAGACTGAGGGCCTCATGTGAGTAACTGTGTTTGAGGATGTATGTATTTGGCTATACGGAACCTACAGATGGGATCAATGATGAAATGTTGGTAACAAAAGAGCAAAGGAGAGAGAGAGCAAGAGGGAAACAGAAATTGAGACTGAGGTGATCTCAAGTGAGAAAGACAGAAAAGCCTAATTCACAGAATGTTTAAAAGCCCAAAATTCCAGTGGGCAAGGGAAGACCAGCAGAGTCACAGATTTCCTATCAAACAGGGAGAAGCTGAGAAAGAGGGGCACGGGGTGCTTTAGAGCTTAGGTTCTTTTTTGACAGAGTTTAGGATGGATGTGCCCTGTACCAATCTCCTCTATTTCAAGTTTCATAGCTTCAGCATATTATATACAGTAAAATTCACCTCTCTCTCCACCCCCTCATATCTATCCATCTATCTATCTATCTATCTATCTATCTATCTATCTATCTATCTATCTATCTAATCTATTTATTATTATAATAGCTCTATTTACTGAAAGTCTATTTGTCACATTCTTTAACTGACAGCCTTACAGTAATCTTAGTTACTAGTATTCCCATTTTCAAGATAAGAGACCTGAAGCTCAGCAAAGGTGACAGCCTTGCTCTAAATCTCATAGCTAGTAAGTGGCAGAGTTGGGATTTGAGCCCACGTGTCTTGATTCCATATTCAACTCCTTTTGCACCACCTTCTTTAATGCATTATTCACCAGATATTAAAATTCTATAATGAAAGCATTCAAATTTTGCATTAATGTACCTGTACTAAAGGACTTTGAAATTATAGAAAATTTCAGAAGCTTAAATTGGACAGAATCTCACTAGTTGTCTAACTGGCAGTGAGCTAGGAAATCAAAGAAATGCACTTGACTCTCATGAGAACAAGAGAAGAATGTGAAAAAGTATAACTTTTCTACGGAAACTGTGGATTAAGCCAAACAAATATATTTCCACTGGTGTTCAAGGAAAACATCTTTCATTTCTGAAATTTAACTTACAACTTTTTTCTTCGCCATTTCTTGTTCCATTTCTTTCTTTTCTTGCTCACGAATTATTTTGCGCTGTTCTACGTATTCCAGATGCTTGACTTCTCTTTCAAAGTAGTGGTTAATACTTGTCATCTGTTAGAAACAGATGCCTGTGAGAGGGTGACATGCAGGAAGCCCCCATGACCTTTACAAGGCTCTGTTAGAATTTCTGCTGCTTGTAATTAGGTAGACGACCTACCTATTTTACCTCCCTAATCTACTTGATCATTATCTAATGATCATCTACCTAATTATTATGTAGATATCTATTTTGTGATACTTTAAATCTCTTAGGTGAATATAATTTGGAAATTGTACTCACAGGTCTACTACCTGAGGAGCTGGCACAATTCAGGGGCTACTGTGCTAACGTTTAGGGCTCTGTGACTTGGAGGTTTCCAAAGTAGGGCTGGAAGGAGAGAGCTGCAATTCAGGGGTTGCTTTTCCCCCCATTTCTTCCTTCTTCCTTCTAAATCTGAGGGAAGTTTCATATCATCAGTCAAACTTAGAAAACCCAGATGAGGATCTCAATGTAGATCCTAGAGGGACTGGAAGCAGAGCTGAGCTCCTGGTCCCTGGAGGGCTTCATGTGTTGGCATAGAATAGAAGCAGGGAAGTCAGCAGAGACCTCGGGGAAGGCAACCAGGGGAGAGACAGCCTTTTGCCTGCCGGTAACTAGGCCGATGTTTGGACTTGCAGCAGGCTGAAATCTGTATGTTTAATGTTCATTGTATATACATTTATATATTTCTATTCATTGATCTTTTTAAAGCCTCATTGTTAACATTGTTTGAAACACTTGGGTGGTGGGTACCGGGTGGGGGGGTGTAGAACACTGCCAGTTCAGCTGTGCTGCCTGCTATATTCCAACTTGGGTTGGGAACCGGTGGGGATGGGTGATGGAGAGATGCATGAACATGTCAACTGGGCCCTCAGGGAAGGGTATCACTGAAATCAGCATCCCACGCTTCGGTTACAATAGGAAAAGTGACATTTTCTGATTATGAATCCCCAAGTCATATTCTCTCAGAGTCTGGACTTCATTTACTTGGTTTCCTTCTGATGTCATGTTTGGGGCTTTTTTTAAAGCTTCAAACTATTAACTCATACAACAGAAATACATCCTCTTATTTACTGTATGAGTCTTTTGTTCCCTTACAGAGGAAAAATGCTGTCATTTCCTTTTTTTTTTTCTTTTTTTTGAGATGGAGTCTCGCTCTGTTGCCCAGGCTGGAGTGCAGTGGCCGGATCTCAGCTCACTGCAAGCTCCGCCTCCCAGGTTTACGCCATTCTCCTGCCTCAGCCTCCCGAGTAGCTGGGACTACAGGCGCCCGCCACCTCGCCCGGCTAGTTTTTTGTATTTTTTTTAGTAGAGACGGGGTTTCACTGTGTTAGCCAGGATGGTCTCGATCTCCTGACCTCGTGATCCGCCCGTCTCGGCCTCCCAAAGTGCTGGGATTACAGGCTTGAGCCACCGCGCCCGGCCAATGCTGTCATTTCTAACATTTTTTAAAAGACACATCTCGGCAATATCTGGTCACATTAATTCTCAAAGTCATGTTACTAACCTCATTGGTGGAAGGGCGACTTAATGTCCAAGGAATTTCTAATATATGCAGTGTTCCATAATAATCGGCTATGGCTATAAATTGCTGTTTAGCTGAAAGATTTAAAATAAATGGGAGGAAAAAATCAGCAAACAGAAAACCATCTTAAGCAGTTAAACATGAAATATGTTTTTGTTTTGTGTTCTCCCAGAGGACCTACTGTGATTCCAATGATCTTGGCATTTTCATCAGATGTTCATGGCTGGACCATGTAAACATGTACAAGTCATTTTTCCCAGCTGATGAAATGAAAGCTAAGACTGAGCCTTTGTTGGCCCCCCCTGCTGCCTCAAAACTTGTATTTCTGGTGACTGTATAAGGAATATGGCTCCTGGCTGAAGTTGACTATCTCTGTGACTGGACCCACTGGGCATACTTGAGAAGAAAGCAAGGAGAACACATAGAAAGATTTTCAAAGAAAAGTCATGAAGTTCATTTTCACCGAACACAGAAAGGGCTAAAGGGTACCATTATCCAGAAGAATTTCAAAGATGTAGCCAGAACCACAGGTCTTATTGTAAAAACAAGTAGCTTCCTTTGAACATTTAAAATGGGTATAATATGCAAAGTGTTTGAGATTTTTAATCTTCTTCTTCTCCTTCTTCCTCCTTCTACCTTTTTTTTTTTTTTTTTTTTTTTTTTTTTTTTTTTTTGAGACAGGGTCTCCCCCTGTGGCCCAACCTCCTAGGCTTAATCAATCATCCCACCTCAGCTTCCTGGGTAGCTGGGACTACAGGCTCATAGCACCATGCCCGGCTAATGTTTGTTTTATATTTTTTGTAGAGACAGGGTCTTGCCATGTTGCTCAGGCTGGCCTTGAACTCCTGGACTCAAGTGATCTTCCCACCTCACTCAGCCTCCCAAAGTGCTGGGATTAGAGGTGTGAGCCACCATGCCCGGCCTGAGAATTTTAATTTTCCATCTCACTGTGTGTGTGTTCTTTTCCTTTTTAGTAGGTCTGCTTCAAATTGCAAAATCCTGGATTCATAATCCCTGTAGGTGTACAAAGCAATGTTTTACACCAAAGTGGGAAAAGATACTTGGGTGGTACATATGGCTAAGCAGTAGTCTGAATGTGACACTCAAGATGCTGAAGACTGAGTTTCCAAATCTAACATTTCTGAGAAATGGATAGCAAGAGAATTTCATGCTGTATACCTTTGGAAACAATGGAAAACTTCTTTTAAAAAAGGCAGGTGGATTACAGTGATTCACCCCTATAATCCGAGAATTTTGGGGGGCTGAGGCAGGAGGATTGATCACACCACTGCACTTCAGCCCAGGCAACACAGCAAGATGTCTTTGCAAAAAATTAAAATAAAATAAAAAGAGGCAAACATACTGGATTTACATAGAAATTACTACTTGGGTGAAACAGAAAAAAAAAATGGAGACAAAAGACATACATCACATTTCTATAGACACATCCTTGAATTTATGCTTGCTTTGTTATATAGTACTTTTTCCTCATAGTTGGTTCAAAGGTTAAAGCTTAATACATACATATATAACCCCAGATAATAATTTTATCTTATGAAGAGAATTGCTTGATATTAGCCAGGGGAGAACCACAAAAGTGATATAATATTAAAAATATGATTTGTAATGAAAATTAAAGAAACAAAATTTATTCCATCTGGGAAAAAAAACAGCAAAAGATCACAAAGATCTAGGGCTCACCCTGTCTGACCCGGAGAAGAGAAGGATGTTTCCCATTGTGTGGTTCAAAACCAGCCTCTGCCTGACACATGTCTCAGAAATCATTCTTGATAAGGCAACAGTGAGAGGAGCTCAGGTTGTGTCCAAGGTTTGAGAGCAAGAGAGAAGGAGAAGGAAGAGGAAAGATGGGAAGGAAAGGGAAGAGAGGAGAATGAAAAGGAAAGGAAGAGAAGGGAAGGGATAAGAAGGGATGA
Source organism: Mandrillus leucophaeus (assembly GCF_000951045.1). NCBI lineage: Eukaryota > Metazoa > Chordata > Mammalia > Primates > Cercopithecidae > Mandrillus > Mandrillus leucophaeus. The sequence goes on from NW_012102421.1 coordinate 4,366,529, forward strand.
GCAAGAAGAAAAACAAAAAACTAAGAAATAAACATTGGAGGCTTTTCAGATGAATGTCAAGATGTTCCCGAGTTACCCAAAAATGACTTAGTTTATTTAGTTAGAATTAACATACGAGAAAAGATCCAGGGTTTGATGCAGGTGATCATAGTTATGCAAATGTTTTGAGACTGGGCCGGTTCATGGGTTTTCTCCAGAAGGTCCCAGATATCAATATATCCATCTTCTCGGCCGATATAGAAAACTCCGGGCCGAGTCAGGGACCAGTGGCCTGAGGTGTACCTTTTTGGTGCACAGCATGACTGAAGGAGAGGTCCAGTCTTTAAACAAATTTTTAAAAAGACAAGATTTTGTTATTATCTGAGGGAAATTCACTATGATGTTCGTTAAGCACAACTCAAGCTAGCTATGATCATATAACAACAAAATTATGCCCACAGGAAGTCTTCTCTTTGTTGTAGGGTTTTTACATAACACCAGCTTTTCTTCCCTGTTTTCATAAGCCATTTTTAGTTGCTTTTCAGAAAAGTTTAAACATTCCAATTAAGTTGTTGAAGTTTCTAATAGTCCCGCTTCTAAACCCACTACTGCTTCGAACCTTACGACTATTTCTGTGGAAATTGGTGGACATTAGACAAGTAAAGATTATAAGGACATTCTGCTTATGCCTTTATTTTGCTGTCAGATATCTGCTTCCCATGGAAACAGCTCAGTAAACAGTAGAAAGTAAAATAAATGAAAAGTCTGCCAGTTCCAGCTGTGTACTGCATGTTGAAAATCGACAGCAGAATTGGCAAATTCTCATATAAAGTGACTTCAGATGGAAGCAGTTGATAGCCTATAAATACACTAGGAAGAGATTTTAGACCATCTAAGCATCATGCAATCATCCTCTCTTTTCTCTACCCTGGGGTAATCTGTCTTCTTTGGGAGGTTTTCAAAAGTAAGAACAGAAAGTGCTTCCTACTCACTTCAGGCTTCGTCTACTGACCAGGGGTGCTCCTTTGCCTACTTATATCTGCAGGGACTACACTAAATCATGGAGCTGTCTCCCACCCTCCAATATATGCATAAGAGACTTTCCTGTGAAGAAACAATGTCACAGATTCATGGACTCTGTGGAGGTAACATTTCAAACTTGTTCTTCTTGTCTACTTCTCCCAGCACCTTGAGTTTCTATAACCAAACTCCTGACCTGGCATAGTCTTTGGACAATCATGCCTGAATTTCCTTTTTCTTTTTCTTTAACTACAAAACTTACTAATTGTAGAAAAAAAAAAAAATCAAACATACAGAAGTACATTGGCATAAAGCAGAAGTTCTTCCGTTGATGGCCATTTAAGTAGTTTCTAAATCCTTTTCAATGATAAATATACAGTTTTTGAGTATTTTTATATGTTAGAGTTTTAGAAGTAGAACTGTTAGGTTAAATATATATGTATATTTATTTAATATGTATATATATTTAACCTAACAGTTCTACTTCTACATATATATGTATACCAACTTTGAAACATATATATGTGTGTATATGTATCCACATTATATGCCTATATACATACACACATATATGTCAAAGTTGGTATACATATATGCACATATACATATATAATATGGATATAATGAAATTATATGCATATAAACATATATATATAGTTTCAGGCTTTGATAATCTCAAATGGCTCACCAAAGAGACATGTCAACTTACAATTCCACCAAAAGTACTGATTTCCCCACAGCCTTGCTTCACCGGATTTTATCAATCATTCTAGGTTTTGGCAGTTTAGCTCCTATCTGCCTAGATCCAGCCCCTCTCCTAATCCTGACCACACTCTTGCTGCCTCCCTTTAACCACTGTTTGTCCCTGGACAGGTGAGGCTCTGCCTGCTGACATACCCTCAGCTTACTCACTCCCACTTTCTGAACCTGCTAGCATATTCCTGGTGCAGAGGGAAAGATGACAAACCCAGTGTTTCTCCTTGCACTTCAATCAGAATTAGGCATCGCATCTTGTATTTTCCAGGGAGGAAAAAATGCAAGTCAAGTCTAGGTGTGGTGGCTCACACCTGTAATCCCAGCACTTTGGGAGGCCGAGGCAGGTGAATCACTTGAGCCCAGAAGTTTGAGACCAGCTTGGGCAACATGGTGAAATCCCTGTTTCTACAAAAAACGCAAAAAAATAGCTGGGCTTGGTGGCGTGCACCTGTGGTCCCAGCTACTCAGGAGGCTAAGATGGGAGAATCACCTGAGCCTGGGAAGTCGAGGCTGCAGTGAACAGAGATCACGCCACTGCATTCCAGCCTGGGCCACAAAGTGAGACCCTGGCCCCCACCCCCCCAAAAATGCCAGAGAAGTCAACTGCCCACAGTAGATATTCCAAGACTGTTAAGTTTCAGAGAACAAGGAACTTATAAACTGTTTTCTCCCCTCAGGAAGGAAAAACAAATGATTGTGTTTTCAAAAGGATTACAGTGGCTCTGCTGACAAGCTGGTGTCCCCGCCATCTGTTCTAATTTCTCCAAAAAGTGTCCCAAAGGCACTATTATGTCAGAACATAACAGTTGCTCTTGTCTTTCTCAATAACAAAGGATCACACACCCACACCTCCATTTTGCAGGCAACTTACCATAACACTTTCTTTCCATATGGCCACGTTCCAACCCCCAACCGTGAGAATAATGTCATCGTAGAAAGGTGATCTCTGAATAGTGTGGACAATTCCGTCATGAATGGTGTGGAGGTTCACTGGCTTCTTTGCTGTTGGAGTGAAAGAAGGCCATCTCATCTTTAATAACACTATTTGCATTCCTGCAGTGAAGAATGGACAGACCTCCAATGGACAGACAGGGCCCCATGAATGGGGTCTGGGAGTGGAGAACCAGAGACCAGCTGGGATGAATAGATCTGTCAGGGGATGGCTCCTTCTGTTATTATGGAATGTCCAGGGAACATCCCATCAAGGCCAGTTTTCAAGCTCAAATGAATACTTTGTGTTATTCATTTACTCATTCATTAATTCACTCAATTAGTCAATAAATATTTATAGATTGCCTATATGTAATAGCAGGTACTGTAGCTGGCTGGGTAGACAACAGTTAGTAAATAAACATGATTTTGCCCCCAAGGAGCTTGCAGTCCAGTGGGAAAGATAGAATTTCAATACACACATCTGAAAGTATACAATGTAAAAATTGTGAGAAGTGTTGTGAAGGAAAAAATATTACAAGTAAGAATAACAAGGGGATTTGTAATTTAGACTGAAGGGTCAGAAAAGGCTTCTGTGAAGATGCGTCATGTAGGCCTGAATAGCAGTTGAACATGGGAAGATTTTGGTGTGAAGGAACGTTCCAGACAGTGGAAACAACATACACCAAAGTGCTGAGGAGAGAAGTGTTTAGTGCTTTTATACACTTGAGGAAGGCACCCCGACTGCAATCTGGTCATCTTAGAGTGAGACATGAAACAAAGGGGGACCAGGAGGGTCCAGGCCATGCTGGGCCTTGTAAGACAGGAATTCAGATTACATTCTAAGTGTTGTAATGAGTCCTTTAGGTCTCCAAGTGAGACAATTTGACTGACATTTCTGAAAGAGCCTCTGGCTGTTGTGGGGAGAATGGATTAGAGGCAGGTAAAAGCAGAGGAGGCTGCAGTGGCAGTTCTGGTGAGAGAGGATGGTGGCGTGGACTAAGATGCAAGGGAGAAGAAGGGATAATCAAGAAATATTTGTGAGCTAGAATTGACAGGACTTGGAGACAGTATGAATAGGAAGACAGAGATGAAATGCTGAGAATAACAGCCACGTTTCTGACAAGAGCCACAGCCCTTCCATTTGTTGCAAGTGGGAAGCCTTACAGGTTCAAACGTTAAGATCAAGAGTTCACTTTAGCCTCTGCCCCAGGTCCCAGGGTCTTCCTGCTTCTCTGGTCTCTTTACTCCGATAACAGGAGGATTCTGCTTGGATTTCCTCTCCCTGAGAGTCGGCTGCAGAACTGAATCCTCCTAATTTCTTGTTACCCACAACCCTATGCCCCAGGCATGACCATAAAAACATATGGCTGTCAAGGCCACACCACAATGTCCAGCCACTTTATACTAATGTTTTCTGAATTTTATCATATTAATTGCTATGTGAGAGATGGGGTTTTTCCTGCAGAACACTCATGGCACATTAAGCAGAAAAAGATGTACTAAATCTTGTAAGAAGCTTGTAAAGTAGGGTTTCAAACAGGTATTTTTCCACTCAAGTTCACAGTAGCATTATTAGCAATAGCCAAAATGTGGAAGGAATCCAAGTGTCCCTTGAGGGATGAATGGATAAACAAAATGTAGTATATGCATACGATGGAATAGTATTCAACCTTGAAAGAGAAGGAAATTCTGATCCATTCTACAACATGGATAAAGCTTGAGGACATTATGCTAAATGAAATAAGCCAGTCACAAGAAGACAAATACTACATGATTCTAGGGTAGTCAAATTCACAGAAACGGAAAGTAGAATGGTGTTTGCCAAGGGCTGGGGGACCAGGGACAAATGAGGAGTTAGTATTTAATAGGTATGGAGTTTCCATTTTGCAAGAAGAAAAGAATTCTGGAGATTGAGTGCATAGCAGCGTGAATGTACTTAACACCACTGAACCATACTTTTGAAATTGGTTGAGATGGTAAGTTTTATGCTTATGTTTATTTTACCACAGTTAAAACATTTTTTTAAGTAAAAATAAATAAAAATTGTAGCTTTTCTGGATTAAAAAAAAAAAAGGCTAATTTTCCTCCAACCAAACCCCTTGCTTGAAGAGAGCACAGAAGACATACTTCTGAGGCCATCTTGAAGTGATCTAGAAGATTCCTGGTAAGGCTCAAGACCCTTGGAAACCAGCAACTTTCTTCTTGCTGCTGCTTCTGTTTCTCAGAGCCTGGGTTTGCCCTCCGCGTTAGTGAGGCTTCCTTAGACACCACCTCACTCCAGGGAGCAGAGCCCTCTAAGAACTGAAATAATTACCAATGATAGCGATGTTGACAATCGTTAATGTCTGCACTTTAAAATAACGTTAGATGCTCTCAGCCTATAAAAACTTTTTCTTTCTTTTGTCCTTTGAAAGACCTTAGTGTCATTCAGCAATGAATGGAGCTGTCCTTAAATTATTAAATGGACTGCCAGAGCCTCCAGGCCAGGTTATTATTAAAAAATGAAAAAGCCATTTTTCAAAGCCATTATCTAATGCTAGAGGCAACATAGAGCAAACTAGCTGTGTCCAAATTCTGGTAATGCCACCTACAGTAGCTACCCACAGGGCTGCTGTGAGGACTACACGAGTTATCCATAGAAAGTGCCTAGCACATGACATGTGCCGATTTGTGAGAACAGTATATGACATGATTATGTCAACTGCCATCATTCAGCCTGCATTTATCTTGGCTTGTCACTTAGAACATCTGGAAAGTTTGTTTGGGCTTCCTTATCACACACATCTCAGTTAAGGTAATCTGTCTCTTAGAAGTTTCTTCTTAAAAACCTGTTTGTCATGGGCCCCCTCCAAAGCAGTTTAGAAGTTGGCTGTAGGATGAAGTGGTGCCCCAAGAAAATCTGAGGCCAGGAGGAATCAGTGTCCCCTGTGCACAACCAAGTCATGGCATCAGGTCCTCAACTCATGTCCCAGGGGCACGGTAAGACTGCTCTCATGTTCTATAATGCCTAGCTTGCAGTATGTGTACAATGAACACTCATTAATTGTTGAATAAATAGATATATGAGTAAGCATAAAAGAAGTTGAATGTAATTCATTATATCCAATATCTAATTTTGAGTTCAGCTTTAAATCATGAAATTGGGATTGAATGGAAAGTGGAAAATCAGTCTCTGTTGTGTGTGCACTTGGCCCTCCCTAGAATCCATCTAATCCTCTCTCAATGCCCCACTGTTGTCAACAACACACATTTGAGGTTCCAGTCAGGGAAGAAAGTGGGAGTATTTTGGCTGCAAGATTAAATGGCTACCCTGGAGGCACGACTGATAGTCTTCTCAGATCTTATGACAGACTCTGATTTCTGGTACCACACTCAGTAGGAGTGAGGCCAGGAGGTTACAGGTGAAGACCTGAGCTCTAATAACTGTCCCCTATAGGCTGTGGCTCTGACCTCTGGCCCCTGTCAGTCACTCACACTTCCACTCACATGATTGACCAGATACCCTTCTGCAAAGAATCCAGCTGCTCTACCACATTGCTCCCTCACGGTGTTCTGAAGCCTTCTTGCCAGCTTTTGTCTGCCTAGCAGTCCCAGGAGCTACCTCTTCCTTTGCTTACGGTTATCCCAAACTGTGAAATGCATTAAAATATATTTTAATGCTATGACAAAATTCAAAGCTTTAAAATGAGTAGTTATAATTATAGTGAACCCCAAGGCTCTGAGCTTGCTAGAGATAGGGAGCTTTGCTTATTGGGGTGCCTGTATTCCTGACTGCAATTCCTTCTCACACCTGAATGTGACCCACATGCTTCTGCTCGCTTTTCAGAGGCCCAGGTCCTGGGAGCAGCAGACATAAAGACACAACCTGTCCTAGCCTCAAAGGAGGGTCCTGCAGTCCCTTTTCCTGTACTCTGCTGGGGTCTTCTAGATTATCATACATTTTGCTTGTAATCTAACTGACTCAGATTTTCCACATAGATGAACTATCAAGTTATTGAATTATTGAAACAGGATTTTATTTTTAAATTAAATCACTCAAGTTTCTCAGTCATTTAAGCAACATATAGGTCAGTGCTCCTCACATTTTGGCATGAAAACAAACACCCTGGAAAATGTTATTAAAATCCAGATTCCGATTCAGTAGGCCTGGGGTAGGATCTAAGATTTGTATGTGTGTTTTCAGAAGTTCCCAGGTGATGACTATGGGGCTTATTCAAGGCCTTCACCTTATTAGTCAGTACCTTAGGAGCCCTCCCTCCCATTAGCAAGACCAGGCTGACTCTGTACTGCATAAGATTCCTTTCGGTAGTTTAAATTAAAAGGAACATCTTATTAATAACAGGGCAATCACAAAACTTACGCATAAATCGGCCAGTTTCAGGATCTCTTTCCATTTTCCAATCTGTGTATATCACTTCGCCTTCCTAAAAATATTACAGGTTCCTGATCAGTACAATGACAACTTAAGAGACAAAAGACCTCACACTCATGTGCTAAGATTGACTGTTAACCAAAACAACTGCAAAACAACAAGTCAATTTAATCAAGTAATTTGATCCAGTGGGGGAGAAGGAAAGCCTCAAAATAAGTACTCAATTTTATATTGAAGAAACAATGAGTTTGTGGTGTCTTTATCCACATATAATGATGTGGAGAACATGATAGTTCTGCAGATACTCCATCTGGGACAAGAGTCCCAACCACCGGGCATCCAAAGTTTTTGTTGTTGATCCATAAAGGGAGGGATCAGCCCATGTTATTCAGTGATTACTTTTCAGCCCATTAGAAAGTCAATTGTTAATAAATATTTGTGGAATAAGTGAGAAAGTGGGACTATGAATGCATACATGGTAGTAATTACTACTTTTCAGGTTGAGAACAGGAAACACAAAGTTCAATCTAAATAAAATAGCAAGTTACATGTATTCTTGTTCTGCCTCATGGCTGTTTTAAGGAGTGGGGAAGGCAAATGGACCTGATGTTAAGAAGAGGAAGAAACAGTCATGCAAGGGGGAAAGACAGAGAGCACCGATGAATTACAGAGGTGGGAGAAGTTTATAGAAAATAATTAGTCCCTAGCTGTTATCGGATGGATGAGGAAACTGAGACTTGGAGAGGTTAAATGACTTGCTCTAGGTCACCCCATGCAGTCTCCTAATTCTATTGTTTCTTCACTGGATGAGAAGAGAAAAACACAGGAGTTTGTATAAAATGGGGGATGGATTGGGATCTGTAGCAAGGAAGGGGAGATGACAGCACATTTGATTTATGCAAAGTGAAGGATAAACTCACTGGGGACAAGGTCACTCATTCACCCATCTGAGCTTTTATTCATCTATGCTAATTCATTTAACAAACAAGGACTGTATTTGGTGTTGGAAATTCCAAATCCAAGGACAAGCCCTTTCTCCACTAACGGTCCTCACAGTCTAAGGAAGCAGACCGATGGGTACATGTTTTGCTAATCCATGGCCATGTTGCACATCACCCTCAGGGATACCACTTCTTGAGCACTCAGTGCTTGCCAGCGTTCTTAGGAGCTTGATGGATGTGACCCTCAGCCCTCACCAGAATCCTGTAAGAGAGTTACTCCTATCTCCTGGGTCTCATAGCCAGTACATGAAACAATGAAATTGAACCAAGTCAACGAGGACTAGCTGGAATCAATTTAATAAATATGTGTTGAAGTAACCTAGCTGGAAACCTTTACATCCTTCTCTAGCCACTTCTGTAATTCTGTTACCCAACTCCACTTCCCCAACCCCTGTGTTGACATTCTTGGCCCCACTGCTCAGGCCCTTTTCATTTCTGGGCTGGCCCACCTGAAATCACCGCCTGCCTGGCTTCTCTGCCTCCAGGGTTCCACTCCCTTCCCTCGCCCCATGCCAGCCAGTCGAGACCCTAGAGAGGCTTCCCTGAAGATCTCTATCCAAAGTAGATGGATCAGCTGCATCACAAGTTGGCAGAACCTTCCACTGGAATGCCAACCCCACGAGGCCAGGGAATTTTGTCTGTTTGTTCACTGCTATATCCCCAGGGTCAAAAACAATGCCTGGCATATATTAAATGCATAGTGAGTATCTGTCGAGTGATGAGTAAAGAAATTCCAATTCGGGCAAGGCCTCCAAAGGCAGGCAAGAGTTTGTATTAGGAGAATGAGAAAAAAAGGCTGGGCATGGTGGCTTGCGCCTGTAATCAATCCCAGCACTTTGGGAGGCCAAGGCGAGTGGATCATCTGAGGTCAGGAGTTCAAGACCAGCCTGGCTAACATGGTGAAACACTGTCTCTACTAAAAATACAGAAAAAATTAGCTGGCCGTGGTGGCACACACCTGTAATTCCAGCTGCTTGGGAGACTGAGGGAGGAGAATTGCTTGAACCTGGGAGGTGGAGGTTGCAATGAGCCGAGATAGTGCCACAGCACTCTGGCCTGGGTGACAGAGTGAGATGCCATCTCAAAAAAAAGAAAAAAGTAAAAAGCAGAGCTGCCACAGTGAGTGAGAGGGAGGTTGGTGCAGATGAGGTAGAGAGATAGGCAGAGGACAAATCTTACAGGCCATGGTGTGAAGAGTCTGGATTTTATTCATGTTGTACTGAGTTGTCACTGAAGAGTTTGAGCAGGGGGTGTCATGCTTTAATTTCTGCTTTAAGATCTTGCAGTCATTGATCTTTCTAAATCTGATCTGATGGTGTCATTCCCCTGCTTTAAAAACTCTGGTGCACAAAAAGACAAATATTGTATAATTCCACTTACATGAGGTATCTAGAATAGTCACATTTGTAGATACAGAAAGTAGATGGTGGTTACCGGTGGATGGGGAAAGAAAGGAAGGGGGAGTTATTGTTTAGTGTGTACAGAGGCCCAGTTTGGGATGAGGAAAAGCTCTGGACATGGATGGTGGTGATGGCTGTACAATACGAATGTACTTTTCCAACAGATTATTGACCTTTGGGAAAGGAGTTTCTTAATACCACTGAATTGCACATTTAAAAATGGTTAAGATGATTAATTTTATGTTACATATATTTTACCACAATTAAAACAATTTTTTAAACTTTGCTGTGAAACCCAAGTTATAAAGCACATATTTATTTGGTAGTATCCCATTGCTTACTAAATGAAACTCAAATTACCTAACACAGCACGAAAGGCCCTTCAGTATTGGATTCCAACCAAGCATTCTAGACATACCTTTATCTCTCACACCAAACTATTTCACTATCTCCAGACAAATCCTGGACTTTCATAACTCCAAAATATTGTTCAGGCTGTTATTTCTGCTTGAAATTCTACTCTCAACCCGATCTTTGAGATTCCTTCTCAACCTCCAACGTCCAACCAGCCTGTGAGTCACCTTCCCCAACCTCCTTCTTCCTATCGGAATGGCCTCTGGACTGGTGTTGGTGTTTAACATGTGTCTGCTCCTTGACTAGGCAGAAAGTGCCTTGAGGAGAGAGGGACCATGCTATTCACTTCTGATCCCCGCACCCAGTGCTATGCCTGAGACGCAATCATGTTCTCCGGAGCTTGTGGAATTGATTACTTTCCTCTTCATACCAAAGGGTGGACGTAGATTGCATTCTGGTGAGACTGAGCTATGACCTCTTCCCATGGTGACTTGACCTGGGAAAAATACTCCGTGTTTCAGGGAATGAGAGTCATGAGTGAAAAGAGCATCTCTGCCTCTGTATGACTGTAGATAAAGTTCTGAGACTCAGTTCTTCATTTATAAAATGGCAATAATAATATCAACCTTACAGGATTACTGGGATTAAATGTGATATAATTTGGAAAATAACTTGGCACAGACACTGATACATAGAAAACGTCCAGTAAACGTGAGCTCACTTTGGTTATTATTACAGTATGTCCTTAGAAAATGGGAGCCATTATCATTATCATATCCAATTGTTATTTATCTTTTGAATTGCGTGAGTTTTTTACTGTTTTTGTAAAAAGACAGTAAACACAATCTCCGTAGATTGTGTTAGCCCAACAAAGCAGTATAGTTTCTTAGTAAATCTCTAACACTTACTATGGTTTCTTCCAAATGATAAAGGTATTTGATGAATATTTATAGATAGAACAATATATTATTAGTTTAAAAGTATGCAATTTTACAGATTTTTCCACATGTGTTCAGGAACATTTTAAAGGTGAATTTATGAGGTATCAAAGTTAAAAATATTTAATGCAAACAAGCATATTAAAATATGAAAATGGTATAACTTTTATGTCTTTACATAGCAAAAATGTACAACAGATATTGTTATAATATATTTCAGTATAAATAAGTATTAATTTTAAAAGCAGATAATCCAAATTTACCTCTGTTCCCACGAAGAACTTTGTGCAGAAGTCATCTATTGGCTTGAGAAGATTGGCCACCCCACTTTCCAGATTATGGTATGGGTTCATTTCTTCTGCCTTCGCTGTTTTGCTCTGTGCTAACATTTTGTCTTCCAGAGGAGTGTGGGTAGAAGGAGTACATACTTATAGTGAAATATCTTTTAAAATGTAGACAGTTTACATTTTCTGCCCCTTGCCACCTACATTTGCCCTATTCCTTTCCCAATGTAGTAGGCATAAGTCCAAGCATTTTTAAATTTCTAATTTAGCAAAAGAACCCTTTTTTGTTCCAAACCAAACATCAATGACTGTACCGTATTATAGCTCTAGCTATACACGCACATAGTGTAAGAGCATCGCTAATTCAGGGGCTGAAACCAAACATCATCAGCAACCTATTTCTTTTTAAAAGTATTTGATACTACTCTATTTTAAAAGTCTTTTTGTAATCTAAAATTAATAAATGTTATTTATTTAAGCTTTGGAGAACAGAGAAAGGCGTGAGTAAAAGAACAAAATCATCCATTATTATGTCTCCCAGAGATAATATTAAAGTATTGTGACTTTTCTTGTGAATCCACTTTAAAAAAAGAAAATTGGATCATATACTATTTCAGTTTTACGTACTGCTTTTCTATTCTCTTAAAGCTATGTCCTAAACATTTTTCCAGGTAACTTACTAGTTTTTCAAAAATATGATATTCAATTCCTGGGAAAGATGGTAGAGAAATATATGCTCATAAAACCCTCCTCTCATCACACTTCTTCAATATGTCTTCTGAGTTATATTACCCAAGAGGAAACAAAAAATCATGAAACCAACCAACAAACAGGCAAGTGAAAACTAAAACAGGAGAATAAAACTTCAGCTGTACTAAAAAGACATATTACATTAAAAAAAACTTTAGCATAATTCTGGACAAAACTAAAAAATGATTTAGTTGGTATAGTCAACCAATACTTTCTTTGTTTGGGATCTACACGTTTTGAGAGGTATCTTTTCCCACTAAGACAGACATCAAAAACGAGTATCAAAATGAGCCAAACATCGAACTAGATCTTTGAATAGCTGTACTACAAAGTGTAAACCAAAATTTCAAACATGACTGGGCATATTCAATCACAGTATTCTCATTAAAAGATATTATTTATAATACATGTAGGAAGAGCAAAAAGGCATTTTGTACCCATTTAATATATACAATTAAAATCATTAAAATATTTATTTCAAATTCTTCACTCTCATTCGGTATCTGTTCCTCTCTTTTTAAATCATGTACACAAATATATTAGAGAAGTAGAATATATATATCATTTATAAATACATATACATACATTGAGAATCCGTACTTAAAAATGTTAAATGAGGGGGTATAAGATTAGAAGTGTGGAGCCTTCTGGTCTCACAAGGGGAGACAAGACCCTGATCTATAGGGTTACAACTGATAATGAAAAGGAAGAGGCAAAGGTGAGATAAATGTAATGGAAAACATGATTATCTTGAGTGAGAGACTGGAAGTGGAGGCCTGAAAAGAGAATCAGGAATGACTCAAGTTATCAATCCTGTTCTGGACACATTGACTTGGATAGGGTAGACTGGGTTCAAACCCAGGAGACAGTAAGTGTCAGATGGAGAATTCTCGGCAGAGATAAAAGTTAGACCCGTGCAGGTAGACTGTGTTACCAATGAGGAAAGCACACAGCTGAAGTTAAAGTTCAAGGTATATTCATGAGTAGATGGCAGCAAGGTGAAATAGAGCCAGGAAAGGAGATAGAGGAGGAAAAACAGAAGAAGTAGCAGGATAGGAAAATCACAAATGCTAAGAGAAGTGTGAGCTCCAAGAAAACGGGCTGAGTTAATAGCATTTAATGTGTAGAGCAGGGGTCTGCAGCCCCTGGGCCACAGATACTGGTCCATGGCCTGGTAGGAACTGGTCAGCACAGCAGGAAATGAGCAGCAGGTGGGTGAGAGAGCATTACTGCCTGAGCAGTATGTCCTGTCAGACAGCAGCAGTATTACATTCTCACAGAAGCGCGAACCTTATTGTGAACTGCACATGCAAGGGATCTAGGTTGCATGCTCCTTATGAGAATCTAATGCCTGCACCCCCACCTCCCCCTACTACCCAGTGGAAAAATTGTCTTCCACAAAACTGGTCCCTAGTGCCAAAAAGGCTGGGGATGGCTGTGGTAGAGTCAAAGAAGATGAGGCCAGGGAAAAATGTTATTAACTACGTTTATTCAGAGTTGACAGGAATAACTTTGGATACTTAGATTCAAAATCATCCTCATAGGTCATGGATTTCCCATCCTTTGAGATAGTAATAATAACAGCAACTGACATTTATTGAATGCTCACTACATGCCAGGCACTAAAGTGTGTGCTTTATAGGAACCATTTCATTCAATCCTCACAAGCACTTCCAAGGTGGTTATGCATTGATCCTCCTCTAAGGATGAGTAAACTGAGGCTCAGAGAGATTAAGTAATTTAATCTCAGAGAGATTAAGAGATTAAGCAAGGTCTCACACATGGTAGCCAACATTTGCTGTGTATTGACTATGTGCTATTCTGAGAGCTTCATGTATAACTCACTTCATCTTCACAATATCCTATGAGGTAGTTCTCTTTACTATTTACTCCCCTAATCTTCCTCACTCTATTTTCACATGGATTTAAAAGCAAAAAAACAACTAAGGTACAGAGAGGTAAGGTAATTTGACTTGGTCAAATAATACATTGTGGGTTTGGGATTTAAACCCAGACCATCAACTCCAATGTGGCTGCTATGCCACATTGCTTAGAAGAATATATGTCAGGCTCTAAAGGCTATTCCAACAGAGGAATTCCAAAAGCATTTAGAGCAAGGGTTTCCTTATCAGAATAAATACAGAATTTCTTAAAGTGACCACTTAGATGAGCATGGGTTGTCATGGACCTACAATGGTAGATAAAGGGTGGGTGGTCCCTGGCCACTAGATAGTGACAGGGTACCAGACACTGACATTAAGTCTCAACAGGCCTCAAGAGAAAATGGGATAGTGAGGACTTGTGATACACAGTCAAAGGAGAAACCAGTACAGGATCAAGAATCAAAATGTGATCAAGAACCTTATGAGTATATTCTAGTTAAGAGTGCCAAGTCTGGCCAGAATGGGTGGATAGTTGGCAGTGTGATCAAAGGAAATTCAAAATACCATAATTGATCTCAAAGTCTTGAAAGCTGACAATTTACACAGGAGGCAGATCATGGCCATAAAATGACCTTCCCCCTAAGATCAGGAACAAAACAGGGAAGTCCACTCTCACACTTCATTTAACATTCTGGAGGCTCTACACAGTGCAATCAGGTAAGAAAAAAATAACCATCCAGATTGGAAAAGAAGTAAAACTGTCTTTATTTGCAATGACATTATTATTTATATAGAAAACTCGATATGTCTAAAAGAAGCCACTATAACTAGTAAGAGATTTTAGCAACATTTCAGGATACAAAATTAATATTCAAAGATAAATTATAGGCCAGGCGTGGTGGCTCACACCTGTAATCCCAGCACTTTGGGAGGCCAAGGCAGGTGGATCACCTGAGGCCAGGAGTTCAAGACCAGCCTGGTCAACATGGTGAAACCCAATCTCTACTAAAAATACAAAAATTATCCTGGTGTGGTGGCGCATGCCTATGGTCCCAGCTACTAGGGAGGCTGAGGCAGGAGAATCGCCTGAACTCAGGAGGTGGAGGTGCAGTGAGCCGAGATCACACTACTGCACTCTAGCCCAGGTGATATAGCAAGACTCCATCTCCAAAAAAAAAAAAAAAAAAAAGATACAAATTGTAATTTTATACACTGGCAATGAACAATCGGAAATTAAAAAATTTTAAGTACCATTAACAAGAGCACCAAAAAATATGAAGAATATAGAAATAAACCTGTCAAAAGAGGTGAAAGACCTGTACACTGTAAAGTATAAAACATCTCTGAGAAATTAATGACCTAAATAAATGAAGAGATATACTGTGTTTATGGGTTAAAAGACTCATTTTGTTAGTTCTTATGCTAATTCTCATAATATTGACCTACAGATTCAATATAATCCAGTTAAAATCACAGCTAGCTTCTTATGCATAATAAGCTGTTCCTAAAATTCACACGGAAAAGCAAAAAACTTACAACAGTCAAAAACTACTTTGAAAAAAAAAGGTTGGAAAATTAACACTATCTAATTTCAAGACAAATTATAAAGCTAGCATAATCAAAACAGTGTGGTATTGCTCTAAAGATAGGTCAATGGAACAGAATAGAGTTTAGAAATAGACTCACATATATATGGACAAGTGTTTTTTGACAAAGGTGCAAAGCAGTTCAGTAGAAAGAGGATGATGTATTCAACAAATAGTGTGGGAATACCATATACAAAAAAAATGAACTTTGATCCATAACATATACCAATTACAAAAATTAACTCAAAAGAAATCATAGTCCTAACTATAAAACCACAAAACTTCTAGAAAAATTGGGAAGAAACATTGTCAGCTGTGGGATAGGCAAACATTTCTTAAATTCAACACCAAAATCATGATCCATAAAAGAATAAATTGATAAACTGGACTTCCTCAAAATTAAAAACTTCTGATTTTCAAAAGACTGCTAAGAGATGAGACAACAAATCACAGACTTGGAGAAAATATTTAAAAATCACATATCACTGGTCCTGAGAAAGAACTAGTATATAAAATATATTAAGAATTCTCACACTTCAATAATAAGAAAACAAACAGGCTAGATGTCGTGGCTCACGTTCATAATCCCAGCACTTTGGGAGGCCGATTTGGGCAGATTGCTTGAGGACAGGAGTTCGAGACCAGCCTGGCCAACATAGCAAAACCCTGTCTCTACTAAAAATACAAAAATTAGCCGGGCATGGTGGCACATGCCTATAATCCCAGGTGCTCAATTGGCTGAGGCATGAGAATCACTTGAACCCGGAGGCAGAGGTTGCAGTGTGCCGAGATCGTGCCACTGCACTCCAGCCTGGGCGGCAGAGAAAGACTCTGTCTCAAAAATAAAAATTAAACAAACAACCCAACTGATAAATGGGCAAAATATTTGAACAGACACTTAACTAGGGAAGATATACGGGTGGCAAAAAAACGTGAAAATCTGCTTGACAACTTAAGTCATTAGTTAAGTGTAAATGAGATCTGACTATGTATATTTTAGAATGGTTAAAAGGATTAACCATATCAACTGTTGGCAAGGATGTGGAGAAAATGGAACTCTCCATACATTGCTAGTGGGAATGTAAACTGGTAAAACTGGAAAATGCTTTGGCAGTTTCTGAAAAAGTAAAACATATACCTGCCATATAATACAACCATTCTATTCCTAGGGATGTACCCAGGAAAGTATGAAGGCATATCTCTATACAAAGACTTGTATGTGAATGTTTGTAGAAGCTTTATTTGTAATAGGCCTAAACTAAAAATTCAAATGTTCATCAACATGTGAATGGATAAACAACTGTTGTGATCCATACAATGAAATGCCACTCTGTAATAAAAAGGATTCATTCAGACAACATGAATTAATTCTAAAATAATCATGCTAATTAAAAGAAGCCAGATTGCTGCATATGGTGGTGCATGCTTGTAGTCCTGGCTACTCAGGAGGCTAAGACAGGAGGATCGCTTGAGCCCAGGAGTTAGAGGCTGCAGTGAACTATGATTATGGCCCTGCACGCCAGCCTGGGTGACAGAGTGAGCCTCCATCTCTTAAAAAAAAAAAGTATATACTGTATGATTTACATAAAATTCTAGATAATGAAAACTAATGTATAGTGACAGAAAGTAGATCCGTTGTGGCCTGGGAGTGAGGGAGGTGCTGGAGGGAAGCATCCCAAAGGGAATTCCTCTGTGAATAAACTTTTGGGAATGGTGAATATGTTCATTATCTTGATTATGTTGATGGTTTCACATGTGTGTACATATGTCAAAACATATCAAATTGAACACTTTGACAACATGCAGTTCATTGTATGTCAATTATACCTCAGTGTGGTTGTTAAAAATGAATAAAAACCCCTCACACTTTAAAAGAGGTAATGATATCCTTCTTATAAACTGGATAAAGGTAGTCACATCCTCTGGGCCACCTGTTTTCATTAGGTTAAAAAATAATACTAGGACACTTAATAAAGTTATCTTTTTACAAGTTACATTAACCTCTCTCTCAGCCTTGGTTTTCTTAATTATAAAATGGTAATGAAAATTCCCAGCTTGTAGATTGTTGTGATCATTAGCATCTGTTTTTGCTCACCATCATACCCCTGGGGCCTAGCACAAAGTAAACAATTCATAAATATCTGTTAAATGAATGAAAGCATGTGCAATAGTAGCATGGTACCTGAACCATGGCTGGAATGCAATACATTAAAACCAATGATTGAATACAAAAGAGTAGGAAAAGAAGGAAGAGGAGGAGAGGCGGAGAAGGAGAAAACTCCCATTAGATTCCCTCAAGAATGAAGCAGACCCTAATAGAGAAACAGCATTCAATGTTTTAATAATGCTTTGAAAATGTCTATAAAAGTTTAGTGATTCAATTTTTTTTAGCATGAGGTTTTGGGTTATATCAATAAAACACATGACTTCAAAGTGAAATTTTGCTCAAGCTGGGCATTAGGTATGTGTAACATGTTTTTCTTAGATATCCTATCATTTAACGGAACATTGAAAAATTTGTAAATGGAAATCCTTTTGATAAGGCAAATGTTTGGGAAATATTTCAATTGCTAGTTATTCTCGAACATTTTCATTATGCATTGCTCTCCAGGTGCGATATTCATGCATACCTTTATCTTAATAGTTTTGACAGCTTATATGTGCGCCCTTCAATTACTTCAACAAAGATGTGTGGGTTGAGTTGAGATAGATTTAAAAGTCAGTTTTCTTTCTTTATTCAGTTTTACCTTGGTGCCGTATAAATATTATTTTTAAAAATTATATTCTAATTGAGAATGGTAATTTGTTTCTTGATACTTCATAACTTATTTTGTTAGATTTCAGATGTGTTCCATCTTATAGCATTACTCTTTGAGCATATAACATATTCATTAAGTGGGCTTCATTTTCTTTTAATGTAATGAGTTTCTGAAGACACATAAATGTGCTCAATAAATATTTGAGAAGCTGAAATGAACTGAATCTTTTTTGTGTATAGGCGATTTTAATGCGTTGGCAATAGCTATTATTGCCATTATAAAGTTCCACATTTGAAGGTTTGATTTTCTGTATTCTTTTTACAAATTAGACTATCCTAGCGAGTAACTCACGTTAGTCATAATCAGCTACTAACACTCAAACTAGTAAATGTTTTTGTTTTTTTAAATAAGCAAAAGCAGTTACCTTGTGTTTTGCAAAGAAGATGGTCTTCATTCAGGCTTATCTTGGTTGGACAGTGGTCTAAACTTGTTTCACCCTTGGACAGCCTTAACTTTTGGGAGAACATATAGCAAAGATTATTTCCACATATCCTGAAATTATCCTTGGGTAATTTATTCTTGCCTTTCCCTTCTGCTCCCATATTGAAGGAAACCCACCGCCTTTTTTTTCTTCCTTCCCTTTCCTCCCTCAAGTTTCTAGTTTCTTTTCTCCATGGAATGCACCTAAACCACACTTCTAAACCCAGCTACAGAAAGGAGCTGGTCTGAGGACACATTTCCACATCCCAAATTCTCATGTGTCATTTTCTTTCTGAAAAATGTCTTGTATTGTATTCCATAATACATCCTTAGTAGTCTTACTATAAAATAATAACTTGTTACCCCGTTCCCTAAATCTTTCAGTTAAATGAGACTCCAGAAAGTTGTGCAGGGACCTGGCATCTGCTTGGCCACCTCCAAGTCCTCCCAAGCACACATGCACTGGAGTTCCAGAAGGCCCTGGGCCTGCACTGCATCCTGGTGGCTGGAAAGAGCAACTGTCACACTTCACAGTTTTCCCTTACAGCTCCCTCAGCCTCTTTTGCTTCAGGATGTTTGTCCACATGCTATGCAATTATTCTTAGATGAGTTTGGGGTTGTTTGTTTGAACGATTCATAGCTCAGTAGATCCTACCCCCATTCCCCCAAATTTATAATCTTCTCTTTCCAATTCTTTCCCAATTATCTCAGCAATATTCTTATTCCTCCATGTTCTCTCTTCCATTGGGAGCAAATACAAAATAATATAATTCTTGTGATATTTATAAATCAGAAGAAAAGTATTAAGTTTAAAATTAAAACTAGACATTCTAAAGAAAGAGAGCCATTAAGTTTGAAGTCTGTTTATATTTTCCACACACATCTTGTCCATAGCCATATTTTTCTCAAATTAAAACTGCTTTTCTTAAAGCTCTGCCATGTGAGATAAATACAAACAACTTCTCATTCAGTTAATTTTCAGTTTTGTTTGGGCATAGGTATTATCAAGCTTTCTGTGGTCTAATATCCCAAAAACATACAGAAGGAACAATATCAGTTCCTTCTATTGATAGGCAAAATATGCAGAATTTTGACTACAGTGGGGAGGAAAACTAGCTTTTCTGAGCTAACTTGAGTACCAACCAAGTTTCAGGCAACTGACATGCAATTGAATAATTATTACACAAACCATTTGGAAATTGTGGCTTGTTTATATATGAAATATCGATCTTGAGTTCATGATGATTTTGATTTCTGCCTGGATCTAAAGAGACATCAAAATAACTTGTAGGGGGGAGGGAAGAAAGGGGGACAAGGGTTGAAAAACTACCTATTGGGTACTATGTTCATTACTTGGGTGATGGGTTCAACAGAAGCCCAAACCCCAGCATTATACAATATGACCATGGGACAAACCTGCACGTGTACCCCCTGAATCCAAAAATAATAATTAAAAAATAATGAGAGCTTGAAGTTTTCCCAGGAACTCTGAAACCTATCATTGTTATTGGCACAGTTAGAATGACTGAAATGTTTTTCTGTTCCCTTTTTCTGTATATCACAAACATCAGCTACGCCCACAACCATATACTTCTTCACTGTCAACTTTTAGAAGTAAATCTATGTAAATCATTATGCAATATATACAAAAACATGTATCAATTAAAAATAAAGTAAAACTAAAAGTCCTCTCAATCAAGGAATTTATTGGTTGAATAAACACAAATTGTACAGTCTTGTGTTAATTTGAGCTGCTCTACTTTCAGAGAGTGTGTGTGTGTATGTATGTCTATGAATGCAAAGTAAATAGCATATTACGCAAACAGGATGGACTAAACCCCACATTACTTACCTTAGTGAGAGGTTTCCAGGAGAGATCTAGATGCAAAAAAGTAGATGGCACATCAAAAGGAATTTCAATACTTTCTTCCTTCTTTTTCTCTGTTGTTTGGGGGGTGAAAGGTTTCTGTGGTCTAATATCCCAAAAACATATTGTGCTAAAAAAAAGTTTATATATATATTTTTATTAAGTATAAACAAGAGGTGCAGCCTCAGGACTACCATTAATGCTGCTACATATTAGCATTGTGACCATGGCTATATTTTAATGTATCTGAAACTAAGATTTTTATGAACTGAGACAGCTTTGTACTTCATATTTTAGAGAATTAAACTGTTTGTTGGGTTGTTTTCAGCCTCCCTCATCTTGGGACTAATAACATACATAAGAATTGAGTTTGAAATTGACGCAATCTTTTAAAAATACAAGTTTTATTTAGATATAAATCATATACTACAACATTCATCCAATTAAAGTGTATAATTCAATGGTTTTCAATATATTCACAGAATTGGGAAGCCATCACCACAATCAATTTTAGAAGATTTTCGTCATGCTCTCCCACCTCACCAAAAAACCTCACGCAGATTAGCAGTCACTTCCTATTAGCAGTTTTTACCAAGCCATCCCACCAGTCCTAGACAACCACTGATCTGCTTCTTAGCTCTATAGATTTTACTATGCTGGACATTTCATACATTGAATCATATACGGTCTTTTGTGACTGCCATTTTTCCCTGAGCATGTTTTTAAGGCTCATTCGTGTTGTGGCTGGCAGCTATCAGGACTTCATTCCTCCTTACTGATGAATATTCCATTGTATGGATATACTACATTTTATGTATCCATTCATCAGTACATTTGATAAATAAATTTGAATTCCACACACCCCCACCACAGCTTTTTGTCTATTATAAATGCTGCCAGTGAACATTTGTGTATGTTTGCATTTCTCTTGGGTGTATCTAAGACTGGAATTGCTGGGTTAAATGATAACTCTGTGTTTAATCTTTTGAGGAACTGCCAGATTGTTTTCCAAAGCAACTGCACCATTTTTACATTCTATCAGCAATGTGTAATCACTCCAATTTATCCACATCTCCGCAGGTTCACCAACACTTGTTGCTTTTGGTCTTTTGATTATAGTCATTGTAGTGGGTATAAAATTGTATTTCATCAAAGGTAGTTTGGGTTCTTTTTGTGCTTTTGTTGTAATATCTAAGAAATCACCCCTCAATTCAAAGTCATGAAGATATGTGACTATGTTTTCTTCTAAGAGTTTTCTAGTTTTAGCTCTTACGTTTAGATCATTATTCCATTTTATACGTTTGTATATGGGATGAGATAGGAATCCAACTTTATATTTTGCACGTGGATATCCAGTGGTCCCAGCATCATTTGTTGAAAAGATTATTCTTTATGCATTGAATTGTCTTGGCGTCCTTGTTGAAAATCAGTTGGCCAAAGATGTATGGGTTCATTTCTGGACTCTCAGGTCTTTTTCCTTGATCTATGTATCTATCCTTATGCTAGTTCTAGTACATCTGTCTCTACTACTATAGCTTTGTAGAAAGTTTAGAAATTTGGAAGTGTGAGTCCTCCAACTTTTTTCTTCCTTGACAAGATTGTTTTGGCTATTCTAGGTCTCACTATTTGCATTCCCCTGATAACTAATGATATTGAGCATGTTTTTATGTGCTTATTGACCATTCGTGTATCTTCTTTGGGGAAATATCTACTGAGAACCTTTGTTCACTTTTTAATTGGGTCATTTGGGTTTTTATTGTTGCATGGTAAGAGTTCTTTCATATATTCTGGTACAAGTCTTTTATCAGATATATGATTTGTAAATATTTTTTCCTATTCTGTGGTTGTCTTTTCAATTTATTGGTAGTAACTTTGGAAGCTCAAAAAGTTTTAATTTTGATGAAGTACAATTTATCTATTTTTTTCTTTCGTTGCTTGCACTTTTGGTGTTTCATCAAAGTCACATAATCTTAAAAGTGATGTAGTGAAAATAACATACACAGAGTTGGATATAATGTGCTTTGTATACAGTAGGCACCCAACAAGCCAAGTGTTATTTATCCTTATTCCTTCTTCCTCACAGGTTAACTATAAAAGTCAAACGAGATAATACATCTTAAAAATTTTTTTAGAAGTTCCACACATATACAGAGTGCACTAAAAATAATACTCTGTATATGTGTGAAACATTATAAAGAATGTTCACATACACTATCTCATTTGATTTTCATAACCAACCTGTGAGGAATATGTTTCTGATAATGAAACTACAACACATTATAGTGATACTTGTATTAATTAAGTATATTTAATATTAATTATACTAGTCTGTGAAATTAATTATATTCTTTGTATCATTTATGTGAAAACATATAATGAAAATGGCTAAAAATATACCATATTAGCTCTATAATTTCTATCACTGAAGTTATATATAATCTGATTAATAAATTTAAGATCTATTAAATAACTTAGATGTGTAAGTTAAAGTATTAAATAGCAACTCAAGGAAGACTAACAAATTTTTAAATATAATTTAATCAATATAATTTATTCATTTAAATAATGGATAAATGGTTAAAATTAATAAAAATATTAATCATTTTTATATTGTCAAATTGAATTCTTGAGAAAACACCACAAGTGACACATTAAGATCTGTTTTTGGCCGGGCAGTGGTTCATGCCTGTAATCCCAGCACTTTGGGAGGCCAAGGCGGGCGGATTACGAGGTCAAGAGATCGAAACCATCCTGGCCAACATGATGAAACCCTGTCTCTACTAAAAATACAAAACTTAGCTGGACATGGTGACGTGCACCTGTAGTCCCAGCTACTTGGGAGGTTGAGGGAGGAGAATGGCTTGAACCCAGAAGGTGGAGGTTGCAGTGAGCTGAGATCACCCCACTGTGCTCCAGCCTGGCAACAGAGCGAGACTCTGACAAAAAAAAAAAAAAAAATTTAAAAAAATTTTTTAAAAAAGGTCTCTTTTTAAACATGCTTATAGTTGGTTTTAAATTGTTCTTCAAAATGATATAGCACTTCTTAAATCTTATAGCATTAATTAGCATCATTCATAAAATGACTTTACTAAATACAGACAGCATCAGTTCAACTTTCTATATAAATTAGTTACACATTCTTCATTAATGGAAATTTATTTTGTTATATTCTGTGTTATAAGACTCTTAGCATGGCTGAAGTATAAAGGTTAGGACTAATGGAGTTTTCTAGGTAACTGAAAGCTTTTCTAAAAGCACAAACTTTATTTTTTTACTTTAATAATTTTTGAAGGAAATGTTTCCAGAATATCCCCATATTTATATAAATAATCATATAAATAATAATTTAATCAACCAGCCTTCTTCCTTCCTTCCAAACTCAAGAGCCATCATTATAAAGAAACAACTCAGGACCTATGTCAATATGTTTTTAAATGTTCTCCTAGTATAGCTTTACATTCTGTTGTTTACAATCAACATTATAGCACAAGTGTTTCCCTATGAAATCATAATATAATATAATTTAATTGTTCCATGATATATCATATGGCCCTATGGGTGATGTATTGTCTTTGCCTCGGGGACAACTTCCCCCTTTTCTTTTCTTTTCTTTCTTTCTTTCTTTTTTTTTTTTTTTGAGACAGAATCTCGCTCTGTCGCCCAGGCTGGAGTGCAGTGGCTTGATCTCGGCTCACTGAAACCTCCACCTCCTGGGTTCAAATGATTCTCCTGCCTCAGCCTCCCGAGTAGCTGGGAATACAGGCATGTACCACCACGCCCAGCTAATTTTTTGTATTTTTAGTAGAGACGGTGCATTCTAGTGGTTCTTTGGGGAACCACCCTGTTCTCCATTACATGTAGTCAGGTTGGGATCGTCACTCAAGGTGCTCTGTCATTTCTTCCCTGGCTAAAGGGGTGGGTTCATGATACAGTGGGAGCCAGGCAGATCCCTTCCAGTTAATTTGAATCTTGAGCAGCGGGACACAACGATTGGCACTGATTCATTCAGAGAAAAGGGGCTGGCCATTTGTTCCTGCTACCCAGATCTCTGGGGCTATTTTCAAGGTCCAAGCCAGTTCTTCCTTTGATTCAGGAACGTCAGTACTTACTAGCTACAATATAGGACATTCAGTAGTGCTATGTATAACTCACTCTATATTTAGTCAGCTATAGGTGGAATATGAATTTGCCTTCAGAGCCTCATGTTTTCTTTTCCTTTTTCTTTTTTTGAGACAGAGTTTTGCTCTTGTTGCCCAGGCTGGAGTGCAATGGCGCAATATCACTCCTCATGTTTTCTATCTGTAAATATTTTTCAGGGTTGTTGCAAATATAAAGATAGTTAACCTATTAAAGCACCCAGTAGAGTATTGGCATAAATATGCAATACATTTATTTCCAATAAACTTATTTCTTTCCCTTAAGTTAGCCACAGTAAGTTCTCATTGCCTGTTGTCACAGAATCTTCCCCAATACGTGCTCACAGGATTAATCACGTCTCCCACATCCCTGGCCCGTGGCTGCTGCTAACATCACTTGTTCCTTCTCCCATCACTCCACAACTACTTCTGTGGCATATGATATCGTTGTTTCCACTGGAGTCAAAGCTGTTTGGAATGGGAAAGTTTGTCCAGTATTTGGATGCTAGATAAATGATATTATTCTTCATATTTCCTGTTTCATTTTGAATTCTTAGTTCTATAAACTGGGAGATGTAATTTTATTTAAGTAAATCTTCTTCAACGTAGCTACCGAGTTGTTTGTAAGAACACTTTTTATAAATATACAATAAAAATGTAAAAACTTTTCTACTTTTAAAAAGAAGCTTTCCC
This sequence comes from Mandrillus leucophaeus, assembly GCF_000951045.1. NCBI lineage: Eukaryota > Metazoa > Chordata > Mammalia > Primates > Cercopithecidae > Mandrillus > Mandrillus leucophaeus. Next base: position 4,391,720 of record NW_012102421.1, read on the forward strand.
AATTAAATGTTGTAATCTTCAAAATTCCTAGATAAAATTGAATATAAATAACATATATTACAAATTTACAAATATGAGAATGTGAAGAAGGAGAACTATGGATAATACTATACAACATTATCAACCACAAAGCTTAGTTAATTCTTCTTTACATAACATATTTACCTCTATAAAACAATTTTTAAGCCAGCAACAATCCATAACATTCTTTCATTTTGTTATATTAGATTTAATTGCTACAATAAATATTAAGGAGAAGACGACACTGATTTTAGGAGCACCTAAGAAAAAACAACATGTATGAAAACACATTAGGAAATGTTTGGGCCGGGCGCGGTGGCTCAAGCCTGTAATCCCAGCACTTTGAGTGGCCGAAACGGGCGGATCACGAGGTCAGGAGATCGAGACCATCCTGGCTAACACGGTGAAACCCCGTCTCTACTAAAAAACACAAAAAACTAGCCAGGGGAAGTGGGCGCCTGTAGTCTCAGTTACTCGGGAGGCTGAGGCAGGAGAATGGCGTAAACCCGGGAGGCGGAGCTTGCAGTGAGCTGAGATCCGGCCACTGCACTCCAGCCTGGGAGACAGAGAGACTCTGTCTCAAAAAAAAAAAAAAAAAAAAAGGAAATGTTTGAAACAAGACTTACCAATCTGCTGAACATGTAACAAGTTGACAGCATATTCCACTTCGATTCTCAAAGACGGAGCCCATTCTGTTAATCTATTTTTCAAACATGAAAGAGAAATAAAATTGTTTTTCTCATAGCTATTTACCTTTTAAATTCTTCTCTTTTTTGTTTTAAATGTTAATAAAAGAACATACTGGCCGGGCTTGGCGGCTCATGCCTGTAATCCCAGTATTCTGGGAGGCTGTGGCGGGGTGGATCACGAGGTCAGGAGATCGAGACCATCCTGGCTAACATGGTGAAACCCGTTTCTACTAAAAACGCAAAAAATTAGCCGGGTGTGGTGGCAGGTGCCTGGAGTCCCAGCTACTTAGGAGGCTGAGGCAGGAGAATGGCATGAACCAGGGAGGCAGAGCTTGTAGTAAGCCGAGATCGCGCCACTGCACTCCAGCCTGGGCAACAGAGCAAGACTCTGTATCAAAAAAAAAAAAAAAAAAAAAAAGAACATACTACTATCTCAGAAGTTTGGGAAATAGTTTTTAAAATTAAATACTGTTCTGCAATATATTCTCGTCTAGTCTTTTGTCACAGAAACATTTTTACATAGTTGTAATTAGAATGCATATAAATTTTTATACTGAGATTTTTCACTTCACATAATTTGAACATTTACCTGTATATTCATAAATTTTATATATATATATATATATATCTAACTATACAGTATTATTTTCAGAAAGCATCTCACTCTGTGCCCCAGGCTGGAGTGCAGTGGCACAATCTCAGCTCACTGCAACCTCAGCCTCCCAGGTTCAAGTGATTCTCCTGCATCAGTCTCCTGAGTAGCTGGGATTACCAGCATGTGCCCACCACACCCAGCCAATTTTTGTATTTTTAGTAGAGACAGGGTTTCGCCATGTTGGCCAGGCTAGTTTGGAACTCCTGGCCTCAAATGATCCACCCACCTCAGCCTCTGAAAGTGCTGGGATTACAGGCATGAGCCATGCGCCCGGCCTCATAAATTATTCTAATCCTTTTATAATATACGGATGATATACCACCATTTCATTATCCATTATTATTAGAAATGTAGGCTCTGACAATTTTTCACTGAATCGTACAGTAGAACATAGGTGCTTTTATGAGGTTGCTAAGCAGGTAAGATCAATGGGAAAGAGGCTAAATGTTAAATGAGACACCAAATAAAAGTGTGCCATGACTGTTGTAAGACCTGACTTTTTTATAATTACGGGCATAACTGCATGCACACAGAGGATTCACAGGAGGGTTTATGGTTCCTCAGGTCCTAGAAGGTCCAAAATTCCAACCCACTAGCTCTCAAAGAAGGCAGCAGGCTTTGAGACAACCTGTGAAGATGCCACTCTGGAATTGAGAGGGAAACACATGACTTTCCCCAGTGCTCTAACCTCCTGATAAAGCTGATGAGCAAAATAATAAACAGAGGTGGGGCTTCTAGCAGCAAGTGAAATTAGGTAAAAACAGGGGTGGGGAAGGTATAGCTGGTGCCCAGGTCATGTCTGCAGGCATCCAGAAGCCAGGCAACCACAAACCTGATGGACATCTCTGTGGCCTGAACTACCAACTTCCACTCATTCCAGAACCTGCATGGTGTTACCTCTCTCTCTACTGAGGCTTTTCTGCTATAACGAAGTCAGAGACCCCAGAGATGTGCTTGCTCTGGGGTTTTATGTTTTAATGACTAAAACTCCAAAAACATAACAGTATTATAGAAGTTTGGAAAACAGAATATTTTAGAATCATATATAATTCTGCCTTACAATCTCTTCCAGTCTTCTTTCATGGAAACACTTTGACATGATTTTTCAAGGTATGCATATAATTTTGTATCTAGATATACAAATTGGATCATTTCTTAGTATGAATTCTCTAAAACTGGAATTACTGGTCAAACAATTTGAAAATCTGGATGACTTAAGAACCACCTTAATGACTAACTGCATTCCAAAAGTTTTATGTTGAAATCAGCAATGTGTTCTGGTTTCACCACTTTATTCTTTTTTAATATATTAATCAAATTTTTCATTTAAAAATTAAATAAATCCAAAATGGCACATTATTATTGCCTTACTATTAATTTCTTTGATATTAGAATGGCTGAATGATTTTCATGTTGATTTATTGTTTTATTTGGTAAGTCTTTTGCTTATTTATCAAAAATTTTTATATTTACCATATTTGGTACAAATATTTTCCTCCATTTTGTTATTTGTACCATATTTGGTACAAATATTTTCCTCCATTTTGTTATTTGTTCTTTACTTTTTATTTTTTATTGATGTATAGCAGATGGACATATTTTGGGGGTATATATGATATACTGATACATTCATAAAATGTTTAAAGATGAAATCAGGGTATTTGGCCTATCCATTACCTTAATTATTAATATTTTTTTTCTTTTACTAGGAACAATCAAATTATTCTCTTTTAGCTATTTTGTAATATATAATAGATTATTGTTAATTATGGTCACCCTACTAATCTATCAAACACTGGGTCTTATTTCTTCTATCTAACTGTATATTTGTACACCCATTAATTAACCTCTCTTTATCCCTCTCATTATTTAATTTTTTTTTTTTTTTTTCACTTAGAGATGGGGTTTAGCCATGTTGCCCAGGCTGGTCTTAAACTCCAAGTCATCCTCCTGCCTCAGCCTCCCAGTGTTGGGATTATAGGCGTGGATGAGCCACCATGCCCGGCCTCTCATTATTTTTTAACTTAGAAATTTATATTTGTACATTTTGAATCTGTCAATCATTCCTTTCTGATTTCTTTCAACATTAATTATCTTTGAAAACTATCTTCATTCCAGAGTCTGATATTCTATTTTGATTTACTATATTTTTATATGATTTGTTATTTTCTTTTGTTTTCTTTTTTTTTTTCTTTTTCTTTTTTTTTTTTTTGAGACGGAGTCTGGAGTCTGGCTCCGCTGCCCAGGCTGGAGTGCAGTGCTGCAATCTCGGCTCACTGCAAGCTCCACCTCCTGGGTTCACGCCATTCTCCCGCCTCAGCCTCCCGAGTCGCTGGGACTACAGGAGTCCGCCACCACGCCCGGCTAATTTTATTTTTGTATTTTTAGTAGAAACGGGGTTTCATCGTGTTAGCCAGTGTGGTCTTGATCACCTGACCTCGTGATCCCCCCGCCTCCGACTCCCAAAGCGCTGGGATTGCAGGCGTGAGCCACTGTGCCCGGCCTGTTATTTTCATTTAAATTTAAAATCATCTCAATGAAATTGCATGCATGGTGTGCGTTGAATGGAAGTGATATGAAGTTCCTTTACTTGTATTACAACTCCCATTATTACATGTAAACTTTTAATATATCACAGAAACTATATGTGGGCTGTTTATTTTGGTTCATTATGACTTTTAAAAGTATAATTGCTTTGCATCATCCATTTGAATACCTCTTACAACTGGTATAATGATAATCACCTCTTACAACTCTAATTTCTCAGAATATTCTTGATACTTCACCTGTTAATTCTTCAAAGTACATAGTAGATCTTTAATGCCCTTGAGGGAAACATTTGGGGAACTTGCCAGTTTCCAAATTTATAGACCCCATGCTTTGTGAGGTTATAGTCAAGTAAGTATACAACCATAAAGACAAACGCCAATGCAGAAGCTGGGCAGTCAGCTGGGCTCATGGACTGCACAACTAGTTTTCACCCACCAGCCTCTCCGCACACTCAATTCCAGATTGTGCCCAGCAAAATTACATGGTATGTCACAGATCTTTAGGGTTCCCTTCCCCCAAATATCTGAGATCATAAATCTTAAAATCATACATGCTAAGGGTGTAAATATTTGCAGTTCATTTCTACACATCAAGCCCTCATTTTCTCCACTATTGTCTTTTTCAGTGTTGACACCATCCACATTTTTTAGTTAGAAGCCAATTGAGTTGAAAGATTGGCCTTATTCTTACTCCAGCTCAGATACCGGTCTGGCAACAGTAACCCAATTTTTTGATGCTTAGTTCCTGGTTATTTCACAATTTAAGTGTAAATGAATTGTTGACTTGAAACATCTTCTTTGCATAAAATCTGAAAATGTATAATTCAGCAGGAGAAAAGTATAAGGCCATCAAGTCTCACCTCAAATGTGTCAGACAGCCAGTGTATATCTGTAATTACTCTCTTATGTCCATTTTCTATTGAAGAGACTGCACAGTGTCTGATATACATTGCTTCTTTATTACTCTCCGGTTCAAGGAGAAACATAGGCTGAAAAATATTAAAAGAAAGTTAAGTGCTAATTTCAGAGGGCTGATGAATGAACTCATACTTTACTTATCATCCCAATTAAAATTAACAATTTAGAGATATACTAGTTCAAGGAAAATCATAAATTAGTGTTTCTATATATCATATATTTAGGGAATAGGATTATCTACTTTCCCCTTCAGTTTGGTCTAAGACTGTATCTCTAAACTTAGCAAGTATTATTGACCTACTCCATAAAGAATCAATGAGACATCTCATTCTAGAGGGAGTATTTCTTTGTGCCTATAGAAGGCCGCATCTCACCATTCTTTGGTAAGAGACTTGTTGATGTTAAGGCTGAAGAATTGAGCTGGAGTAGATGTGTAATATGGTTGGTAGGTATGGAGTTGGGAGCTGAGGAATCTTCTCAACCCTCTTAACAGAATCCATAGCCCCACAAAACCATGGTGTATTATCATCAAATATGATGTAACCCCTTCATTTTATACATGAGAAAAGCTACCCTGCTGAGGTGAGGTGGCACGTCCAAACTCATAGGACTACGGTCCACAGCCTGGGTATCTGCTCTTCTGTCCAGTGCTCTTTCAATCACTTCACTTTAGGCAAGTCACATGGTCCCTTCATTTCATTTAACAATAACAACCAGACAGAACTTCATATCCTTGGGTAGATGGTGGAACTTGATTCATTGTGTTTTAATCAAGGGCCCACATAAAAGTGATTCAGAGCGTGTTCACAAGCACAGGTGAAGGCTTGGGAAATAACATTCTTTTATTTTTTCCTTTTTTCTCTTGAGTTTTTATTAGCCTTGGCAACTATATTATATACTTTTCCATAAACTCTTAAATGGAAAAACTTGCAAATGAAATGTTCTAAAAAGCTTACCTTCAGTGTGGCTTTTTTACTTCTACTACCACCTGCCTTAATGTTTTCTATGCGATCTGCATGTGCGGTGATATCCCACATGACAATCTAAAACAGAAATAAATGTTATCATAACCTTTTCAGAAAATATCTAATTGAGTCTTAATTTTCTTTTAACTATTGGTTTGTAACCTGATAAGTCAATCACCGTAGAGGATAATCAAATTTAGCTTGTATCTTAAGTAAGTCAGCAATTTTTAAAGCTAGTATAAAAATGTTTTCTTCTCTGTAAAAGTATCTTTAGCATTTTCATTTTTGTGCTCACATTAATAAATGCCAGTATTTTTTAAAAATCCAAAATAAATGTCATGCAATTCCCTTTGCTTTGGGAAAAGTTCTTCCTCTGTTTTTGGAAATGTGCTGTGATTGTAAGGACCGTTGCTTTGGACCCAGGAAAAAACAGCCCATACTCCAGAATTGAGTACAAACACCCGACTGTCCAAAGAAGACTTGGAAGTGACGATTTTGATTTAATTGAATGGCCAACTCTGAATTCTTATGTATCTAGATGGCCATTTTTTAAAAAAAAGTCAGGATAAGGTAGAAATGTAACACTAAATTAGGTTTCCAATGACTAAAAGGTATTTCAGTACACTAAAGTTTTAACAAAATGTTAGGAGTACAGAATTGTAAGTGATTTTATTTTCATCATGTGCTTTTCTGAATATTCTAAAATAAAGTCACGTTACCTTTGTAATGAGTGAAAAAGGCATTTCAGGATTTGCAGGGCTTGGAGGATGGGCTCTGAGTCATTATGAACCTCAGTTATTGTTGAACAAAACTGAGGGAGAAAAAATTGTTTTCCTGGTTATTTTGGTTCTGGATAAATGGACATGGAAGCTGCAGGCATTTACATTTTAACCGCAAGGAAGTTTTTCAAGCCACACACACAAAAATCATATACCCTTTTAATGGTCAAACCCACTCAGTCACAATGAATTTAAACTTTGACCATAAAACAGCTTTACGATTGTTTTGCTTCACTAGAGAAACAGGATATTGGAGGATAGGATCTAAATTTGATATTAGATAACTTAAAAAGAAGATAAAAGCAAATAGTATCTATCTATCTATCTACATATAATCTATATATATATCTCTCTATCTATCTATCTATAAATTCAGTGATGTATGTATGCTTTCTAGTGAATTTCTGTTTAAGTTTTGGATCACCCCCTAACTCCTACTCCCAGGGAAATTTCAGAAGAGGCCTTTTTTTCCAAGAGGTAGTAATGCTTGTAGCTTTTGTTCTTCCATGGAATCTTATACAATATGTGGTTCGGTCCCAGCAACACAAATAGATTTCACCCAGTTCTGTTTCAGTTTTGAAGCTGAGTTACCCTGTGAACACCTCAGGAGTTGATACCATGTGTAACACGTCTCTATACCCTGCTTCCTGGTGTGGTGTCTGGCACACAATTGGCATGCCTTCCTTCTGCTGAATTGAATCCTTAAGTCCAAGGAACTGCCAAATCAAAACTTATTACCAAAGTTTGTCTACATTAATACATAGCTGAAAAAATTCCATTTAAGTACCTGCCCATTGATACAGCCTCCAGCAATGATATTAGGATCACTCGGACAGAACTTGAAGCAGAAGATGTCATCTGGGCTCTCCAGCATTAACTAAAGTAAACCCAGCAAATTCATGAAAGAATGAGAAAACAGATTAAGATCATGGCTAGAAAATAATATTAAGACAGTTAAAAGTCTAATTTTATAGCTATCTATAAGCAAGGTATGTAGAGAGTCTATTCTCAGAGTTCTGCCTCTGAACTAAAAGCTGCTTTTGCTGAATTTTATTGTGCACATTGGCCATATGAGGGACAGTGAGTATGTTCTCAAGGGGACCCAGGTATCCCCCAACCCACTCCTCTAGAAACAAACTGTAGTTATTTTGGGAGCATGTTACAATGTTTATAAACAAAAAGACTATGAAATTCGTGTTCCTGAAAACCATGGAAAGGAAGCTCTGTGAGGACAGGATCTGTGTCTGTTTTGTTGCTTGTTGAATAGTGAGCCAGGCACTCCTGGAGTGGAGAGGAGATCTACAGGGTAGAAAGGTTAGAAAACTCTAGTGAGAGAGTGGCACTGTTTTTGTGACTGATAAGAAAGGGCTAGAGATCTTTTATTTTGCTCTCTGGGTCTATAATAATTAAAGTATTTAGAATCTATTACAGTAAAACTAACTTAATTCAAATGAATTGGGGAAAAGGAAGAAGGGGAGGCCAGGGTTTATTAGGGAAAGTCTTGATTATGCAATACTTTTTAGAAACAAAATATTACTATATTTAAAACATTGAAATAACTTAATCTAACACTATATACCACCCACCCACTAAGCAGATGTCTTATTGAGCAGACCATGAAAACTAGAACCCTGTGTAGCAAACCCAGCCTTCAGCCTCATTTTATTTGAATTGCTATGTGTTTTGGTTGGTTTGAGTGGGGTTTCTGTGTGTTTTGGTTTGGTTTTAGTTGAGCTATTTAAAATTGGGCGATTTCATACAAAATTCCAAATTTCTCAATTCTCTTAACAATGGGATCACCTGGCAACAAGAGGGCAGCCAGCCTAGAGACAGGTAATGCACTCTCCAAGGCCGCAGTCCATACCACTCCCCAGTGCTCTCCCACACACTCACTTTTATTTATTATCCAGTGATCCTTGGAATTGAGGAAACTCATGTGAAACTAAAATCTATTTGCATTTGACCAACTGGTATTTAAGTAAAGTCCATAAAAGAGTTTGTTTTAAAAATAGTTTAAACATTCTTCTTACAACCTTTGAAAAAAATAGCATGTTGATTTGTTCAATAAACAAATTGTAAACTTTAGTTTTGCTCAAACTGAATGATGACAAGTTCTGCATTGAAGAAAGCCTAACTTTATAAATGTTTACAACATTACATGATTATAAAGTACTTTGCAATAAAAACTGCTAAAGGTATACATGAAAGTAGTATTTGAAAATTTAGGCTATATGGGCAACTCTTCCTAATTACCTGAGGATGTATAGGATCAGAGAAGCTCCAGAAAAGAATCAGTGATGGCTGCAGCAATAATTTACCAGAAAAGTGAACTCTGTCTTCAAAAGAAAGTCGCACGGCCACCGACACAGCTATTAGCCCTGATTGAAACACAGGTAGAAATTAAAGTTGGCAACAACCATATATGGAGAGATGTCTCTAGCTTTTGCTTTTCTACACAGCCACTCTTCATTTTCACTTTGTCCATAGGAGACCAAGAGTTTTCTTAGAGCTCTGTTGGCTAATGTGGTTGCCACTAGTTACATGTCACTTATTTAGCACTTGAAATCTGGCTGGTCCAAACTGACATGTACTGTTAGTATAAAATATACAGGGGACTCAGAAGATTTTGGAAGAAAAGAAAATCTTGTTTTGTTTCTTTTTTGTGAGGAAAGGGCCAGTGGAGGGTGAAAGGAGGAAGAAAGAGGACAAATATCTCTCTTTCCATGTTTCCACCTTTGCACAACCCTACCTACCTCCCTTGGCTGCTGAGCTCTTTAAAGGAGGCACATTTCCTCTCTTGTCTAGTCGTCAGAAAGGCAGTGTTAGGAGGAAGAAATTTAGCTTTGGGAGAGCAACAGGCCCAAGCCAAACCCAGACTCTGCATATGCCACCCGGGTGACCTGGGCAAGTCACTTCCCTGAGTTGAGCTTGGGTCCTTTTGTTGTGAAACAGAGATGATGACAGGTGTGTGTCCTACAGGGTTGTTGGGAGGACACTTGACAGTGAAGGTGTGGAAAGCACATGGCAGGTACCTAGTGAGCACAGAGCAAATGGAAGGTGTCTTATTGACATTGAGCTAGTTTGCAATTTTACATATGAAAGCAACAGACAATTTCAATGTTATCACAAAAGGGGATCCCCATCATTTCCGTTTCACCATAGATAGTTGGATGCCACGAGACACAGGTAATCATTTTCTCCATTGGGCTCTGAAGGTCGGTAAAGGACTGGTACTCTTTCAGGTGGGTATCAGTCTTGTCCCCAAAGGTGCCTTCTTCTTCTGCGAGGTGTTTCCAGTCATCAATAAATGTGTTCGTGATTTCATTTTGCTGCAGGGCTATTTCAACACTAATTTGTAAAAATAAAAAGCAATTAAGATATTGGATTTTAGTATCCAATAATGTGACTATCTTAGCAACTCCTCCTCCTTCATTTATACTGAACAAAAAATAATAATTCTCAATTATACTTGGCAATAATGATTAACCTCATTTGAAATAAATGACTTAAGAGAAAAAAAATCATGGTGGCATGTTACTCAGAACTTCGAGCAACTTCATGATCTGCTTCAGTTTCCAAGCCAAGGCTGTACTCTCTCCAGGTCAATGCCTGAGCATGCAGCTGCAGGGATGGCTGGGCCTGGCCAGTCCTCCTTGTGCAGCACTCCCACAGCAGGCGTCTTTGCTCTGGAGCTCCTGCTGGGTAGGCTGAGAATTTGTCTGATGCTCTACCTTCCTGGTCCTGTCTCGTACTCCTTTATTTTTCACAGTGTAATCCTCAGTAAACTTCTGCCTCTAACTTGATGTCATTTGCTTCCTGGAAAGCCCCAACTGTCACAAATGGCAATTTTCTTAGGCATATTCTGTACTAAATGATCACTTATCCTAAACAGGATAGCCCCAATACATACATAATTCAAAACAACAAATAAGAGATTCCAAACAAGGGAAGAATTGGAGTTTAGAAGTGTGTGCATGTGTGTCTGTGTGTGTGTGTGTGTTTGTAGTTTTAGTTGTCACAATGCCTGGGAGGTGCTACTGTGTTTAATTCCATTACCAAACCTCCTGCAATGCATGAGACAGTCCCCAAAATGAAAAATTATCCTGCTAAAAATACTAATATTGTTCCTTTAAGATACCATCTGAGTGCTAGGATCATTTGCTAATAGTTAAGGATCTTGGTTTGACAGGCTCCTGCCTTAAAATAGTTCCTATGATAATGATTGTCCCTCTTTATGCTTAGGTCTGAAAGCTCTGCATTCTCCCAAAGTCGCTAAGAGCCTCGCACAATTAGAATGCCACCCAAGGTTTTGCCCTAATGATCAAAATTGTAAACTTCTTGGTTTTATATAGGTGTGGTAAGCTGAAAAAGTGATTCTCAATTATGAATTTCTTAAAATAAGAAAAAAACCTTTTAGATAGTTCAATATAAACAGTAAAAATAGATACTCCTAAAATATAAAAAAGGGCACCATTTGATACCCCTGTCATTGATCATTACACTGATCATTGCCTAATTGAGTCCTCTCTTGGTTAAATTCTTCTTGTACTTCATCTTTCAAAATAGACCCCTTTCCTAAGACCTGGCCACTTAAAGTGTGGTCCAGTGACCACCAACATGACCTGGGGCTGTTAGAAATGCAGAGTCACAGGCTCCACCCCAGACTTACTGAGTCAGAGCCTGCATTTTAACAAGAGTCCTCAGATGATTCATAAGCACATTGAACACTGAATAACCCTGTGTAGAGGACTATCGAGACTTAAACAGTTTCCAGTAGAAGCATTAGTAAGCATTTTCCAAATCATATTTCCTTCTGGTTAAGCCTAAATGAGAAAGGAATTCTCATGAGAAAAGTTAAAGACATGGCTTTCGCTCTGGTTTCCTGATTCTACCTCCTCAGCCAGAATGGGGAAGTAATTCAAACAGAAGAAGTGAAAACACATCTTTCTTCTGGTTTCCGGTTTCTTGCTTTCCTGGAACCATGTGGCTCCTGAGAGTAACAAATTGGAGGCTGGTAAAACTGTTGTCTAGGAATTTTAACTCTGAAAGGAAGGTTTCTTAGTTGTTTTGTGAATCCCCCTGAAGTTCCTCTCTCTCATTTCATATCATTGTCTTCTTTTGCAAATAATGCTTCCTTTAAGTTTGTTTTAGATAAAATTCTATGAGAAAAAAATTTCCCATTTCTAAAAGGGCTTTCTTCCAGAACAAAATCAGGCTTACCTTAATTAAAAACTACTGAATAAACCTGAAGCAGTTTTAAAGCTGGAAGTTACATTTGCAGTGATGTAAACATGGGTTTCTTATTTACTCTTGGCCAGTGCTATTATAATTCCTGTGCCAATTTTCCTCTTTCTTCTTATAGATCTGGCTTCTCCTTCCCACATCTCAGGGAGGGAATCATAAAGCTGTCCACTATTCTTTTCTTTATAAGCATGGCAATTCAGAGGGAAGAATAAAAGTCCAGGTCTAAAGATAATATACAGTGTGGATTTATTTTGAACATTTTTTTATTACCTCAATATCTAGTTTTCTCTGGATATTGATTATATGTAAACAAACTTCTCATTTTTATTATTCTTACAGGAAAAATTGTAATGACTACTAAATTTTGATAAGGGGAGGGGGAAACTCAGGTTTTCTTATTTCTACCTCATTGCCCATATAGGAAAAATTATAGCATCCTTCCTGTGAATGAGTGGCAAATAATGTTCTCTCTGAATCATTAACTGAATTTTTGAGCCAGAGTCTCCCTCGGTATAGGTAACAACTTTGAAAGTTGTTGGAATTTTCAGGATATTTAATGCAGTCTGAAAGAACCAATGACATTTCTTAAAAATAAAAAAGCTTAAAATTGGGCTATATATGAACTTGACTACCAAGTTTTTCATTTTGGAAAGAAACAGAAACCAGCCTATCGAATATAACAGACAGACTTGTCCTCCATTGGATCCACTTCTCTAAACTCTAGTATCAGCTTGATGAGAACTTGTCAAGTTGTTTCTCTGGTTTAGAAGCCCCAGAACTCTACCCAGGGTCCTACTAACAGCTTAGGGTACATTTTGAAGATGCTTCTCTTTCAAAGCCAGTAAGAGTGCAGGAACACAGGAATTGGTGATAAGAGGGAAATGTCCAAAAGACATTTGAATTAAATTCAGATTCTCATCTACAAAGATATTTTTGCAAATACTTATCATCATCATAACGTCCACAGCATTCTCCTCATCCTACAAAAAGTTAATGAAGAAGAGGAGTTAGGAGTGGAGAAAAAGACTTACATAAAAGTAACCATGGTAAATACAAGTAATTGTTAATTTGCAATTAGGAAAACATCCTCACACACTTAACTCTTCACACTGTTTGATGTGGCCTTAGCTTGAGAGGGCTAAGATGTTGCATAGCAATAGAAAGGAAAGAAATACCGAGAATCTGTAGAATGTGTCATACCTGACAACTGTCTTCATACTTTTTATCTAGATACCATATATGAGATTGTTTATTTAAACCTGTTATTCTATGTAAACATATACATTTTATGTTTTATTTTTAAAATTTATAATACACAATTTTTTACCTTATGGATGCATTGTTAAGAAAATCAACCAAAGGCTTCGATTGTTTGAGTGTCTCTTTTTCCTCTTCTGAGAATTCTCTTGGATAATATTGTGTAGTAGCATTTTTAGGATATGTCCTAATATATTAAAAGAAAATTCAATACCAAAGATTAGGTCAAAGAAGAGCAAATATGGGCCACAACAGGTCAAAAGTGTGTCTTTGTGACAATGATGTTAGGATATTATCTTATTTTATATTTAAATTATGTACATTGAATTTTCTTTATCCTAGACAACTGATATTGACCACTATTCAAAGCCTACATGAATTTTTCTCCAACATAATCAAGAAGATCTTATTTTTGTAAAATTTTTATTTAGAAATCATTTCAAACTTACAGAAAAGTTGTAAGAAGGGTATAAAGAATTCCCATACACCCTTTACCCAGATTCATCAATTATTAATGTTTTGCTATCTTTATCGTTCTCCCTATCTCTTCATTAAGTCAGTGTCCACCTCACCCCCTCGTGGGACATTTGGCAATGTCGAGAAACACTTTTGGTTGTCACAACCTAGACATGTTACTGGTGTCTAGTGCATAGAGCCCAGGAATGCTGTTAAACACCATACAAAGCACAAGACAGCCTTCCCTTAAAGAGAATTATCCAGCCGCAAATGTCAATTGTGTTGAGGTTGAGAAACTCTGCTCTAAACATACAAAACCAGGAATAAGATACATTTCAGCAGTGATGGTGGCAGGAAGGCTTGCTCCATCTAGTATGCTCTTAGTGGCCTCTGTATGTGAACACGTCACATGGCATTGTATCTCTGGGCTTTATTGTCAGTCTCAAGTACTAGACTGGGTGAGCCCTTGATCTCGGCATGTGGAACTTGGAAAAGTCAAATGGCACAATCATTAAGAGTGTGGACTCTGGTGACTGGCTGCCTGGCTTTGAAGCCTGGTTCTATCATTTACTAGCTATGTGACCCCGAGCTAATTATCTAACCTTCTGTACCTGTTTTCTCATCTATAAATGAAATTCTTAAAGTAGCTAGTTCATAGTGTCATTGTAAGGATTGAATGTGTTGATACATGCAAAACTTTAAAAACAGTGCCTACCACATTTTAAGTGCTCAACAAAATACTATGTAGTATTTGTGTTTGTTGAACAAATGTCAGTACAATGCAGAATGTCTCTGTGAGAGGTAATATATCAAATGGAGAGTAATCGGACAAAGCGGTAAAGGGAGTTTTGAGTATGTTTACTAGAATAATTCATTTTTTTCCCCTTGTTTAGGTCAGTATCCATAGCAGAAGGAAGAGTGGTAGAAAGAAATAATATTAGTATTGGAACCAGAGAGACCTGGGTTCAAATCTCAGTTTCACCTTTTAATTTCTATTCTCTAGACAGGGTTAACTAAAAAAAAAAAAACAAAGCCAGGTGCAGTGGCTCACGCCTGTAATCCCAGCACTTTGGGAGGCCGAGATGGGCGGATCACGAGGTCAGGAGATCCAGACCATCCTGGCTAACATGGTGAAACCCCATCTCTAATAAAAGATACAAAAAATTAGCCAGGCATGGTGGTGGGCGCCTGTAGTCTCAGTTACTCGGGAGGCTGAGGCAGGAGAATGGCATGAACCTGGGAGGCGGAGCTTGCAGTGAGCCAAGATCGCGCCACTGCACTCCAACCTGGGCAACAGAGTGAGACTCTGTCTCAAAAAAAAAAAAAAAAGATATGTTTTTTGGTGGTTTTATCAAAGTAGCAACATGCCTAAGAGTCACTCTTATTTTCAAAATATGATTTGTTTTGTTGTTTTTCAGCTAAACTATTCATTATTGCTTCAGGTTTAAATCATGCCCAAAACATTGGGCTTTCATTTTTAACCTCTTTTTGCTTCAGTTTCTCTATTTGTAAAATGGGGATAGTGCCTACCTCAGACAGCAGTTGTGAGGATTGAGTTGATGTGTGTAAAGCACTTAGAAGAATGCCTGGTATGTGGTGGGAACACTAGGCATTTGCTTTCACTGTCATTATTTTTCGAACTTTATCTTTGATTTTTCTTGACTCCCTCCAATATAATCACATATCCTACCTTCTCCACCTCATACCAGCTACCCTTCCTAATTTCCTGCTTGAAGTACCAGCCTTCTTCCAGTCATCTAGGTTTAAACCATTTGAGTTCCTTTTAATTCTTCGAAAATTTTTTTTTTCATTTTGTGGGTCAAGACCTCCCTTATTTCTCATCTGTTTACTCCTTCTACATAGGAACACTGCCACTATTATTATTATCCATCTGTATTCTGAGTCTACCTACTGAGTCTACCCTGGGTGACTCATTCTTGGGACTTGTCTGTACCCTAGTAGGAACATAAAATAAATCTCTGGCTGGCTTGACTTAGAAATTTGTCTCAAAATTCAAGTTCCTTTGGTACTAATATACCACCTCTCTCCTTCCTCTCTTGCACTCACTTCTTGATATTTATGGATGTCTGATGTCCTCCTTCCCTGCCAGGACTTGACTACCAATTCTTGCCTTTCTCTTTAACTCCTCTTGTTTTGGCCTGTCTGTTCATCTTCTTCTCTTGTTTCTGACTCATTTCTTGGCCCAACCTTTGGAGTCCGTATATATGTGCCCTGACTTTAACATTGCATTTTCATGGTTTTTAACCTGTTAGTTCACATAGATCTGAAAAGTATCTTCTGTATTGCATTCCATGTTGCTGAGCCCTGCTTCTCCTGGTCATGACCTGTCTCATTGTATATTTCATAGCTCTTCACTTAACAGTGAATTCAAGTCTGTCATCATTCTGTACATTCTTCCTTACCTATATCCTTTTCTTCCTGTTTTCCCTCCTCCATTCCTTTTTCCCCACCATTTAATAAATATATGCCAGGAACTGTCCTAGGAGTTGGGAACATAGCAGTAAAGAAAATATACAAAGTTTTTATCTCACAGAGCTTAAATTCCAAGGGCAGAGTGAGGAGAAGAGAGACAATAAAAAACACAAATCAAGTGATTATAGCACAATGGAGAAAAATAGAGTAAGGGGATAGATGGTAATGGAGTTGTTACTTTTATTTTTTTTTTGAGATGGAGTCTCGCTCTGTTGCCAGGCTAGAGTGTAGTGGCACGATCTCGGTTCACTGCAACCTCTGCCTCGCGGGTTCAAGCAATTCTCCTGCCTCAGCCTCCCAAGTAGCTGGGATTACAGGCACACGCCACCACGCCTGGCTAATTTTTGTATTTTTAGTAGAGACGGGGTTTCACCATGTTGGTCAGGATGGTCTCGATCTCTTGACCTCATGATCCGCCCACCTCAGCCTCCCAAAGTGCTGGGATTACAGGCGTGAGCCACAGCGCCCAGCTGAGTTGTTGCTTTTATATAGGAGTGTCAGGGAATGCCTCATTTGAGCAGAGATCTGAATGAAGGAGGGAATAAACACAAGGGAAGAGCATTCTATGTAAAGGACTTGTAAGTGTAAACACATCATGTATGAGTATGCATGGTAAATCAAGGAATGAAGAAGCCAGTGTTGCTGGATGGATGAGCAGGGAGAACTGTGGGAAATTAGGACAGAGGGGTAAAGGGATCTAGATCATATGAAGCCTCGTAGGTTCCTTTGGGATGACAGGCCATTGGAAGGTTTTGATCAATGACATGATCTGACTTGCATTTTAATAGGATTACCAGGGCTTCTCTATGGAGAACAGAATGCAGGAGAGAAAGGATGGATAGAGGAAGTCCACTTAGAAGGAATTACAGTAATCCAAGCAGGAGATGATGATGAATGGTCTAAGGTAATAGCAGTGGGTAGATTTTGAAGATAGACCCAACAAAATCCAAAGCTTTTGGTCTGAGTAATTAGAAGAATATCATTACCATTTACAGAGCGGAGGAAGATTCAGCATGGGCAAAGGCAGGAAGAGGTGGAACCGCAGGTATTCTGGGAACTGGAAACCCTCATAGGGCTGGCACACAGAGAGCTTGTTTAGGAACAAGGGATGATGGGGCTGGAGAGGCAGACAGTGTCTCGTCATGGAGGAAGGAGAACCTCATATGCCATCCTAAGGGCTCTGGATGGATGTATTTTTTAAGTGATGGAAGGCAGAGAAGAAACCTAGACAACGAAGTAACACCATCTGATTTGATGTTTAAGAATGATGACTTAGGAGGTAGAACAGAGCAATGAGGGACAACTGCAATATGCCAGATGACAGATGACCAGCACTGTCATGATTAACAGCATCACTCATTTTCCTACTCCAGTCTTTACAATCTTCTATACTTGTATCTCATTTTCCTGTTACGATTTTTAAAGGCATTATTGAATATAATTAGATCTTCCTGAATTGAATTACTCTGTGGAGATCTATGTGTCATAATCATTAATCCATTTCTATTTATTATAAACAGCTCTCAAAATAATAATGGAAGTTATCAGATTTTACTGTAACTGGCTATAAAATTACATACACCCATCACATACTTACCATTTTGTCTGAGTGCTTATGTCCTTTATTTGGGGAATTACTTGCATGCCAACATCTTTTTCAAGTTGTTTAAGGGTAAAATTTTTATCTGGGTAGGCTGTACATTCAATATAGGCATCTTTTACACTGGAAGCATTTTGGTCACTAAACTTAATTGGTGCACCAAATTCACTTCGTTTTCGAGAAATCATATATGTAATCTGTAACACATGTAAACAGTAAAGGTAACACAATGAAGTCCCTGAAGAAAAATTGATGTGCAGGCAACGTTGGTACTCTGCCCAGATCCGCTCAGAGACCTTTGTGCACTTTCTGTGAGCGCTTCCAGCTCTGTGTGCTTTCCATTCGCACAAGCAGCACCTGCTCCTCCTCTTTGGAGGGCTGCTCTAGGGCTATTAGGACCACTTTGCCGGCAGGTGCAAAGAACAGGAAGTAACTAGTAGTTTCATCTTGACTAATGGTAGACTGGCAGGAGGGATACATAAACCCCTCTCCTTGGCTTCTGTTTGGAACAACTCTGAGGTATAATTTACACTCCAGAGTTCTTCTCCGGGTTTGGCTGAAGCGTTCCCTCTGCAGACTTTTGCCTGAGAGCGCAGCCTGGCAGGGTTTCCTCCATATCCCTGTTCAGCTGCTTGTCGTGTTCTCTTCTGGAGCACTTTCCTAATAAACCACTCACACACAATTCCCCCTCACAGGAGTTCCTTTGAGAGGGAATGCCACTATATTGGCTTCCTACAGCTGCCATAACCAAGTACTACAAATAGGGTGGCCTAAAACAACAGAAACTTATTCTCTTACAGTTGTGGAGGCTAGAAGTTTGAAATTGAAGTGTTTGAGGGTTGTTTCCTTCTAAAGGCTCTGAGGGAGAATCTGTTCCCTGTTTCTCTCCTGGCTTCTGGTGACAGCCAGCAATCCTTGTGTTCCTTGGTTTGTGTATCCATCTTTCGAGCCTCTGCCTGCCTCTTTACATGCCATTCTCCCTCTTTGTCATTCCCCTGGCCATCTTATCACAAGGACACCAGTCGTATTGGATTGGGGCCTACCCTACTCTAGTATGACCTCATCTTAAATAGTTATACCTGCAATGACCCTATTTCCAGATGGAATCACATTCTGAGGTGCTGGAGGTTAGAAGTTCAATATACCATTTTTTGGAGACAAAATTCAACCCATAACACCCACTTAAGACAATGACCATTCTTCTATAAAAGCAAACCAAAACAGCACACCAAAAACTATGCCTCCACAGCAAACACAGTAAACCTTATGAATTTCTCAGGAATAAGGGTTGTTCAGCTACAGGGAGGTAATGATTACAGATCATATTTAACCCTCTAACCTGCTTTGTAGATTCCGTAACTGATTCTTCCTCAATTTCTTTTTCACTGCCCAAAGAAACCCATGGTTTAGAGACAGGTGGTTTATAAATATACACATCTTCAGGAATATATTCTTTATATTCCTCTTGTTCTTCTGATACTTCTGGGGGCTAAAGTAAAATAAATAGCATTCTACAATATATGCCCAAGTTTAGGTTATAGCTATATGTACATATTTTGCAACAAACTTTAATATAAATTCATTAAGCACTTTCTTACTTTTTTTTGTCAATTCATACTTTTGAATTACGAAAAGGAAACAAAGCAAAAGAAAGGAAAAAGAAAAAAGAAAGAGATCTCAAGAATATAGAAAGAAGAAAAAGACAGTAGACAAGAAGATATATATATATATACACACACACACATCTCTATATATAGATGTGTATATATATACATACACACACACACTGCTGCTTTATTTGTAATAGTAAAAAAAAAAATCAACCAAATGAATATCAATAGAGGAATGGATTGATGACACTGTGGTAAAACCATAAAATAAAATTCCATAGAGCAGTTATAATGAACAAATTTTATCTACATATATATGGTATCTAAATGTACTGATACTTATAGATCCTAGAATTTTATAATTTGGTGAAAAATGAAGTTGCAGACTGAGTATAAAAATGACACAATTTTTATGTGAATGTTAAGTTAATAAGACTATAAAATCCATTATTTGTGGAACATAAATACATGGTAAAAGTATAAAACCACAGACAAGAACAGTATGTAACAATTTAGAATAATGGTTCCTCATAGGGAGGAGTGAAGAAAACGGAATTAGGGAGGATATGAGAGGGAGTGGAATATTGTCTGTAATTTTTATTTATTTTGTTAAAAAGTTTCAAAGTAAATATAATAAAAATTAATGTTTTAAAATTCTGGATAATGAAGTGTAGATATTTGTTATACTACTCTCTAGTTTTTTCTATACATTTAAAATATTTCATAACAATAAGAAATTAAAAACAGAACAGCAATCATAAAAATAAAATTGAAAATGTTAAGGCTAAATGAAAGATGATTTTTAATTGTAAACCGTTAGCTTTTATTTATTTTTTTCTTTTTGAGACAGGGTCTCGCTCTGTCACCCAGGCTGGAGTGCCGAGGCATGATCATGGCTCACTGCAACCTCCACCTTTCCGGCCCAAGTGATCCACCCATCTCAGCTTCCCAAGTAGCTGGGACTACAGGCACAAGCTACCATGCCTGGCTAATATTTTTATATTTTGTGGTGGTAGGATCTTGCTATGTTACTCAGGCTCATCTGGAACTCCAGGCCTCAAGTGATCCCGCCTCAGCCTCCCAAAGTGCTAGGATTACAGGCATGAGCCACTGTGCCCAGCCTAGATATTTTTTAATTATATGGTTTCCCTTTATTCTTATTGCTTATTGGACAGCCACACAAACCTCTCTGTCATTCTCAAACAATTTAACCAAACCTCCCAAATTGCTTCCTTCAATTTGACCAAACAGGGATGGAAGATCAGAAAGAGAGTCTCATACATCTGTTACCTTTCTTGCACACCTTGAACAAAGGGCTTTACCTATATGAATCCTCATGAAAGCCCAGGAGATGTGCAATAATGGTGTCACCATTTTACAGATGAGAGGCTCAGTAACTTACTCAAAGTTGTGGAGATGTCAAGAAGAGAACTAGGAAAGCGGTACTCCAGATTCACTGTTTCCTCTCTCACGATGTCAATGAAGGGCAAGTCTGTTACCCTGAGATACTTGATTTAGTTCATCCCCCATTTACTACTTACTTATTCTAGGTGCCAGAACCTGATCTGGGTCCCAAAGAAACCAAACTAAACAAGAATAATAATCACTATATTTAGGGATCCTTCAGAGGTACCGCTTCCACTTCCTTCTGCTAATCAACAAATTGCCCAGCCTGGGCAACATAGTGAGACCTCATCTCTACAAAAAATAAACAAAATTAGCTGGACGTGGTGGTGCACGCCTGTAGTCCCAGCTACCTGGGGGGCTGAGGTGGGAGGATCGCTTGGGCCTGGGAGGTTCACGTTGCAGTGACCATGATTGTGCCACTGCACTCCAGCCTGGGTGACAGAGCAAGAGCCTGTATCAAAAACAAACACAACCACAACAAAAACAAACAAATTACAAGGCCTTGGGGTTTGCTCACATTTAAATAGTTTTCTTTGCCCTCTTCAGTTCCAATAAGATAAAAGTTAAGTCCATATTTGAAGTCTTTGTCATAAACAAGCAGAAGCTCATTTCCAGGATATTCCTACAAAAATATAATTGAGAGAGGAAGTTAATGTTCAGTGGTCACTTGGTTTATTTTGACACTAACACAAAATTCATATTTCTCTAATCAACCAATTATAGAAGATAACTGTTGCGCTAATCTATGGCTGATAACATCAAATTGCAAAATTATTTTATTAACTTTAAAAAGCTCTTAAAAATATAATGCATCCAGGGAAATTTACATGCACTTTTACTTCTAACAGGAAAAAAAAAAAAAGCAGTTTTTGTTTGGTATTGTGCTCTGTAGCATGCTTAGAGATAAATCAGAGCCAAAATTATGAATTAAACAATTAAAGCAGAAAATAAGGATAGATTCATATTCTAGTTAAAACTGGGCAAAGGCGGAGCATGGTGGCTCATGCCTGCAATCCCAGCATTTTGGAAGGCCAAGGCGGGCAGATCACTTGAGCTCAGGAGTTCAACACCAGCCTGGGCAACAAGGCAAAACCCTGTCTCGACAAAAACAACAATTAGTCGGGCATGGTGGCCTGTGCCTGTGGTCCCAGTTACTCAGGAGGCTGAGATGTGAGGATTGCTTGAGCCTGGGAGGCAGAGGTTGCAGTGAACCATGATTGCGTCTTTAGCCTGGGAGACAGGGGTGAAACCCTGTCTCAAAAACCAAAACAAAACAAAACAAAAACTGGGCAAGGATGACTTTTTCTGGGTGTGGGATTAGATAACAAGTCATTGATGGAATTTTGCTTTTCACAGAGGATCATCAAACAGGATTCCCACGCAGGGGTGGGCAAGCTAGCACTTGCCCAAAGCAACGGGGCCAGATTTGAACCAACAACCTCTCCAACTTTTGTTATTATGTATCAGGAACTTCTTGAGGTAGGACTGAAAATGAAGAGGGATATTGTGCTTACCTGGACAATTTTTTTGACTGGGTGGAAATCAGATACTGCAGCTCTGTTGCGCAGGTCCTCAAAAATATCCTCTTTATTGATAAGCTTATAAGGTTGTTCATCTGTGATATCTTCATCTATTCGGCAGTTAAATATTTCCTGGGTCTTGGTGGTTAATACTAAAGGATAAATTTCTGGATGACCTAGGAAAGACAAAGTGGAATGTGAACATTAAATATGACCACTTAAAATATTAGCATTAGAAAACATGCAATTGCTTGGTTTTAATAATGATCTTGGTTAAAATTTTAAGACTTTAAAATTATTATTCTTGTATTTAAAGTAAATATATCCATTATTTTTTAAATGCCAAAAACATTTTTTAAAAAATAAGAAAATAACAATGGCCCATAATACCTCTCAAGAAGAAAAACCTCTATTAATATTTTGCTTCGTTTGGCTGGATATGAAATTCTGGGTTGAAAATTCTTTTCTAATTGGCTAACCATAAGTAGAAAGCTGAAACTGGATCCTTTCCTTACTCCTTATGCAAAAATTAATTCAAAATGGATTAGACACTTAAATGTTAGACCTAAAACCATAAAAACCCTAGAAGAAAACCTAGGTAATACCATTCAGGACATAGGCATGGGCAGGGACTTCATGTCTAAAACACCAAAAGCAATGGCAACAAAAGCCAAAATGACAAATGGGATCTAATTAAACTAAAGAGCTTCTGCACAGCAAAAGAAACTACCATCAGAGTGAACAGGCAACCTACAGAATGGGAGAAAATTTTTGCAATCTACTCATCTGACAAAGGGCTAATATCCAAAACCTACAAAGAACTCAAACAAATTTATGAGAAAAAAACAACCCCATCAAAAAGTGGGCAAAGGATATGAACAGACATTTCTCAAAAGAAGACATGCATACAGTCAACAGACACATGAAAAAATGCTCATAATCACTCGCCATCAGAGAAATGCAAATCAAACCACAATGAGATACCATCTCACACCAGTTAGAATGGCAATCATTAAAAAGTCAGGAAACAACAGGTGCTGGAGAGGATGTGGAGAAATAGGAACACTTTTACATGGTTGGTGGGATTGTAAACTGGTTCAACCATTGTGAAAAACAGTATGGCGATTCCTCAAGGATCTAGAACTAGAAATACCATATGACCCAGCCATCCCATTACTGGGGATATACCCAAAGGATTATAAATCATGCTGCTATAAAGACACACGCACATGTATGTTTATTGCAGCACTATTCACAATAGCAAAGACTTGGAATCAAGCCAAATGTCCATCAGTGACAGACTGGATTAAGAAAATGTGGCACATATACACCATGGAATACTATGCAGCCATGAAAAAGGATGAGTTCATGTCCTTTGTAGGGACATGGATGCAGCTGGAAACCATCATTCTCAGCAAACTATCGCAAGAACAGAAAACCAAACACTGCATGTTCTCATTCATAAGTGGGAATTGAACAATGAGATCACTTGGACTCTGGAAGGGGAACATCACACACCAGGGCCTATTATGGGGAGCGGGGAGGGTGGAGGGATGGCATTGGGAGTTACACCTGATGTAAATGACAAGTTGATGGGTGCTGACAAGTTGATGGGTGCAGCACACCAACACGGCACAAGTATACCTATGTAACAAACCTGCACGTTGTGCACAAGTACCCTAGAAGTTAAAGCATAATAAAAAAAAAATATATTTTTTTGCTTTATTTTCTTCTAGTCACTCCATATATACCTCATATGAACTTCTAAATACTGCTTTTAATATTTACCATTATGTCACAAATATTTTACAATGACATTAAGTAATCTGTCTAAAACATTATTTTAGATGAATTGAGTTCTATAGCATAATTTTAAACCATTCTCGTGTTGGTAAGCATTCTAATTTCTTTTCTTGCTTGTTTCCAATTATTGTAAATAATTCTACAAACAAATATCTAGTTTATAAATTTTTATTGCATTTCAAATTATTTTCTTGGGATAGATTTAAAAAGTGAAATTATTGGTTGGAAGGTATGACCACTTGTTTAGGCTTTCAGCCTGTATTGCTTTCCTAAAACACCCCAACCTCACCCTCTCCCCTGCTGCTCTCTCTTACCAGGTGACTGGCTTTCTATTTCACAGAGAAAACAGGGTCTGAATAGCACTGAATCCTGCCGGGTCCTGCAGCCCTGCCCACCTGCTAATTAAAATGGGCACCACCTTTCTGCCCTTATGCACTCAGAGGACCTGCCCTCCTCAGCCGCCAGGGCCCCATAATCTATTCCTTTCCTTTCAGCTTTTCTTACTTCCATGCCACTTTCCCTCAGCATGCAGATTTGCTCAATGGTCTCTCATTTTGAAGAAACCTTCCCTTAGGGCTGATCAAGGCAGGTGGATCACGAGGTCAGGAGATCGAGACCATCCTGGCTAACACAGTGAAACCCCATCTCTACTAAAAATACAAAAAATTAGCCAGGCATGGTGGCATGTGCCTGTAGTCCAGCTACTCGGGAGGCTGAGGCAGGAGAATGGCGTGAACCTGAGGCGGAGGTTGCAGTGAGCCGAGATCACACCACTGCACTCCAGCCTGGGTGATAGAGCGAGACTCTGTCGAAAAGAGAAGGGAAGGGAAGGGAAGGGGAGGGGAGGGGAGGGGAGGGGAGGGGAGGGAAGGGAAAAGAAACCTTCCCTTGAGCCTTGAGCCTATATAGGGATCTCTGTTCTTTAGGGCTTCTCTTTTTCACAGTCAAACTTACTGTTACTCAATTCCTCACATTTTTCAAATAGTGAATTCTCGGTTGTATTAATAAACCCTTGGACACAGGAAAGTGGGCAGGGAATCCCTTTCCTCCCATCTGGCTGCCAGTCCCAGTATTGCTCTCAGAAGAGGAGAGAGGAGAGGTTCAAGAGGTTTCCATCCCTGGTCTTCCCATGCTTTCTTCGCACCCCAGGCCAGTCCTCAGCAGCAGCATGCCCCAGGAGGGTGGACACTAGAGGACAAAGGAGCATTTTGCCTGCTGCCCTTCCCTTTCTCAAGCCTTCTTCCTGTTTTCTTATCTTTCGTATCACTATCATCAGCCACACAGTCTCAGCGCTGCATCTGCCCCCAGGACTCTCTCCCCAGCTCCCAGGATCCACTCCCATCTCCTCCAGCACCCACGCCCCTGGATGTCAGGCCATCCTCCCTCCAACTGCTCAACAGATGTTCCAGCAAGGGGAAAAGTGTATGTGGCCTCTCATGTTGGAATTTTGAGCTTATTTTCAAATAGAAATATTTTCCACCACCCCAGGGGCTCTATGGTACAATAATTCAGGTAATTTGGAGGTTTTAAATAACTGTATGCATAACACTGATTATA
Organism: Mandrillus leucophaeus; assembly: GCF_000951045.1. Lineage (NCBI taxonomy): Eukaryota > Metazoa > Chordata > Mammalia > Primates > Cercopithecidae > Mandrillus > Mandrillus leucophaeus. The sequence continues at coordinate 4,417,243 of NW_012102421.1, forward strand.
TGTGAAAGTATATTTCTAACTGCAGTCAGTTCGCCTGACATTGGGAATTCAAGTTGTTCATGAATGAAGGACAAATTATACACTTTCATCTCCCTCAAAAGACTAACCATAACACCTGGCACCTATGAGATGCTCAGTAAGTAACTGTTGACTTGATTCAAATCAAGTGCTCCTCTGCAAACAGACTGCATTTGTGTATCGAATGTGTAATAAAAATTCTATAGTTCTGCCTGAGAAAACCACAAGGTGGGACTGTGAGACTCACACTGTGCTAGTGTAGAAAAGAAGGCAGCTGTCCCTCATAAACAGAGGCATTCAGGAAGACCAGAAAGCTTTCTACCATCCACGACACTGGAAAGACAGCACCAAAGATTGTTTTCTGTGTTATCTGCCCCTACTAAACACACACTTCAAATTCTCCTGGCTTGACGTATTTCACACACACAAAAAATGATCCTTTCACACTAATTGGACTTTTTCAAGGCAACTCTACTATAGGATCTAACATTCCTTTATCTAGAAGTCAGTAAAACTAGTGGACTGTTTCTGGTTCAAGTTGGCAATCAGTGATAACTGCAGATAACTGGCAGCCAACAGATCACACAAAACTTCTATAGTCCAATACCATAACGCTCCATCACCATGAGAACCCAACCAGGGCAAGGCCTGATGCTTCTGGCCACCCCACAGGGTCACTAGCCAAATACTATAAAACAACTGCTATTGGGTAGGCTTTGAGGCACACACTGAGGACAGCACCATAGGCTACAGCAATGAGGCTACTGTGATCAGCAAGGAGATGGGCTCACTGGAGGCTTGAGAAGAGTGGGAGGCTGGTTGCTCCAAGGAGTGTGAGACAAGTGTTGGTGCAGAGAAGGCCCCTTCAGGGCCTTCTGAAGCTGACTGAGGCCAGGAGTGCCAATCACAAGGACAATGTCTGCAAGGGCACTTCTATGGTGCACCCACTGCTGTCAGGCACAGTTTTAAGCACTTTATGTGTATTATTAACTCATTTAGTCTTCACAACAACATTCAGAGGTGGTTACTATAATTGTCTCCATTTTTTTTAGCCGAGAAAACTGAGGGCCACAGAGTTCAATAACATGACCGAGGTCAGCCTCTGGGAGTTGAAAGTGGTGGTACTGGGATCAAAACCAAGGTCCCTGAACTCTACTATGTTATGCTTTCTCTCTATGTGGACACAAAAGAGCCATGGCGAGGGTCCTGCTTCTCCACACATAGACAAGGAGGGAGCAGAGATGACGTTCCATAGGATCCAGTGAATGGCAGTTATTCACCTAGCAGGAACCAAAGGCAGACTCAAGCTCTACACAATTCATGCCTCAGAATCTTATTGTGTGCACACAATAGAAGACTATGCAATATAAATCATAGGTTACACATATATTGTCCTACATAATGAATGTTATTTAAAATAACCCTCATACATTTCAACTATACATTTTTTTTTTAAACATCTTGGTTGCTATCTAGTTTTTTTTAAAAACAGCTTTGCTGAGTTATAATTGACAAATGATAAACTGCATACAATATGTACAATTTGATAAATATCTGCACATACCCCATGAAGCCATTACCACAATCAAGATAAAGAACATATCCATAAGACCCAAATGTTTCCTCCTGCTCCTGCCTTCCAATACACCTCCTTCACCCCCAAGTAACCCCAAGTAACCACTAAGCTGTTTTCTTCTCACTATATATTAGTTTGCTTTTTTCTGGAATATTTATAAATGTACTCTTTTTGTTTATCTTCTTTCACTTAGCATAATTATTTTTGAGATTCATTCGTATTGTTGAATGTAGCAATGGTTCATTCCATTGCTGGCAAGTATTCCATAAAAGAAAAAAATCTTTAAGATTTTAAAAAAGAAAATCTTAAGAAAGCTTTAAGATTTCTTGGGATTTTGGCTGTGGGTGTCATATCTGGGAAATCTTTGCCAACTCCAAGGTCACAAAGATTTTCTCCTATGTTTTCTTCTAGAAGTTTTAGAATATTTGGTTTTACTTTTAGGTCTATGATTCATTTTGAGTTAATTTTTGTATATGGTGTGATGTATGGATTGAGTTTGTTATGCCCAGACCGTTTATTCCCCGAAGAAGACCACCAGAGTCCAGAGTCAAAGCTAAGCAGCAAGGATCTTTATTACAGGTTCGAACCTGGAACTCTCCCTCGCTCGCGAAACGAGATGGGCAGGAGAGCTCCCCCACTGAGCTCCGAGCAGTGTTATATAGTCTAAGAAAAGTGGGCATAGAGTTATTATACAAATCAGATATATGATTGGCTAGTGTTTGAACAAGGCGATTTGGCTAACTATGATTGGTTCCCGCCATTTCTGATATTTCGGTTCAACCTTTGAGGCGGGAGAGCAGGTTTATGGCAGCAAGAGTTTATCTTACTTAAACACGTCTTGTGACCTTGCCTCAGAACTTACAAAATCTCTGGTATGTGCAGAAAAACAGGTACTCACAGAACTGTGCAAAACAAAATCTCTGGTACGTGCAGAAAAACAGGTACTCACAGAACTTACGAAATCTCTGGTATGTGCAAAGATTAGAGAGCAGAACAAAGGGTGTAGCGGGGAGAGGGGCGGGTACACATCTATCTTTGTGTCCTTTCAAGTTCACTTTCTTACTTATAACTATCTAACTGTTCTAGCATCATTTGTTGGAAAGACTATCCCTTCTCCACTGAATTACCTTTGCATCTTTGATGAAAATCAACTGACCATGAACATGTGATCTATTTTTGGACTCTATTCTCATGGATTAATCTATTTATCTGTCTTTATAGTATCTTTTTATAGTACAAAGAGTTAACATAAACATACTTTGTGATAGTCCTATGTAAGGAAATGTGCATGTACTAGTAATTTAATTTCCACATCAGTCTTTTGAGGTAGATAGTCCATCTTGCTTTTCAGATGAAGAAGCAGAGGCTCAGGGAGGTGAAGTCATCTGTGGCCATAGAGTCACTAAATGACTTTAAGTAATAAGTTTATGACTTAAACCAGGTCTGTCTAATTTCAAAGCCTGTGCTATTAACCACTTGTGGCAAACAGAATAATGTCCCCCTAATATTTTCATGTCTAATTCCTGAAACTTGTTAATATGGTTTTGTATGTCCCCACCCAAATCTCATCTTGAATAATTCCCATGTGCAGTGGGAGGGGCCCAGTGGGAGGTAATTGAATCATGGGGGCAGGACTTTCCTGTGTTGTTTTCATGATAGTGAGTAAGTCTCACGAGACCTGATGGTTTTATAAAGGGAAGTTTTCCTATACATGCTGTCTTGCCTGCTGCCATGTAAGATGTGACTTTGCTCCTCATTCACCTTCCGCGATGATTGTGAAGCCTCCCCAGCCATGTAGAACTGTGAGTCAATTAAACCTCTTTTTTCAAATAAATTACCCAGTCTCAGATATGTCTTTATTAGAAGCATGAGAACAGACTAATACACTTCTGTATTGTTACCTTACATAAGAAAAGGGACTTGTAGATATAATTATGTTAAGGATCTTTACTTTGTGTTGTTTTTGTTTTTATGTTCTTTTTATTTATTTATTTTTCATTTTTTTAAACATTTATCCCAGATGTTGAAGGTTAAGGATTTTGAGGTGGGGAGATGATTGGGCCTTTGAGATTGGCCCAGTGTAATCCCAGGGGGCCTTATAAGAGGGCGACAGGAGGATCAAAGTCAAGGAAGGAGATGTGACAAGGGAAACAGACGTCATAGAGAATGATTCAAAGATGCTATGCTGCTGGTTTTGAAGAGGAAGGAAGGGGCCAGGAGTCAATAAATACAGTGGCCTCTAGAAGCTGAAAAAGACAAGGAAACATATTCACCCCTCAGGGCCTCCAGAGATAATCAGCCCTGCTGACACCTTGACATTAGCCCAGTGAAAGTAATTTCGGACTCTTGATTTCCAGAACTGTTAAATAATAAATTTATATTGTTTAAGCCACTAAGTTTGTGGCAATTTGTTACAGCAGCAATAGGCAACTCGTATACCACTAAGTCGTATTATAATTTGGACACATTATTTAATATTTGGGAGTCACAGAGCACCTTCATGTCTCTAATGGCCACGATAATGCCTACTTTATAGAGCTAAGGCAATGAGAAGAGTGGGCCTGGCACAAAGTCATTGCTCCACAAATATTAGCTATGTGTAAAAATTATATTTATTCTCCAGAAACCTCTGGGCATTGCCCTGTGAGGCCCTTAGGACTGACAGTTTTTTAATTAGCTTATTGATACTTTGGTTCCTTCTTAGAAAAAGAGATCTCAGTTTCTTGGAGCATGACAGCCATCAGCCCTGAGTAACAGTTGGCAAAGTCAGGGCCCCACCATGAGGAAGTCAGAGGGGTCCTGATGCTACCTGAGGGGAGTCTGGGAGTAGAGACAGGCTTGAGGAGAAGGGGATGCTAACTCAAAACCTACACTTGTCTCACCATAAAGTTCTGAGGTTAGTTTTTTCTTTCCCTTAAGCAAACATATTCCTATTTTTCAGTTCATTTACTTTCAATGAATACATCTCAAACCGTGCCCCTTTATCAGGTTCATAGATTTTCTTACCAGTCAATGCATTTAGTCAAGAAATATTTACTGAGCACCCACTATGTGAAGAGCATGGTGCTACTGCCAGGGTATCCAATCTAGACAGAGAGACAGATATTAAATAATAAAGTACACTCATAGATACAAATTGTAGGCTGGGCATGGTAGCTCACACCTGTAATCCCAGCACTTTGGGAGGCCAAGGCAAGAGGATCCCCTTGAGCCCAGGAGTTCAAGACAGCCTGGGCAACATAATGAGAACCCATCTCTATGGAAAAAGAAGAAAAAAAATAAAAAACAAAAATAAATAAAAACAAATTGTGATAAGTGCTATTTGGGAGAAAACAGGATGAGAGATGGAACTAAGAAGGGTAGCTGTGGTGGTCTATTTAGACAGGAACAAGAGACAACACAATTCATTCACTCATTCATTTATTCAGTAATGAGTTATAGTGCTGTTTGCCATGATTTGGCCATGAGTTCAGTGTTAGGGATCAACAGTATACATTAAATAAGGAGTATTTAAACAGAAATACACATAAGACAAGGTTATGTATTGACTAGTTAATGAAAATGTGACCAGAGGCTCACAGGAACCTAACCCTGTGTTTCCCCTAGGGGTAATAGTTCAGTATTGGCTAATTCAGTATTCAAAGGGACTGTATAGATTCCAGGAACGAGAATTGACTGTACTTCAGAATTTTAAGTGCTATGAAAGCAATTAAACAAGGTAATAGGTGACACAGAGGTCAAGGAACATCTCTTCAGGAAGTGAGATAGTGGTCTAGATCTCAACGATAAGAAAGAGAAAATTGCATAAAGGGAAGATCTAGCTAGGCATCAGGGGCAGCAAAAGCAATGGCCTTGAGGCTGGAATAAATTTGGAACATTCTGTGCTAAGCAGGGCTGATGGGCTGTAGGTTGGCAAAGAGGAGGAGGAAACAAGGTCAGGACCACTTGAGCACAGGAGTCAGGACCACTGTAAGGTGTGTCCAATGGCAAAGAAAGACCATGGGGGAGTTTAAGCAAGAAACACGAGTTTAAGCATGGTCAGGCTGCTGTGTGCCCAGTGGACTGAAGGAGACTGAGTGGAAGCAGTGATATCAATTAGAAACCTCGGGAACTAACCGATGTGAGGAGTGCGGAGGTTTGGACTAAGGTTGCAGATGGGAAGATAATGCGAAGCACATGGGTTTGAGATATATTTTAAAAGAGGTGGAATTCACAGAAGTTGGGGTGGTTTGGAAGGGGTAGGGAGGTGTGGAGGGAGAGAGAGAAAGAAATTAAAGACGACTCCCATGTTTCACTAACTCAATAAATACTTATCGGGCAGCATATTCTGCCACAGGCACTGTGCTGGGTGCTGATAACAGAGCCACTGACATTAGCTGACATTCTCTCACTTTTTCCCTGCCTCTACACTCCACACCTCTGCCCCTCTCTACCGCCCTGACCCAGGTCATCACCATCTTTTCCCTGGATTGTTGGAAAAACTTCCTAACTAGTCTCTCTGCTTCAGTCCTTCCTCCTGCAGTTTGCTTCACAGTAGCCAGGACGACCTGACCCTTTAAAAACATGTCAGATGGAGTCACTCTTTGATTAAATACTACCAATATTTCCTCATCCCATATGATTAAAAGACAAAATATTTACAGTGGCCTACAGAGCTTTTAAGTCTTTCTCCTTGCCCCCCTCATTGTCTCCTTTCTTTTTTAAAAATGAAGTGTGTCATCTAAGTCAACTCGAAGAGAGAGGTTCCCCCTCCATCCCACCAAAAGAAGTCTTGTTATAATAAGATTACTTAGCCTTTACATGTAGGAGCAACATTAGGTTAGTTGTCTAAGTTCTAGTTATTTGCTTAAAAACCAGCCTCTTTCCTTGAAATAGTGGCATCTTAGCGTGAAATACAGATAACTACCTATGAGCAAAAGTTTGAAAAAATACTTACCTGATAAAAGTCTTAAGTTGCAGACTTATAACACTTTATAGTTATAAAAGGCCTTTCAATAATCATATAATGAATTTTTAATGAACTGCTTGGTCCAAGTTTGTTTCTCAGTTTGAAATTCTCTACTCTTATTTTTTCTTTAAAAAATTTTTCATTTTATATTTTAATTAGAATAGTATCATTTCAGCCCATGTACATTTTGATTGATCACTTCAGTTTGTAGTATTCCTGCTTGCTTACTGCATAATTAAAATATTATAAAATTGAGGACGTAAGTTGCAAATTATATTTCCACTTACCCATGCTCTCCATATTTACTGGTTCCATGTCTTCACTAGCTAGAATATAATAAAAGGAAGTCAAATTTACATTTTTGAATCAAATACATCTCAGTTTATTATAGTCTTGTTTTCTTTTTCTTTTGAGATGGACTCTCGCTCTGTCGCCCAGGCTGAAGTGCAGTGGCACGATCTCGGCTCACTGCAACCTCTGCCTCTGGGGTTCAAGTGATTCTCCTGCCTCAGCCTCCTGAGTAGCTGGGATTACGGGTGTCCGCCACCACGCCTGGCTAATTTTTGTTTTTTTAATAGAGACGGGGTTTCACCATGTTGGTCAGGTTGGTCTCGAACTCCTGACCTCATGATCCACCCGCCTCAGCTTCCCAAAGTGCTGGGATTACAGGCGTGAACCACTGTGCCCGGCCAGTTTATTATAATCTTTACCAAACCTCAAAACACAAAATATAAGTGCAAATATACAATGAAGAGTTAAACTATCTTGTGAATAATAAGAGAAAATCTGAATAATTGTCTTTCACACTGTTATCTCTTAGTGATATGTTTACTACAGCATTCATTATATGGCATTTAATTGGTATCATAATGAAATTAGTCAAAAGACTAATCCGTAAGAATGAATCTCCATATATCTTATTCCTCATTCATTTGACTTTATGACACAGGAATATTTTATTTAATTTGATATGTAAAACCATAATCATTTTGCTTCTAATATATATAAAAATACTCCACAAAAAAATCCCATTCAATGAAGAAATAATCCTACCAGCTAATATTGGTTTTAGGCTTTTTTTGCGACGTGATGACTTTTTCTTTCGTTTTGGAGCCATGGTTCTGGCTTGGGCTGCATAAAGAGATGATATTATTAGTAAATTATTACAGTTTGCAAACAACTTACAATTTCAAATACTAAACATTATCATTTAATAAACATAAGAACATGTTTTCTAAGGTTCACCCTGGGCTAAATCAACCTGTATCTTCCTAGAACGGGTGATCTGTGACAAAGGTTTATGGCAACAACAATCTTACTGATGAGATCTTACTGTTCTGGTGGAGCCACTCAGCTGAAGCACACTGTGGTGACCTGCCAGAACAAAGTCTCAGCCACAGGTCCTGCCACGGAAGTACAACAGAGGACTTGGCTTCCCTGCTTCTCACTGAAATTCCCATCCCAGGTAGCTGCTCTGTGCTACCTTTTGCTGGGCTTTCCAACAGGTAGTCCAGCTACAAAGACAAGATAGGCCACTGGGAGTGATAGGCCCACAACATGCATATGCATATCTAATTTTTAAATTAACGTAATTGAGATCATACTTTTGTCTTAGGATGTGAACACATAACCACTAAGGCCTTATTTGGGCTATCAGAGAGAATGCCTCCAAAAGTTTTCCATGGAACTGCTCATCAATTTTGACAGGATACAACACTGGCCAAGGTCACCACCATGACGTCAAATCCTTGTCATCTCCGCCATGCTCACCTTTGTCCCGTTCTGTTTAAATGGTTAGGAGTGTGACTGCAGGAGCCTGGTCAGCAGAGTTTTTAAACAGGCTCTACTTTTTCCAGCTGAGTGACCATGGGCAAATTACTTACCTTCTCTAAGTCTCAGTTTATTCATCTATTTAATGGGGATAATAATAAAATCCACCCCACAAGGTGACTGTGAAGACTTAATGAAATGAAGTGTCATCAGTCAACTCAATCATCTCTGACTGGTTTGTATCACTTTAACAAATCAACACAGACTATTATTTCACAGCCCATGGTCAAAATATCAAAGTTTTATTTTATTCCTAGATACTCAATCACAAAATCTTGTCCAAAGTGTGGATGTGAGTGTGTCTGTGTTTTTGTGTAAACATCTTTGCTTTAGATTTTCTCATATGTATTTTTTAAATAATAAAAATAATAGCTCACATTCGTGAAGTGCTTACTATGTGCCAAGCACAGTTCCAAGTACTTTATATGTATTTTTAATTTAATCTTAACCACATTAAAACATTTTTATTGACATATAATAGTTGTACATATTTGGGGGTACATGTGATATTTTGATACATGTATACAATGTATAATGGTCAAATCGGCATAACTGGGATTATCCATCATCTGAAACATTTATCTTTGTATTCGGAACATTACAATTCTTCTAGCAATTTTGAAATATGCAATGAATTATTTCCTACTGTACTACTAAATACTAGATAACCACATTTTATTATTACTATTATCTTCGTCTCCATTTTATAATGAGAAAACGGGGCCCCAAGAGGTTCAGGTGACTCTCCTGAAGGGACACAGAGCTCAATGGGCACTGGTGTCAGGCTGTGAGCCCAAGCAGCCTGGCTCTAATAGCCACATTCTTACCCTCTGTACTAGATGATCCCTTGGATTTCAAAGATAACTAACTGCTGTGCTTCACTGCAAATGAAACTATTTTAAATCATTGTCTTTACCCAGGAAGGCAGGATTTTTTTTTTTTTTGGGACAGAGTCTCACTCTGTCGCCCAGGCTGGAGTGCAGCGGCGCGGACTCAGCTCACTGCAACCTCTGCTTCCTGGGTTCAATCAATTCTCCTGCCTCAGCCTCCCAAGTAGCTGGGACTAAAGGCGCGTGCCAGCATGCCCGGCTAATTTTTGTATTTTTAGTAGAGGTGGGGTTTCACCATATTGGCCAGGCTGGTCTCGAACTCCTGACCTGGTGATCCACCAGCCTCGGCCTCCCAAAGTGCTGGGATTACAGGCATGAGTCACTGCGCCCAGCTAAAACGCAGGATTTTATTATCTAATCAATATTTTATGATTCTGACAATTTCTATTTTTAAGATATTCTGCAATGAATGGATCTGATTTAACTCTTTAGGCTATCAAATGTCCTCCATATCACTTCCCAGTCTTAGCATATTTCAAATCTTTCATCTATTCCTTTTTTCAGAAGATTCCTTATCAATGTACTCCTTCTCCATATGCTATCCCAGCTGCGTTTTAGTTTGATGTAAAATACTGGAAAAAACTTTCTTTTTTTTCTCCCCCAAGACGCCTACTCTGTCGCTCAGGCTGGAGTGCTGTGGTGCACTCACAGCTGTAATCCCAGCACTTTGGGAGGTCGAGGTGGGTGGATCACAAGGTCAGGAGTTTGAGATCAGCCTGGTCAACATGGTGAAAAACTCTTAACACCACTTAGCCTCACCCTACGCACACACCATCACCACCACCACTATTTATTCCACATATATACATTGAGTGACTATGCTGCACCAGATGCTATCCTAGGTGTTAGGGATACAGCAGTGAACAAAAGAGGCAAAACCCCTTGCGCAAGCTTACAATCTAGGGGAAGAAAGATGAACAAATAAAGGAGGAAAATATAATTAGTATTTTAAGTGGTGAGAACTACTAAGGAGAAAAATAAGGTAAAAAAAGGAATTGGACATTGGAGTAAAGACTTGAGAAAGGAGAAAGCAAGAAACACAGATATCTGGGAGGGGAAGAGTATTTTCAGGTGGAGGGAACAGTATGTCTAAAGGTTCTGCGGCAGGATCATGCCTGGCATATTTAAGAAAACAGCAAGAAGGTCATGATGGCTGGAGCAGAGTCAGGGAAAGACTACAGGCAAAGCTGGTCAGAAAGGTGATAGGGATATATTAGTCAGCTTTGCTGCACTAACAAATGACCCCTACATCTCAGTAACATACAATAACAAAAATTTATTTCTTCTCATGCTATGCACTGTAGTGTGGGTGAGCTGCTGCAAGTCTTCTTATTCCGGGACCCAGGCTGAAGAAGCAGGCCCTATTTCACATGTACCACTTTCACAGCAGAGAAAAAAGCAGGAGGGCTAACGGAACTACATAATGCTTCCTAACTTTCTTCTTGGCACTGACATATTGTGCCTCCTGCTGACATTCTATTGGCCCAAGCAAGTAAGTCAATCCTGATAATGGGGGAGGGATTCTCTGCCTGATTGGCAGTAGGTGGGAATGTATGATCCTCTTACAGGTACGGGAGGTAATGGCTGGGAAGGATATAATTGGAAACAACTATATAATATGCCACCAAGGGGTCTAGGTCATGTATTAGGACCTTGGCTTTCACTCTGAATGAGGTGGAGAGGTACTGGATGGCTTTGAGCTGAGAAGTTACTTTACTCCATCTGTCCCACAATTTAAGGATCAATATGGCTGCTGTGTTGAAAAAAGACTGCAACAAGGAAAAGGCTGAAGCAGGAAATCCAGTTGAGAGACATTTAAAAATCCATGGAAGAGATGAGAGTGCTTAGATCAGGGAGGTGAAAGTGAAATGGGAAAAGTGATCGGATTCTGGGTATGTTTTGTTAAGTAGACCCAATAAGATTCACTGGTGACTTGAACATATCACTTATGAGAAGGATAACATCAATGAATTTTGCCTAAGAAATTGAAAGCATGGAGTTGCTATTTATTGAGATGGAGATCCCATGGAAAGAGCAGATTTGAAAGAGAAGTTCAGGAGTTCAATTGAAGGTATATGAAGTTAGATTGCAAACTAGACTATAAACTCTGTTAGCATGGGGATTATATTTTCTTTCCAATTTTTGTAACCCCTGTAACTAGCACAGTGAACATACTAAAACAAAACAAAACAAAACAAAACAAAAAACACTTAGATTTATAACTCCTTGGTCCTCCTTCCCTTCTGCCATGCTTAGCCTACGAATTTCCAGTCTAAACGAAAGGCTTCTGCCTAATGGTCTGTGGAATAATCTGTATGCATGCTGTATTACTTTTGTCTTAATGCTGTAACAAATAACCACAAATTTTGTGACTTAAAACTACACAAATCTACTATCTTACAGCTTTGTAGTTCAGATGTCTGACACAGGTCTCACTGGCTTAAACCAGGGAGTCAGCAGGGCTGCATTCCTTTCTTTCCAGAGCCTCTAAGAGAGAATCTGCTTTTCTGCCTTTTCCAATCTCTAGAGCCCACCAGCATTTCTTGGTTTGTGGCTCCATCTTCCAACTTCAGAGTCAGAAGGGAGAGTTAAGTCCTTCTTACATAGCATACTCTGACCTCTCATTTCTTTTTCACTTTTAAGGACCCTTGTGACTACATTGGGCCTACCTAGATAATCCAGGATAATCTCCCTATGTTAAGGTCCACGATCTTAATTTCATCTGTGACTTTACTTCTTTGTCATGTATGGTAACATATTCACAGGTTCCAGGAATTAGGAAGCGCTGCCTTAGAATTAAACTTGAATATAGGTATCAGTTTACAATCATCCCCCAAATAATCAAAGTAAACAAGTGTCCTGTTCTTTTCAAACGCTGCTATTAAATGCTCTGTAGATAATTTGAGTTTCCAGTTTTCAGGGAAAACCAAAGTCAAATTTTCGGCAACAAATTAGGCACCAAAATTGGAACGTGCATTAACGCGTGCTGCCTTACCTGAACTGCTCATTTACTACTTTCACAAACGTTAATTGACTACTGTCTAAATTACTGACTGGTGACTAAGGGCAAAGTGACCTAGTGACTGGTGACCAGGTACTAGTGACCAGGTTGTTCTAAAGGCTTTTAGGGGTCTTAATTCTTCTTCATTAAAAAGCATAATATCTCCATTTCTAGGCACCACAGACAGAAACATTCATAAGCGGAAGTGAGCCAGGTGAATATAGTCTGAACTGAAAGGAAAATGGTTACTTTGGGAGTAGCCACCTTATATTGTATTTCAGTTTCAGGCAAAATTTTGCAGTTTATTTTAGTAATTGTAAATAATAAAAATCCTACCAACATTATGTATGGAAAATAAATCACTTTCAATTGGGGGTATCGAAACCAAATGAATAATATACTCTATAACTTCAGTAAACACATTTATTCAAGGTTTATTTTTTTATGTAGATCTTTCTTTTTAAAAACAAATTCCCAATAAAAGATATTACTTTCAAATTATAGCAGGACTTACTGAAGTTTTTTTCATAAAATTAATTGAATATTTCATGAATGTGTTACATTTAACAAACCTTTTTCTATTGAGTTGCTTATTAAAAGATTATGAAAAAATTTTCAATACCCAATCCTACTTTACTAAGATTACTTTGAAATGTGCATAACATTTTTTCTGTTCCCAGCTGAAATCAATTTGTAATTATTAAGAGCAGCAGAAGAGGACAGGCGCGGTGGTTCATGTCTGTAATCCCAGCACTTTGGGAGGCTGAGGCGGGCGGATCATGAGGTCAGGAGATCAAGACCATCCTGGCTAACACAGTGAAACCCCCGTCTCTTTTAAAAATACAAAAAAAAAAAAAATTATCCAGTCATGGTGGTGGGTGCCTATAGTCTCAGCTACTAGGGAGGCTGAAACAGGAGAATGGTGTGAACCCAGGAGGTGGATGGAGCTTGCGGTGAGCCAAGATCACGCCACTGCACTCCAGCCTGGGTGACAGAGTGAGATTCCAATTCAAAAAATATATATATATATTTCATCTACTCCTAAAATAAAGGTTGTGCCTAACCCAGTGGCTTGTGTTTTGACTGGTTTTCAAACCACTAGAGCTGAGTGGATTTCAAAATAGAAATTTTGGAAGGTAACACTTAGAAATGTTTAAGCATTTTTATTAAAAATATTTTTGATATTAAAACTACTTATTTTCTTTGTAAATTAATTTACCCATTTCAGAACACCTTTTGCCATCAATGCACAAAGGTCACATTTTCTAGATTCTATGTTAACAGCAAGAGACATTAGAGGTTGACAAAAGTGTATATTGGGTAAGTCCCCTGCATAACAGATCAAAACCTGTGATGGTGCACCACTTGATTACGAGGACCACTGCATTCACAGCTGTCTACGATCTGCTTCCAAACTAACTCTCCAACTTGCCCATGACTGTATCCTCTTATGATGCTTCTATTATTCAGGAGGTTAACTACTATAGATGAAGGCATAAGTAACATAAATTAAATTGTCATAATACAGTGATTTAAACAGCTATTAATTGCCTCTCTTCACTTTATTCATGTAATGCATTGTGAAAGTTGTCAGAATCAGCATGGAGCCACTTGTGTTAAAAACCCTGACAAACAGAGCTAGGGAAGGCCATGAAGGGAGTGTATGTCACAAATGCTAGATAACAAGAACTATCACAAAAGACTATACAAAACCACAACCTTGCATAAAAGTCATTGCCACTCTACACACACACACAAAATACTACTGCTAGGATATCTGCCCAGGAACTGCCTGTCCAACCTCAGACTGGTGCCACCCTTGTCACTGATTCTGTAGCCAAGGATAACTATCTGAAGACAATGATATAATCTTCCTCATTTTTCCTTTAAAAACCTTTGTCTTCTTTTATCTCCCTGAATATGCATATAGTTTACCACTGCATGTGTCTTCCCATTGTAATGCATATTCCCAAATAAACATTTTATTTTAGAGAGTCCCCCTCTCTGTTTGCTATCTAGGTTGACAACACACACCTGTTTACATACTCTCATTTGTTGCCTGTGTGTATGTGTGGCTTATTCCCAGCCAAGAGATCTTGATTATGAAAGGTCTTGTAGCACTGGCACCTTCTCTTTAACTGGGGTCTTCCTTAAAAAGTCTTATCTTCTCAGATCTTCTTCAATTAGCTGACCTCACCTAGGTGGTCATCATCCTCTTTCCTCTTCCCAAATAATTTACAAGCTCATCATGCTGGCCTTCCATTTTTCTATATTTATTCATGTATTTATTTATTTATTTATTTTAATTGAGACGGAGTCTCGCTTTGTTACCCAGGCTGGAGTGTAATGGCGTAATCTTGGCTCACTGTAACCTCCGCCTCCTGGGTTCAAGTGATTCTCCTGCCTCAGCCTCCCAAGTAGTTGGGATTACAAGCACCCACCACCATGCCCATTTTTTAAATCTATTTTTTTAGTATTTATTTATTTATTTATTTGCTTATTTATTTATTTTGTGAGACAAAGTCTCGCTCTGTCGCCCAGGCTGGAGTGCAGTGGAGCGATCTCGGCTCCCTGCAAGCTCCTCCTCCCGGGTTCTCGCCATTCTCCTGCCTCAGCCTCCCGAGTAGCTGGGAGTACAGGCGCCCACCACCACGCCCAGCTAATTTTTTGTATTTTTAGTACAGACGGGGTTTCACCGTGTTAGCCAGGATGGTCTCGATCTCCTGACCTTGTGATCTGCCCGCCTCGGCCTCCCAAAGTGCTGGGATTACAGGCGTGAGCCACTGCGTCCGCCCAATGTTTTATTTTTTAGTAGAGACGGGGTTTCACCATCTTGGTCAGGCTGGTCTTGAACTCCTGATCTCAGGTGATCTGCCTGCCTTGGCCTCCCAAAGTGCTGGGATTATAGGCATGAGCCACTGCACCCTATCTTTTATTTTATTTTTAAGAGATGAGGTCTGGCTTCATTGCCCAGGCTGGTCTAGAACTCTTAGCCTCAAGCAATCCTCCTGCCTTGGCCTCCCAAAATGCTGGAATTATAGGTGTGAGGTACCTCTCCAGCGATATCTTTTAAAACAAACAAACAAACAAAGATTTAGAATAAAACCCAAGACTAACATCTTAGGTCTCTGGTAAATGTGTCTCCAAGAACTACTGATTCTCAGTAAATCTTCACTAAGACCCTGGTTAAGCTTCAAGATTCTCCTGGGCCCTTCAGCCATATTTTGGCAAGTATACAACATCCACCCCCAGAGACAACTATTCCTGCAATGTCTATTAGTCTATTCTCTCATTTCTTTCCCTCCATAACTATTTCCACTACTTTCCAAGATTGAATACTCACTTATTTGAGTAGATCCTATCCTATTACTTCTCCCTTCCAAATATCTCCCGAATTCCAAGCCCTCCTCTCCCACAGCCTCCTCTGGTTCAGGTCTTTAACACGTGCTCCAAAACTGGAGCTCCAACCCTGTTTTGTGCCATGAACCTTTGGCAGCCTGGTGAAGCCCATGCATCAAATAAAAACATGGAATTACAAAGACAGATTATATGGAAATATAGGTATTAAAATATTTAAAAAATCATGATATAATAATTTTTACTTCTTTATTAACACATTAAATAACAAAATCTAGCAGTGGTTCTAATAACTACCCTAATTGTGAGGTAATGATGAGGATAAATAATATATTCACAATCTCTATAATGTAATATGAAAAGAGTTGGTGGCAAAATCACAGGCCTGTGAATACTACTGTGGTTTGTTACCAATTGCATACATTTCAATCGGTGGTTAGTGAAAACAAATATGTAATTTTAAAAATCCACAGATTCTCCTCCCTGAATCCCCTGCCCTAGATCATGGACGCTTAACTGGCCTCTCTGCCTCTGTTCTGACCAGAACAACTACTCAAGAGGCCAACCTCAGAGCACTCCAAAAATGCATCTCTTATCAAGTCTCTTCCCTGTATAATGACTTTTGTGGGTCCCTATCATTCACAGTAGCATTCTCTTCCAGATTGTAGAAATGGAGCTCATTTGAAATGCATTCCTGGACCTCCTTTGATTTTGGAGGTCTGGGGTGAGCCTGGGACTCTGTATTTTTAAAAGCACTGTGAGACAGTCTTGCACTGGTGGTCTACACACCAGACTTTGCAAAACAAAATAGAGTCCGAACTCATGTAAGTATGGCCTTCGATACCTTCACAGTCTGCCTCACCGTGTCAACCCTTCCAGTTCTATTCCAGCCTCGTACGGTTTCCATTCATTCCCAAACAGTCCAGGACTTTCGCACCTCCCTCTCTGGAGAATGGTCTTCCCTCCCACCCCTCCTGCTGCTTCTTGTCCACACCATACAGGCATCTCTCTGCTTGCTTCAATCTTACTCATCATTCAAGGTCAATAGGAAGGTTTTTCCCAAAGCCTGAATTCTCCCTGACTTTGTCACTCAGGCTGAAACAATCTTGTTCTCCCTGACACTTTCCAATCATACTATGTGTAATTATGTCAGGTCTCTGCAAAGGCAGGGGGCTTCAAACTCAGAGCTTCCTAAAAGATTGCTGTGAATTCGTTTAGCATTCACCATACACAAGAAGAAGGAGAAAGTATTGAGCAGCAATTTAGGTACTAGGTAAACTAGTCACTAGGGGAATAAGACAATGTCCTTACTTTCAAAGAGTTTGTGTTCCCTGTTCATCTTCCTCACTGTTTATCTACTCCAGCCCTTTCTAAATAGTCCTGAAGTAATCTATTTCAGCCCACATTAATCTTTTATTCTTTGACCCCCGCCCCTAGACGGATAATCAGAATCAGGCTATTTTGGCATTCATTCATTCATTCATTCACTCACTCAATCATGGTTTATTGAGCTCCTACTATGTGCTAGGCAATATGATAGTCACTGGGTATATGTAACATGGGAACAAGACAGTAATGCCCTCAAAGTTCTTAGAGTGTCGTTAACCGCTCTCTCGTTGCTATTTTTGTCTCCCTCGCTAGGCTGGAAGCTCTTTGAAAGCAAGGAAAGACTTGTATTTTTTGTAGTCTTCACTGCCACTAACCTAGCACATTGCTGACACAGCGAGTGTTCAAATACCCTTGAAAGAGTGAGTAAAATACTTCTTTTCCACGCCGCCTTTCCCATTCAGAGCTTCCCTTACCTGATACTGCTGATCTGAAGGAAAAGGAGCCTCTTTGCAGTGCCCTCGGGAAAAGCTCCTTCGAGAGCTGGAGGTGGGAGTTTGACTCTCCTCTCTCAGAATAACAAATCGCAAGGGCACAAACCGCAGCAACTCTGCCGACTGTTGCTAGGACGCATCCGTCGCTAAGAGAAAAGAGGCGATTCTTCTGCGAGATTGACAGAGAACCTCTACCAATACAGTGTCCGCTTCCTAACAGTCTCTTTCAAAGCAGGCTTGTGATTGGATGGCACGATGTGACGTCACTTAACGCTAACCGGGTGAGGCCAGCAGCTTTCCACTACTAAGGAAAGAGTTTTGTGGCTTAGGTATATTGATGACAGTGGCCCGGTCCGACCCCAGGTCTGACAGTCTCGGTCCATGCCTCACACCCACCGCAATCTCACCCAGAGAAGAATATTTTTGGGGTGTGGACCCTAGGAACCAGGAGAGGAGATGTTAAGAAGTCTGCCCACTCAGAATCCTTTCGGGCAGCTTTCCTGCCCATCCTGGAGCTGGGCCCTCCTAGGGAGTGGAGAGGAAGCTGCGCTCCACTGAGTGTCGTGGGCGCCCCAGAACCCTGATGGATTACATTTCCCTCTTGTCAGAATAACTTTTGTTTATAATTTGATTCAAGCTTAAGTATGAGTCTCCGGGGAAGAAACTTGAATCCGTGAGTAACCCAAGATTCATTTTAACTGTGATTAGAAGTCCTGTGGGATTCATACAGTGAAGCTTAACTCTCTGAACACTGTTCTCCTCCTTTCCCTTAAAAAAACTTATAACTGCCTAATTTGTACAGTGGCAGAATTTAATAAAGTAATTTAATTGGCTGCTGTAATTGGTCTAAATTAATTTTTACACTCAATTTAAATAAAATATTTAATTGAGAAGAGGCTGATCATTTATAACATATGAGACTTTGGGGGCTGGTGCGGTGGATCACGCCTGTAATCCCAGCACTTTGGGAGGCCGAAGCGGGCAGATCACGATATCAGGAAATCAAGACCATCCTGATTAACACAGTGAAACCCCGTCTCTACTAAAAATACAAAAAATTAGGTGGGCATGGTGGTGCGCGCCTGTCAGTCCCAGCTACTCCGGAGGCTGAGGCAGGAGAATTGCTTGAACTCGGGAGATGGCGGTTGCAATGACCCAAGATCCGTCTTAAAATAAATAAAGAAATAATAATAATAACTTCCTAATTTGTAAACTGGCAGAATTTAATAAAGCAATGTAATTGACTGCTGTAATTGGTCTAAATTAATTTTTACACCCAATTTAAATAAATCTTTAATTGGGAAAAGGCTGATCATTTATAACATATGAGACTTTAAGGATCCTGAATGAAGATTTTTACATAATGTGCAGAAAGATCATATAGATTCTTTCAAATTTCTGAAAAATTTGTGTTCACAAAATTCAACCAAATTTTACAATACAAATTATGAAGAAAAAAAAAAACAGAAAAAGAGGCATTATCTAAACATTCTGACAACTTTTTTCCAGCTTGTCCACTCCCAGGCACTAGAAGATTTGCTTTCCCCTGGGCTCAGTCTTGAGTCTTCTTTTTTTAATCATCGCACTCTCCTGGTGGCATCAGCATCATATATTCCCCTTAGCTTCAGCCATCACCACTAAACACGCCAGACTTTCATTTCTACATTCTCAGCCTAACATATCTCTTAAATTCCAGACCTGAATTTCCTCTAGCTACTGGACATTTCCAACTACCTCTCTAGTTCAGTTCATGTTGTTTAATAGATGCTAAATAAAGATTAAATGTAGTGAATGAATGAATTGCCATAGCACCACAACTTAGCAGAGCCAAAGTCAACTCATCTTCTTTCAGGAAACTGTTTTTCCTTCTTTATTTCCTACCCTAGGTAATAGCGTCATTGTCCATCAGTTGCAAAACGAAATCTGAAAGTCATCCTTGACTCCTCTTCTACTACCCACAGTCAATATATCATTAAGTCCTGTCGTTTTTCTTTCTTAACTGTCTCTCAAATAATCTATTTTCTCTTAGCCATCCTCTGCCTTATTTCAGATATGCCTTGTCTCTCACCTAGACGGTAGCAATAGTCTTTTGACTTGTTCTCTTTCCCTCTAATTTATATGCCAAGTTGCCACAGAATTTTCCAAATCATAGTTTGAATTCTGACATCACCCTGCTTAAATATGCTCAAGCTGGCATATGAAACTCTGTATAAACAGGGTTCTGCAAGACACTGGAAATAAATCTGAAAGGTAATTAGTTATTTTTCTAACCTCATTTCCTGCTTCCATCCCCAGCCCAACCCACATTTTAGTCCACTGCTTCTTAATTGAAGACCCGTAACAGCCAAGGAGCAGGAAATCACAGGGACCAGGAGTGAGTAGTAGGTTGATGGAAAGAAGGTCTATAACATGACATAGACTCCTGCAACTGAGATATATTTGTTTCATATAAAGAATTTATGAAGTTTTTGCACTTGGCTCTGCGACGAATTCATGTTTGTTTCCATTTTTTAGAAAATGTCTAAAGCTGCTATTAACTAAAATTGACAGAAAATTGAATAAACACAAAGAAACCTTAGGCAACTGTGACATGCTCATCCTTTGCACAGTCCCTGACATACTGCTGTGCAGGTCCAGGAGTGTGTGGGTCTCAGGTTGAGAGTCAGAGCTCTGGTTACACAGCTCCTGACTGGTCCCCTGTGCTGTGCTGGGTTACAACTGTGTGTCTGCTTATCCCGCTGCCTCCATTTCTGCCTCTACCTCCATCTGCAATGCCTTTCTTCATCCTCATTACTTGATAAATGACTATTTATTTTTCAAGACCCAACTCAAATGTCACCTTCTCTGTCCAGCCATACAGGCACTCAGTAGAATTAGACACTCTTTCCTCTGTTTTTCCATTATAGCAAGTATTACATTGTGTTGCAATAGCTTGTTTACATAGATGTCTCCCCCTCTAGACTTTAAGGCAGGGATGGTGTCTCATTACTTTATATTTCCTTTACATCCTTTATATCACATTGTGATATAGTGTCAAACATAGATTTTGGTTTGTTGTTGTTGTTTAGAGAGGGGATCTCACTATGTTGCCCAGACTGGTTTTGAACTTCTGGGCCCAAGCCTTGGTGTCCCAAAGTACTGGGATTATAGGTGTGAGCCGCCATGGCCGAATGGACATAGCTATTTAATGAAGCATATATTTAATTATGTAATTGATTTACTATTCTTGGAAGTAAATCTAAAAGAAGTTCTCTAACAGAAGCTTCTTTGTATTTTTCTAAATAATTTGCTCTCCATAAAAAAAAATCATAATCCTTCACGGTCAGATTTAAGGAAGAATTATAACCTTGTGATCTGGCTGAGACAACAAGCCCTTCTGTCATCTTTTCTTTAGAGACATGCCAAGGGGATGTCCATTTGATGGAATGAGTCATAAGTCACAATACCAAGAAAGTTAAAAGTTAAATTGGAAATGTTTAGAAATTTCTTCATGTGATAAATTCATGATTGATTGACTACCTATTCTTTCATGGGAGTGGTCAGAAATGAAATATCATCATGGTAGCTAGTGAACATGTCCATGCTCTTCCAGGGGAGGTTGAACTGAATTTCCCTGAAACTTGAAGATATGTAAAAATTAATTTTAGCTTTATTGATTGAGCGAACATCTGAAGAGTCAAGAAGTCATAATTGAAAATATTTCCCTGATTCTTTAAGGACATCTTGATAAGTTTCAGATTGGGTTTACAAAAGGATCATCTGATAAATTGACATGAGGTAGATTTTTACTACTTACTATTTTGGTGAGTGACTCATCCTTTTTGTGGATTATTTTTTAAAGAGTTAGCTCAGAAACTAGGCGTGGAGGACCCTATTTTATGCCTGGAAGGGAGAAGTTTCCTTGTTTGAGCCCTAAACTGCTGGGATTACTACATATTTTCCAAGCGCTTGGGGAAACTACCACAACCTATTGCATGAGGAAGCGAGAAGCATTTGAAGAGTACTCAGCTTCAGAAAGGAGAAAGAGACAAAAAAGCCTGACCCTGGGACGAAGATTTAGTTGTTGGAAGAAAGGGCCAATTTTTGCAATTCTAGAAAAAAATGGACTAGAACATTAATGAGAAATTAGGATCTATTCAACATTAAAGTCAGGAGAAAGGCATTCTTAACTGCACAGAATGGCTTGAGTCTACTGGAGACTAAGGAGGACACAGGCCCCACGTGGCTCCAGAATTGCTGGCCCTTCCCATAAGAGAAGGCAGGGCTCCAGCACTCATCTGCAGTCTGCAGGCAGCAGGTATCTCCAGAAGGGCCAAAGAGAGAGCTGTGGAGGTAAAAACAGGGCCACGTGGTAGCAGAGTGAACTTACTTGTCAATATGGCTGAGACTTAACTCCCTACACCTAGAAATAGTTGGTGGTGGGAGAGTCATTGTATGGTAGTGATAGACCTACAATATCATAAAGCATTAAAAGTCAGTGAATATCAGTTTTACATGTACAATTTTTATTGTCATTAGAACACTTAAATATTGTTTAAAGTGAAGTCACTCAACTATTGTATTTAAATAAGGAAATTATGTTGAAGCCTAAATTTGTCACTTTCTGCATAGGTGGCATTAAACAAGTTATTAAACTCTCTAAATCTCATCTGCAAAATTTGGGATGATAATGCTTTCATCAGAGCCAGGCCAGATAAAGGGCAAGAGCAACCACATTGAGTAACCAAGGGTGAGGGCAACCAATGCTGTCCTAAGGGGCATTCTTCAAAAGATACCAAACTTCCCTATAGTGAATTGCGAATAGGTTGTCAGTTAGTTTGGGTTTCCAAAGGGAAATTTTTACATGCCAGGAGAGACATAAATGTATTCTTCTCTCAACCAAATAGCTTCAGATTTGAAATAAAATCTATGTTGAAAAATTTTGCCATTAAAGGTACCAATCATGAGGGTCAACCAAAAGGCAATACTCCCATTCCTGAGTTCAGCCTGCTTTGATACCTACATTTTGATTTAATTTTTAATTTTTTCAAGACGGAGTCTTGCTTTGTCACCCAGGCTGGAGAGCAGTGGCATGACCTTGGCTCACTGCAACCTCAGCCTCCCAGGTTCAAATGATTCTTGTGCCTCAGCCTCCTGAGTAGCTGGGATTACAGGTGTGTGCCACCACATTCAGCTAATTTTTTTGTATTTTTAGTAGAGATGGGGTTTCACCATTTTGGCCAGCCTGGTCTTGAACTCCTGACCTCAAGTGATCTGCCTGCCTTGGCTTCCCAAAGTGATGGGATTATGGGCATGAGCCACTGCGCCCGGCCTGATACCTATATTTTGAATAGTTTGGCACTCTCCCCAAAAGTTGTCTAGTTTGGAAAAGTGTGTTTTTAATAAGTTATTTCAAATGTAAAGAAAGGATATATATGTTTATTAACAGAAATCAATTTTTCCCTATTTCCACTAGAAAAACAGTGAACACATTTTTAAGGGGTATTAGTATGAATGGATGCCAAATTACTAGCCTGTCCAGATTGCCCACAGATTTTAATCTGTCCCTTCCTCATAGAATTGCCATGAAAAACCAGATAGTGCCTCAAATGTGGCATATTCTCAATGAATAGTTGTGGAACCAGAATTAATCAAAATTCTGTTCCAAATGAATGTATAGACATTACCTCTGTCCTTTAGTGACTATTAAAAGTAGATTTGAATATCCAACTGTCTACAAGACATTTCCACTTGGATGTTTAATACATAGTTATCTAAAGCCTGGCCTTTCCTTCAATGCCAGTCAGGAAATATTTGGTACTAGACCACTAGTTTATGAAATAATTGTTACCCATCTGCAGTAAAAGTAGTACTGAAATTGGGAGTTTAAAAACTTTTTAGCAAATTGACACAGTAACTTCATGTTACGTATGAACAAAATTGAGGTTTGTATTTCAAACGTCCTTATTTCATTCTTTTAGCAATTTATTTATGTTGTAATTTTACAGAATTATTAGTCTGTGAAAGAAATGAAAACAAAACCAAGTCAACTAACCCTTTAACAGATAGTCTGAGAAGCACTTTATAGACATCTCAAAAACACATTAAAAACTGAACTGCTGGTTCTCCCCAGATACCTGCTCTTCCTGCCCTCTTCTTCATCTTAGCTGATGGCAATTTCATCTTCAGGGTCACTGCACAAACTTAAGAGTCATCCTTCACACCTTTTCTTCCATCCTTCACACTTTTAGGATATATTTTCAACATTGCAGTCAGAGGGATGCACTTTTAAAACAAGTCATATCATATCAGTCTTCTGCTCACTACCCTCCAACAGCTCCAATTTCACTCCATTTAAAAGCTAAGGTCCTCACAATGGCCAAGGTCCAGCATAACCTGGCTCCTGTTATTTGCTTCATTTCCTACCATTACTCCCTGCAGCTCACACCACTGCAGACATACTGGTGTCCTTAAGGTTACTCAAACACACTAGGTAGGCATCTCCTCTTTCGCATTGGCTGTTCCCTCTGCCTAGAGAACTTAAACAAGATATCCTTCAAGTTTTTGCTAAAATGTTAACTTCTCAGTGAGGCCTACTCTCCACTCTTTTTAAAATGCCAACTTCTCAGCACTCCTCGTTCTCCTTTCTCCGCTTTATTTTTACTCATACTATTTATCACCTTCTAACACACTGTGTACTTACGTTTGACTGTTTTTGTCCACTAAAATGTAAACTCTACAAGGGCAGGGATTTTTGCCATGCTTACTTCTGTTGTCCCAGTGTCTAAGTCTATGTTGGCATACAGAAGGTATGCCACAAATGTTCATTAAAGTATTTGGAACAAACACCTTGGAGAGTAATTTGACAGTTTATATTAACTAAAAATGAATACCTCCTATAATCTAGCAATTCTACTTCTGGATATTTACCCTAGAGAAAATTTTACAGACGTGCATAAGAAAATGATTCATGGATGTTCACTGCTGAATTTTTTTGTTTTTTGTAATGGCAAAAGATGGCAGCAACCTAAATGTCCATCAGTAGTGAAATGCATAGAATGATATGGTATAATCAATAAAATAGCATACAGCTGCTAAAATAAACTTGAATGAATATAGCTTAAGACAAAATGGTAAGTGTAGTGTTAAAGATTAGGTACAGAGCAATGCTATCTTTGTAAACAAACACATGCATGAATGATTCCTATATATAATGGGAACACATATTCAAGAAAAGTATTACAAATGGACTGAAATGATTCACACCAATTCATGATAGAAGGTTACACTCGGGGAGGGTTGGTGTATTAGTCCAGTCTCACACTGCTATAAAAACACTACCTGAGACTGTGTAATTTATAAACAAAACAAGTTTAATTGACTCACAGTTTCACATAGCTGGGGAGGCCTCAGGAAACTTATAATCATGGCAGAAGAAGCAGGCATCATCTTCACAAGGCGGCAGGAGAGAGTGTGAGTGTGTGAAGGAGGAGCTGTCAAATACTTATAAAACCGTCGGATCTCCTGAGAACTCACTATCATGAGAACAGCCTAGGGGAAACTGCCCACATGGTCCAATCACCTCCCACAGGGTCTCTCTGTCTACAGGTGGGGATTATGGGGATTACAATTCAAGATGAGATTTGGGTGGAGACACAGTCAAACCATATCAGTTGGTTAACTTTATAATGCTTTATTCCTCATAAATTAGGAAGGCCAAAAACAAAAGAAAATGTAAAATGTGTTCAATTTGGGGGGTTGTGGGTATTGAATAGCATTAATGTATTGTTATTTTTGTACTTTTCTGTATTTGAAATTTTCTCAAAATTAAAAAAAATCATCTTCTAGACTGTAAGATCCTTAAGAACAGCAACTATATTTTATTAATATTTTCATTGACAGTATCTAATACCATTACTGGAAAATAGGAGTCCTCAATAAATACTTGCTGAATATGTATGTGTTAAATAAATAAAAATTTTATTGAGAAAAAAAGAAATTAAGGAGAGAAAGATAAATGGTACAGATGTAAGAAGACAGAAAGGTGAAAACTATTTTGGGTTTACAAATGTGTGATTTAATACCCACGCCTCCTGACACTTTCAGCTGAGCTACCTTACTCTAAAACAGATAGGAATTTTGAATACGAAGATAAGGATATGAAAAAAGCTCCCTTTCATCCAGCAGATATGAAGAATGTCATAGGGATCTACTGGCTTGAGATTCAGGAGCAAAAAATTGGAATTCTTGAAATCATAAGTCACTTTGTAGTTTTCATAACACTTTACATGTTTTAAAAACATAATGAGTAACCATAATAATAAACTGAATCTTTTCTGTGCTCGGATTATACTAAAAGTTTCAGAGGTTTCTTTTGGTTTAAAAAAGATAATAAAAGCATGACTTATTATTATTATCAGCCGACATACTGAAGAAGAGTATGTATTTGATTATATATGATAATGATCACTACCTGTCATAGATATTTCATAGTAAAAATCATTAAAAGGAGGAAGTATTAATGCAAAATAAATTTCAAATAAAAAATTCTAAATTTTAATTAAAAATAATTCTTCAAATGACAATTTAAAACATATAAAACAATTTCCTTATCTGATATATTTCATCTTTGCTTTGTGACAGATATTCCAGATGAGAGAAAATTTCTCTCATTTTGCACTTGATGTCAGTTCACTTGTTAAACGTGCTTCCAAAGTACTATCAGATTGGACATTGGAGTATCTGTTGCTTTATATAAGCTCATTTACTTTTTTAACAATAAAAATATTTTGTTTTACAGAGAACGGTACCCTTTAGCGAATATTCAAACTCTGGAAAATGCAGAAAACGAGATTGGGTATTCAAATACAGTCACGCATAGCTTAATGATAGGGATACATCCTAACAAATGCATTGTTAGGTAATTTTGTCATTGTATGAACATCATAGAGTGTACTTACACAAACCTAGATGGGATAGCTTTCTATACACCTAGGCTATGTAGCGTAGCCTATTATTCCCAGGCTACAAACCTGAACAGCATGCTACTTTACTGAATACTGTAGGCATCTGGAACACAGTGTTTAGTATTTGTGTATGTTAGCATGTTAGCATATCTAAACATAGAAAAAAATAAAACATGCAGTCAAAATATGATATAAAAGATTAAAAATGGGGGCTGAGCGCGGTGGCTCATGCCTGTAATCCCAGCACTTTGGGAGGCCGAGGCAGGCGGATTGCAAAGTCAGGAGATCGAAACCATCCTGGTTAACATGGTGAAACCCCGTCTCTACTAAAAATACAAAAAATTAGTCAGTCTTGGTGGCCGGCGCCTGTAGTCCTAGCTACTTGGGAGGCTGAAGCAGGAGAATGGCATGAACCCGGGAGGCGGAGCGTGCAGTGAGCCAGGCTTGGTGGTGGGCGCCTGTAGTCTCAGCTACTCGGGAGGCTGAGGCAGGAGAATGGCATGAACCTGGGAGGCGGGGTGTGCAGTGAGCCGAGATCACACCACTGCACACCAGCCTGGGCAACAGAACGAGACTCCATCTCAAAAAAAAAAAAAAAATGTAAGTATATGTATGGTACACCTGTATAGGGGACTTACCGTGAATGAAACTTGCAGAAGTGGAAGTTGCTCTGGGTAAGTCGGTAGGTAAGCAGTGAGTGAATGTGAAGGCTTAGGTCATTATTGTACACTACCTTAAATTATAAACACATAGACCACACTAAATTTATTTCAAACATTTTTCTTCCTTTAATAATAAGTTAATGTTAGCTTACTGTAAGTTTTTTATTTTATAAACTTTTATTTATTTTTGAGACAGGGTCTTGCTCTGTTGCCCAGGCTAGAGTGCAGTGGCATAATCACGGCTCACTGCAGCCTCCACCTCCTGGACTCAGTGATTCTCCCATCTCAGTCTCTGGAGTAGCTGGGACTACAGGAACATGCCATTATCCCTGGCTAATTTTTAAAAATTTTTGTAGAGATGAGGTCTCCCAGTGTTGCTCAGGCTGGTCTCAATCTCCTGGACTCAAGTAGGCCTCCCGCCTTGGCCTCTCAAGTGCTGGGATAAACAGGCATGAGCCACCTCTCCTGGCCTAAAAATTTAAATTATTTATTCATTTATTTATTTTTCATTGCACAATGGAAATGGTATGAACTTTTATTTATTTATTTTACTTTTTTTTTTTTGAGAGGGATCTCCCTCTGTCACCCGGGCTGGAGTACAGTGGTGTAATCTCAGCTCACTGCAACCTCCGCCTCCCGGGTTCAAGTGATTCTCCTGCCTCAGCCTCCTGAGTAGCTGGGTCTACAGGCGCCCGCCACCAAGCCCGGCTAATTTTTGTATTTTTAGTAGAGACAGGGTTTCACCATATTGGCCAGGCTGGTCTCAAACTCCTGACCTTGTGATCCACCCACCTTGGTCTCCCAAAGTGCTGGGATTACAGGCGTAAGCCACAGTGCCTGGTCAAACTTTTAAAATGATTAAACTCTCCTTTGTAATAACACAGCTTAAAACACGAACACATTGTACAGCTATACAAAAATATTTATATCCTTATTCTACAAGCTTTTTTCTATTTTTCAAAACTCTTTTTTTGTTAAAAAATAAGACAAAAACACACACATTAGCATAGGCTTACACAAGGTCAGGATTAACAATATCACTGTCTTCTACCTCTACATCTTATCTCACTGGAAGATGTCCAGGGGTAATAACAGGCATGGAACTGTCATCTACGATAACACCATCTTCTTCTGGAATACATCCTGAGGCTATTTGACAGCTGGCTTTTTTTTTTTTTTCAAGTAGAAGTATACTCTAAAATAATGATAATAGTATAGTAAATATGTAAGCCAATCACATGGTTGTTTATTATCATTGTCAAGTATTATGTACTGCACACAACTATATGTGCTACACGCTTATAGACTGGCAGTGCAGTAGGAGTTTATTTACACCAGCATCCCCACGAATAGGTAGATAACGCATTGCTCTACAATGTTATTGCGGTGACATTACCACATCACTAGGCGACAGGAATTTTTCAACTCTGCTATAATCTTATGAGAGGTGTTGTGTACGTAGTCGGTTGTCCACCAAAATGTGTTATAATAGTAATATACCATTTGGATATTCTAGCAACATCAAGAGCATCACATAGAATCATATGTTGAGGCCAGGTGTGGTGGTTCATGCCTATAATCCCAGCACTTTGGGAGGCCAAGGTGGGCGGATCACCTGAGGTCAGGAGTTCAAGATCAGCCTGGCCAACATGGTGAAACCGCATCTCTACTAAAAATACAAAAATTAGCTGAGCGTGGTGGCATGTGCCTGAAATCCCAGCTACTCGGGAGGCTGAGGCAGGAGAATCACTTGAGCCCGGGAGGCAGAGGTTGCAGTGAGCTGAGATCGAGCAACTGCACTCCAGCCTGGGCAACACAGCTAGACCTTGTTTCAAAAAAAAAAAAAAAAAAAGAATCATATGTTGAAATTAGCAATGTAGGGACTTGTTTGCTTCCAACACTTATTTCTTGCAATACCATTAATTGGATTAACACAATATATTCTATGAGTATAAATGTATTGATGTTTATCTACAAGAATGACTCACTGACAAGTCCAGAAACACACACAACATTGTAAAAGTTAAAAGCAAGATTGACTGATAAGACCTTAACTGCTTCTCTTTTATGCACTCCTCTCCTGCTTTCCAGGAATGTTTATGTAAACCTTTCATGTCAGCTTTCCTGTCTTTCTTTTGACTTGGTGTCAATATATTCCTTTAAGCCAGTAAAATCATTATGTTGATTGTTAACGTTTAATATTCTCCTTTACATTGTTTTAACATCTTTGTCAGAAATCAATTGACCATATATGTGTGAATCTATTTCCAGATTCTATTTTGTTCCATTGCCTATGTGTAGTCTGTATGTCTCTCTTCATCAGTACCAAGTTGTCTAGCTTAAATAGCTTTATAGATATAGGTAGGATAAATCCTCCAGTTTTATCTTTCTTTTAAAAAATTGCTTTGTTTATTCTTGATTCTTTGCATTTGCTTCCATAAGAATTTTAGAATCAAGTTGTCAATTTCTACAAAACAGTTTGCTAGAATTTTCATTGAGATTGGGTTGAATCTATAAATGAACTTGGTGAAAACTGACATTTTAATAATATTGATTCTTGTAATTTATGAACATGGTTGATATTTTCATTAAGTCTTCCAATAAAAAGGGGGAGTCAGCATTTATAAGCACATCACATATGCTTGATACAGTAATGGGTGCTTTACATGTATCATATTAATTGAAAATCACCATTCCTTTTATTAGCTAGATTGTGTTAGGGACAAGCTGCCCCAAAAAAGCTTCTTGGTACTGCCAACACCCCCACCCCCACCCCCTCAAACCTCTCCGTGTCACCCCTCCCCTTCCCCCAAACCTTTTTACATTTCTAAGCCCTTATCTAGGCACCGCGGTGAAGCCAGCAGACTTTTACCTATTAGGCCTTGCTGCTCTAAAGCAAACCCAATTACAAACCATCTGGACCGCACAGTGGGAGGTCGTGGGAAGCATAAACAAATTTTACCTACACCCTCCGGTACCATAAACGTCACGAGGTGATATGTGGCAGAGTAAACCAACAAACAATCTCAGGGTCTCTCTCCCCCATATAAACCCCTCATTTTGTAAGCTCAGGGCTGCCTCTCTCTGTAATGGAGCAGCCGGGAGGTTGAATAAAGGCTTGCCTGAACTTGTCTGTCTCTCTCTGTCTCTCTCTCTCTCTTACTCACTCTCACTCTCTCTCTCGTTCTTTCTCTCGGCTAACCTTACAGATTGCACATAAAAGGAAAAGGGGTTGAGAGAAGGTAAGTAACTCCCTAGAGACCAATAAGTGGCACAGAAGGTTATTTGGGCCCTCATCTGCCTGAGTTCAAACCCTGGCTTTTTCTATTCACCGGTCCTTATAACTCAGCTAAAACGAGGGTTAAGCAAGGGCCATCATTTATGACTGTGAACCTCTACAAAGTTCAGATTGTTCCTGAACAATCAAGCATTTCAAACTCTTACCGTCAAGTAAGGAGATAGCGTTGCATCGTGTGTAGGCATATGGGGATTAAAGATTACATTGTATTTCCCAAATTGCACTTGAGAATTGTGCCAATTATATCCTTTCTGTTCTTGTTCACGGTATGCGGGATCTACCTTGTTCACGGTATGTGGGATCCAGGTTAATCAACAGCATAAAATTCTTGTACCCTGTTGCAAAAATTTATTAGTAATCCATGCATACTGGTTTAGGATTTGAAAACAGGTTTTATAAAAGGTTTGCCAGGTATCGACCTAATTTCAGGAATACCCTAGTAGGGAAATTCAGTGACCTTTACCAACTTACCCGTGGCCAAAAAAATAAATAAGTAAAAATTAAAAATCAGAACGAATCCAAAGTAATTATAATTAAAATTAACCAAAGTTTCTGATCCAATCCTGATAAGGGGTATTAGGTTTAATATTTAAGGATAATTTATGAAGAAAAAGATTACGGTTCAAAGTCCACTTTAGGTATTTCTATTTACATTTCTTGGAAAAGCTTCCCAGGGCTCTTTCTGCCCCAGCCCCCAATCTACAGAGGAGTCTAGTCGACTGTCCACTCATTTCAAGGCACTTGTCTGAAACTGGAAGACCCAGGGAGGGAACAAGGTTCAGGCTTGAAACTCTAAGACATTCAAGATTTCACTTTGTATGCAAACATCACAATGGGAGGCTGCAGCGGGGCCTCATACTCACCGGCGCTAGGAGCTATAGATCCCGCACCCGCGGAGCCGGGCAACCACCTGAGGGGCCTCGGCCGGGAGCGGGTGGCCCCCCCGGCAGCTCCTGAGCAAAGCGGGCAAACCTGAGCAGGGCGGAACGGGTTGCTCAGGGAGAAAATCAAGGGAGTGATAGGGTGGGGGTGGCAGAGAACGGGCACAACGCCGGCTTCCTCCGGACGGCCTCCTGCGTCCCACCTGTGCTCTTGAAAGGCGGCCCCCGCGACAGGGCGCGGCGGGAACCGGAGCCGGGAGTAGGGTCACGAGTTAAAGCGGCGGGGCGGGAGGATGCCCGGGCGGCGGACGGGGCGCTCTCCTCCCTTCTGACCCTGGGCGGAGCGGGGCTTGAGGTTGCTGGAGCCGCTCGCTGACTCTCCCTACGCTCTTGCCGCGGACACCGGAGCTGCGGCCGCTCCCCGCTGTCCCCCAGGTGAGCCCGCCGGGCGCCGCCCCGGGGCGTCGAGTGTCGCGGGAACGGCGCCCGCAGCGCACAGGGAGGGGCCCGGGAGGCAGCAAGCCGTCGGGGACGCCGCGGGAGGGCCGGGTCGGGCCGGGCAGTCGGCGCCATGGAGGGCAGGCGGGCTGGAGCTGGGCGCGAGATGCAGCTGTTCCGCGCCGCCCCCACACCGCCCGCAGGTCAGTGGAGGTGCGTGCCTGCCAGGCCTGCCCGGGGCTGGGCGGGTGGGGGTGCTCTGCTCTTCAGTCCCCCTCCAGGCCGCCGCCCACCTGTGGCCAGGGCTCAGAAGGCTGGAAGCCACCTCTGCCCGGAGCCCCTGCGCTGGAAGGCTTTGATACCGGCCGGGACTCCAGATGGCCTTGAGGCGGCTCGGCCGGCCCCTCTCAAGGCGGACTGTCCCCCTGTTAGAGATGGGGGCGGCTGGAAGTGGGGGCTCAAGCCCGGGTCGCTGCGCTGGCTGAAAGCAGCCGCCAGCCGGACTGCGGCCGTCTGAGCGCAAGGGCAGTGCCCGGGGATGGCAGCGACCGCTCTGGGACATCGCTGCAACCCTCCGGCTCTTTCTCGCACAGATTACCCGACATAAGTGTCAACCCTTGTTCGTTTGTTTAAAAAAAGAAAAAAAGAGAAAGACTGGTGAGACCAAAGTTTTGTGTCTGATGAAGTGGGAAAACGCTTCTGAAAAAACGAGGTTGCGTAACTTTGTCGCCAACTGCGAGGCCTTTCCTATTTATACAGTCCCGGGCTTTCTCCAATTTTCTACAGCTTACTCCAATCAAGCCTCTGACCGCCAGGAATAGGTAACCTGTGTGTGTCCGTTTGCTCCTTCTAAGAGCATGCCTGATAGATACTTCGGTGGCCTCTTCGGATGGCCCCTTCGTCGGGTAGCCTCTCCTGCTGGGGCCCTTCGCCCACCTTGCCTCCCGTGCCGGTGCTCCGGGTGAATGTCAAAGGTGGCTGGCTGCGAATATCTCCTTCAGCTGCTGGGGTTTCCGACAGTT
Source organism: Mandrillus leucophaeus (assembly GCF_000951045.1). NCBI lineage: Eukaryota > Metazoa > Chordata > Mammalia > Primates > Cercopithecidae > Mandrillus > Mandrillus leucophaeus. Next base: position 4,449,929 of record NW_012102421.1, read on the forward strand.
TGCAGTTTTTAAAAGTGCACCCTCGGAAGTGCTTTTCAGACTGGGTAAATCTACCGTTTCCAAGGTCAGCAGCCGGTCCTGGTGAATGAAATGTCTTCCGGGACAACTCCTTGTGATGTGCTGAATAGATGCTGGCTGGCTTGTTTTCTCTTTGTTCCTGTGGGTTACTGTTACATGGTGTGTGGCTAGTTTGTTTAAAATTTAATTTTCCCTGTATCAAAGTGGAAAGGGCTTAGTGTCAATATACAATTCACCAACATGCTTGATTATTAACAGCTTCATCATTATGTTGGTGTTCATATGCGAGCTTTGGTGAACATGAAATCATCTGTGTTTTAAGTCCTATAGATAAAGTCTCCTTAAATGCTGGTTAAAATATCCTGCCTTCACGAAAAAATGCTTATCATTACTCGCCATCAGAGAAATGCAAATCAAAACCACAATGAGATACCATCTCACACCAGTTAGAATGGCAATCATTAAAAAGTCAGGACACAACAGGTGCTGGAGAGGATGTGGAGAAATAGGGACACTTTTACACTGTTGGTGGGACTGTAAACTAGTTCAACCATTGTGGAAAACAGTGTGGCAATTCCTCAAGGATCTAGAACTAGAAATACCATTTGACCCAGCCATCCCATTACTGGGGATATACCCAAAAGATTATAAGTCATGCTGCTATAAAGACACATGCACACCTACGTTTATTGCAGCACTATTCACAATAGCAAAGACTTGGAATCAGCCCAAATGTCCATCAGTGACAGACTGGATTAAGAAAATGTGGCACATATACACCATGAAATTCTATGCAGCCATAAAAAAGGATGAGTTCATGCCCTTTGTAGGGACAGGGATGCAGCTGGAAACCATCATTCTCAGCAAACTATTGCAAGAACAGAAAACCAAACACTGCATGTTCTCACTCATAGGTGGAAATTGAACAATGAGATCACTTGGACACAGGAAGGGGAACATCACACACCGGGACCTATTGTGGGGAGTGGGGAGGGATAGCATTAGGAGATATACCTAATGTAAATGACGAGTTAATGGGTGCAGCACACTAACATGGCACATGTATACATATGTAACAAACCTGCACGTTGTGCACATGTACCCTAGAACTTAAAGTATTACAAAAACCCAAAAAAACCTGCCTTTTTGAAGGAAGTAAAACTGTTGAGTGAAAATTCTAATTTATTAATAATTTTCTTTCCTTTATGCCTTTACCTAAGAATTACTGCATTTATGCTTTGACGGGCATTTTAACACACACACACAAGCCACACTTTAATGAGTTATATCATAATTATTTCATTTTGAAGGTACTGCATATGCCATACAGTAAATATGTTTTATGGTTTATTCATCCAGCAGTATCCTTATTAATCTCTTCATTAATCGAGAGTTTAAAAACCTTCCTCATGGCTATTCTTTATAGCCAGTATCTATTGTTCGGAGATGTTGGGCTTGCTAAGAATGCTTGAATTGGAATCAAAAGTGGGGTTCTAGACTTGGAAAGCAGCATGGTATCTAACCAGTGACTTGTAAGAAATTGTATGAATGCAGGTTGCAATTTTCCTCCTTCATTGCTGAGTACAAGTTATTATTAAAATGTCAAATAAAGCCTGCCTTTCTTTTCTGTATGGAAGAACCCTACTCATGGTTTGGGGTATTTTACTTTGAACAGGTTTCCATAGTATAATATCAGTCTTAGTCTGAGGGAAAATCCAAGATCCATCCCAGTCTCTAGAGTGACTTCTCCGTCACTTTGAAAAAGCTGATTCTGAAGACAATAAAACCAGCCCAACCCAGCCCTTTTCAAACGCACCGGCCTCCCCAAATAGATATGAAGTACTTTGAAAATATGCTATAAATATAAGGCCTTCAATTAAAAAGTCCTTACAAGTGATGCCACAGACTGGGAATTAGGCTTAAATTGAGGACCTACTTTCCCCTTTGTACAACAGTTATGTTTCCTGAGGCACATACTGCCCCTTAAAGAACCTTTCTAGGAAGCCGCTCTGTCTGCTGTGGGTGTTAGGCAGGTGAGTCTGCTCAGCGCTAGATCCTATGCAAGGGCTTTGCTGTTTTATATAATGGTCACTACAGTCATAACTATTTAATTCTGGCTACAATCGTAGAAGGGTAGGTGTTGTTATTCCCATTTTGCTGGAGAGGAAACTGAGGCTCAGAAGGGCTAAATGATTTCCTTGAGATTGCAGAAATGTCAAGTTATAGAACCAGGATTAGAAACCAAACTGAATCTTGGTTCTTTACACTACACCCTACTATCTTTAACTCAGTGGTTTTAAACATTTTTTGATAATCTGTGAAAGTTTTAGTTACTTCCCAGGAAAAAGTGTCCACAGCCACATATATGAAAGTTTTCATATAACTTCAAGGCCCACGTACCCTCTGAAGTCCTTCCCCGTGGTCCTCAGGTCTCTGATCCTGCTCTAACTATACTGAGTGAGGCAGAAAACATATACATCCTATATATATGTACATATAATCTTTTACTGTTGGGAGCAGCCCTTGAATTTGGTAACTTTGAACTATGTGAAAATTCATTTTGTAATTAAAACAAATAAAAAAGTGATGTCTTACATTAGAACTGATTCTGTAAACATCTAAAATGCAGTTTAGAGCAGTGGTGCTTATTTGAAACCAGAACTTCTATTTGGGCTTCTTCCTGCAGTATCAAAGAATATGGACTTGTGTCTTTACTCACTAAATGGAAATGTTGGTGGTTGTTTTTTTTTTTCCTCTAGAGATGGCAAATCCTGAGGTAGTTATAAGTAGCTGCAGCTCTCATGAAGAGGAAAATCGCTGCAATTTTAACCAGCATACATCTCCATCTGAGGAGCTTCTATTAGAAGACCAGATGAGGCGAAAACTCAAATTTTTTTTCATGAATCCCTGTGAAAAGTTCTGGGCTCGAGGTAGAAAACCATGGAAACTTGCCATACAAATTCTAAAAATTGCAATGGTGACTATCCAGGTAAGTATCTCAGATCATGGGTTTGGTGAAAGCCTCTTTTAATAACAAAGAGAACTATGGACAGTGTTTTTGTTTTTTTAATATATATAACTTTTAACTACATGCATAATGTAGAACAGTAACAGATAAGAAAACATACAATCTTAGACCTTTCTGTCTTCAACATTTGTGAAAGAGTTTGGCTTCTTTTTTCTTAGTTTTTTTCTTCTCATCTTTCCCTTGGTTATAATTTTAGTCGCATAATCTAATTAGTTTTCAGCAAAGGAAAACTAATATTTGGCTTCCAATGAAGAGGTTCAGCTGGTTTCTAAATAAGCCATGGAAACTAGTGTTGTCCAATATTAGGACTTTCTTTTCCTTCCTAGTTAGTTTCCTGGGAATTTCTCTCTTCAGAAACTTAAAGGGCTCTTGCTACAGGCAAATTCTTAGGTTCTTACAACCCTGTGATCATGAGACCCGTGCAGTGGAAGAATGTGAAGTTAACTAAGAGAAGAGGAGTGGCAGGAGCTAGAGAAACACAGGACCTCTTTTTAGTTCAAAGGGAGCTTTTAAATCTTATTTCCTTGGCTTCTTTTAATATTTTTATGGGGGAAGGAGGAACCATATTTTGTGATTCTTAATATATACTGGTTGTGATTTACTCTTACGAAAATATGTTTTCCCGTTGGTGAGAGTAATTATCTCTTGCTAAAAGCAAAGGGCAAAATAAAAGCAGATTTTAATGAGAAAAATCGATGTGATAGGTTTATTTTTATTATTACTTACTCTTCCTAAGTTGGTGAAAAATGCTTAAGTAAATAAACAATTGGTATTGAAGGAGAGATTAAAAAAACAGGACATTACTAATTTTAACTGCTTATTGAGAACAAATGCTTATGATTGTTAGGGAACCAAAGCAATTTCTACAATCATATGAAGTTGGTAGAATTCTTGCTTGTTTCTAATGCTAGATGTTGTATCAAGGGAAACAAACATTTGGTGACTACCCTGTTCCAGTACATTATTTCATCTAATTCTAACACTCCTACTGGCTCATTTTACAGAAGAGGAAGCTGACATTCATAGAGCTCTTTTAAAGTCACATGGCTTGGCCAGGCAGGGTGGCTCATGCCTATAATTGCAGCACTGTGGGATGCTGAGGTGGGTGGATTGCTTAAGCTAAGGAATTCCAGACCAGCCTGGGTAACGTGGTGAAAACCCGTTTCTACAAAAAATACAAAAATTAGCCAGGTGTAGTGATCACACCACTGTGCTCCAGCCTGGGTGACAGAGTGAGACCCTGTCTCAAAAAAAAAAAAAAAATCACATGGCTCGTCAGTGGCAATGTCAAGACTTTGAAGGCAGGCATTCTCTCTATTATATACACTGAAAATGGATGTTCAATCCTCAGCCAAATATTTGGCAAGTTGAAATTGAAATTCTTAACTTCTGAGTGATAATATGGTGTGTCACAATAGTGAAAAGTTTATGTCTATTGTTTCTTATAAAAGGGAAAAGCCTGTAACAATTGAACATGAATATTTTCTACTTAGAATAATAATAGGTACCACTTGAGTGTTTGCTGTGTACCAGGCTAAATATTTTATAGGTGTCATCATGTTCAATTCTTTTTTTTCTGAGATGGAGTCCCACTGTGTGGCCCAGGCTAGAGTACAGTGGCACCATCTCAGCTCACTGCAACCTCTGCCTCCTGGGTTCAAGCGATTCTCCTGCCTCAACCTCTTGAATAGCTGGGATTACAGGCGCATGCCACCACGCCTGGCTAACTTTTGTATTTTTAGTAGAGACGGGGTTTCACCATGTTGGCCAGGCTGCTCTTGAACTCCTGACCTCAGGTGATCCATCCACCTAGGCCTCCCAAAGTGCTGGGATTACAGGGTGAGCCACTGTGCCCGGCCCATACTCAATTCTTAAAACAAGTTGGAGGGTAGGTAGTGGTATCCTCATTTCACAGAGGAGAACGATGAGGGGCTTGGTAAGGAAAAGGACCCTGTCATAGTCAGGAAACTAGAAGAGTAGAACTGATATTCAAACTCAGATTTATTTTCTCTAAGATTTATTTTCTCTAAGATTTATGTTCGTAATTCTTAATTCTTAATTTTTAATTCTTAGGGAGCTCATCTAACCTTCCTATGTTTACTAGGGTGATCAAAGGAAAACTGGCCAGTGGTTTAAGATACTAAAGCTGCCAGTAATAAGCATGTAAAAGGTTTAGGTAAGTTTTTAAAAGGAACTGAGGGTTTCTTAATTGTGATGTTTCCTTAATTTATATCAGAGCAATCAAACAAATAGTAGATAAAGACAGCTTTGTAATTGGGCAAATGAGGTGAGCAAATGGTGACAGATTCTCTCAGGGAAAAGGAGGTGGTCCTTCGGTTAAATTTGAGATTTTGTGTCTGCAGCAGCAAAAGAAAGATGTTTACAATGGTGGACATCCTATTTCTCTTTTCCCACTGCCTGGCTTACTCTGAATGACAGCAGTTTTCTCTCAGCCATTGTTATTCCTGTCTGCCACTAAACCTTTGAGGGCAGGGACCAATGTCTTCTCATTGTATCCTCAGTCGCTAGCTCACTGCTGACACATGAGAGTCAGGTGTGGTGGCTCCATTACCCAGCCTCAGCCATCACTATGATGAAAGATTAAAATTAATAACTATGACCCTGGGTGTAAGTGGTCATTAAGTCCTCAGAGCTGAAAGTATACTTTCAGGGCCCCTTAACAAATAATGAGAATATTAACTTTTCAGAGTTTGTGCAGCAACCAAGACCTAAAAATTCACTTGAAAGTAAGGCCTTTATGTCATACATGACAATGATTTTATTGTGACATTGACTAACTGCCAAACAAAAAACAAGCTTGTTTTTCATATAGGTGAATATTGTATTTTATTCTGAGTTTGTAATATATATTTTTGCCATAATTGTATTTGTATTTTTGCCATAATTGTATTTGAATGACTGGTAAGAATATCTTTGAGCATTCTTTGGGGCTGTTTGGTCATCAGCTTCAACAGATGCAAAATCCCCAGAATATCAAGATATAGTCTTATTGAGGATAATTAAAGAAGCTCTGCAGAAATGAGAGTTAGGTGCAGAGTGATGATATGTGTGGGGTGCAGACCATATATCATATGTGGAAGGGAGAGGGGAAAAGATTGTCTGCTCTGTTTTTTTCTGATGAAACCCTGAATTACTTTGTGTAGCATGACAGGGTGGATAGAACCTAGATTTAGTCTGTCAGACATGGGTTTCAATTTTGACTGTATCAACTGGCTAGTTATGTGACTTGAAAAAATTATGTAACTTCTCTAGGCCTCACCTCTAAAATTGGTGTATTAGGAATATATGGCAGGATTAGTATGAGGAAAGTTCCCGGAATAGTGTATGGCACATACGTGGTCAACACTGTTCCTGCCTTCCATATAAAATATACTCTGCCTCACTCTGGGATTTAAGTAAGAGTGTAGTTTCTCAATTTACAGCATGTACAGCATGTGGGGGGTGTGTGTGCATGTGTGTGCCTATGTGTGGAAGTGTGTATGAGAGAGAGAGAGAGATAGAGGTTTGGGTGAGAGGGAAGAGAAGACGAAAGAGAGACTTAGAGTATGGTAAGCTTTTTTTTTTTTTTTTGACACGTAGTTTCACTCTTGCTGCCTAGGCTGGAGTGCAATGGCGCAATCTCAGCTCATAGCAACCTCTGCCTTCCGGGTTCAAGCGATTCTTCTGCCTCAGCCTCCTGAGTAGCTGGGATTACAGGCATGTGCCACCATGCCCGGCTAACTGTTTTTATTTGTAGTAGAGATGGGGTTTCACCATGTTGGTCAGGCTGGTCTTGAACTCCTGACCTCAAGTAACCCACCTGCCTCTGCCTCCCAAAGTGTTTGGATTACAGGTATGAGCCACTGCGCCCGGCTATATTGTAAGCTTTTAGGTATAATTGAAAGGCCTTAGGTTAACATGTCAACAGTGCAGTGAAACTTTTTGTGTGTGTGAACAACTGAGTTTCATTTAAAACACTTAGGTCAATCCTGCATGACTATTAAGGACACATTATGTTAATATACTTTAAACATGAGTTGAAAAGGTATTTTCTATTTTTGGTCTTACTGTCATGGTTTTGGTGATTAGACCTAGGAATATAGTGTGGTCATAGGACTTGTACTTTCTTAAATTATTATCCACCTGCTGCAAAACCTTCTTGCTGTCCCAGAGAATTCATTTTAAACTCTTCTATTTGTTGTTCAACCCCCTGTACCTTCTGCTCTGCTTTTTCTGCCCATATTTGCCACCCTCTTACTTTTTCTTTTTTTTCTTTTAAGCTGGTCTTATTTGGGCTAAGTAACCAGATGGTGGTAGCTTTCAAGGAAGAGAATACTATAGCATTCAAACACCTTTTCCTAAAAGGATATATGGACCGAATGGATGACACATATGCAGTGTACACACAAAGTGACGTGTATGATCAGATAATCTTCGCAGTGAACCAGGTAAATCAAGTGTGTGCCTTATTTACTTGGGAAAAAGAACAGACTGGAAAAATGGTGGCAATGTATGTAACAGAAACTGACATTCAAGTGGAGAAGGGTGAACATTTCTGCTTAGAAATGACACATACAAAATTATTTTTAATTTTTAAAAAATACTGTCAACAAATTTTTATAAAACCAGAAGTTGAGAAAAGCTTTTGTTTAGTAACAGAAAGGCAGAAACTTTAAAGATTTAATTAAAAGAATCAGAGTTAGGGCTTGGCATGGGAGTCTCAAAGATTAAAATTAGTAACTATGACCCTGGGTGTAAGTAGTCATTAAGTCCTCAGAGCTGAAAGTATACTTTCAGGGCCCCTTAACAAATAATGAGAATATTAACTTTTCAGAGTTTGTACAGCAACCAAGACCTAAAAATTCACTCGAAAGTAAGTAAGGCCTTTATGTCATACATGACAATGATTTTATTGTGACATTCACTAACTGCCAAACAAAAAACAAGCTTGTTTATCATGTAGATGAATACTGTATTTTATTCTGAGTTTGTAATATATATTTTTGCCATAAATAATACTTTTCAAGACCCCAAATTTTTAAATTTTTAGGTGTCATTGAAAGCATCCTTGAAGTCAGCATTCCCAGACTGGGTTAGTTTGCAGAACACATTTCAAAATTATTATAATTCTTCAGAAAATTATTATAGTGTAATCATGGCTATTCATTTTCTAGAGACAATCTATGCACAGTAAGATGTAAACTGCTAGGATAAAATACATATTTATAGCATGAAGTCTTTCTGTTAGCACTGGGGTTGGGAAAATGAGCCAGAAATCTAAAGTAATAGAAATAAGTTACATAAACTGTTAAACAGAACTATGTCCTACAACTTATAGGGGGGAAAAGGCATAATGATGGAGATACTCAGTTTTTAGAATTTTAAGTATATTAAGTTTCTCTAAAGCTAGTCTGATCTAAACTGGTAGTTTGGTGTTTTTGGAGGGGGTGGCGGGGAGCAGGATAGAGGCAAGAGGTAAACAGTTCATTAAATTTTTTTTATTGAGACAGGATCTCACTCTGTCACCCAGGCTGCAGTGCAGTGGTGCAGTCACAGCTCTCTGCAGATTCAACCTCCTGGGCACAAGTGATCTTCCCACCTTAGCCTCTCAAGCAGCTTGAGGCCACAGGCATGCACCACTATACCTAGCTAATTAAAAAAAAAAATTTTTTTTTTTTTTTTGTAGAGACAGGGTCTCTACATGTTCTCAATTTACAGCATGTACAGCATGTACAGCATGTGGGGGGTGTGTGTGCATGTGTGTTGCACAGGTTGCTCAAACTCCTGGCCTCAAGTGATCCTCCCACCTCAGCCTCCCAAAGTACATTAAATTCCTTATAAATCATCTTAACCTTTATTTGTAAACCTAGACTCAGTCTTCAAAATGTAGTATTTGGCACTTAGGCCATTCTGCTTTTCAGATTTCCACATTCCTTCTGGAAATGCATGTACCTGCTTTATTCTAGTTGTCTTGGTCTGTTCCTTCTGCTACAACAAAATACCTGAGACTAGATAACAGACAAACAACAGAAATTTCTGCCTAATAATTCTGGAGCCGGGGAAGTCCAAGATCAAGCTGCTGGCAGGTTTGGTGTCTGGTAAGGGCTTGCACCTTCTTGCTGTGTTCTTACATGGTGGAACGCAGAAGGACAAAAGGGCCTGGCTAATTTCTCCCAGCCTTTTATAAGGCCAGTAGTCCTATTCATGATTGTTGGCCTCCTAAATACTTCACCTCTTAAGACTATCATATTGGGGTTTAATTTCCAACATAAGAACTTTGGAGGGACACATACATTCCATGTATGACTCCCTACTATTGATTCCCTACTGTTTTCTAAGGTGATTTACTGTTTTTCTAAGCAGCAGTATGTACTTTTAACTGAAGATAAAAAGTGTCTTGATCAAAATTTTTATGAATAAGTAGGGTTTTGAGTGTGAGTACAGTTCTCTTTCATGCTTCTGAGAAATGAATAGAAAAAAATGTGAATATTTTCTATTTTTTATTTTATTTTTTATTTTTGAGACAGGGTCTCACTCTGTCACCCAGGCTGGAGTGCAGTGGCGCAATCTCGGCTCACTGCAACCTCTGCCTCCTGGGCTCAAGCGATTCTCCCACCTCAGCCTCATGAGTAGCTGGGATTACAGGCTCCCATCACCATGCCCAGCTAATTTTTTTTGTATTTTTAGTAGAGGCAAGGTTTCACCATGTTGGCCGGGCTGGTCTCGAACTCCTGATCTCAAGTGATCTGCCTGCCTTGGCCTCCCAAAGTGCAGGGATTACAGGCATGAGCCACCGCACCTGGCCAAAATATAAATTATTTTTAAAACGGGAAGGATCTTTGATTTCTGTAAAGAAAGAGTTTCCTTAATAGTTGAGGTGATTGTTACTGAGAGGAACTGACAAATAGGGCAGTGGCATCTCAATTCTTAGAAGCATATCCATAACTATTAGCTATCCCCAAGGGTTTATCCCCAAGATGTCATCCTACTGGATAATCTCCAGGGCTCATTCTGATCCAATACTGTGATTATAACAGCACTGCTGTTTATTATATACGCTTCTATATTTGAATGTGAGAGACCTACTTATTTTCTTTTTAGGCTGTCTCCTGGCTTTCCTCTTATTTCTTCAATAATTTTGGGGTCAGCTTTATTGGTTCTTTTTCTTTCATCTGCCTCTTAAATTTGAGCAGTCCTCAAAGCTTGGTCCTTTTCCTGCAGAAACGACCTCCACTACCCAGCCTCAGCCATCACTATGATGAAGGGACTCCCAAGTAGTTGCCCACACTGCCAGACACCTACCCCACAAGCACTTCAGAACTGCCCATCACAGTCTCCTCCCACCCACTCCCTAGGCTGTTTCTCCTTTCTGGTCTTCTGGCTTAGGTTGAAAGGCCTCAGGGTCTTCCTGGAATCGTTTATTCTTGCAGCTCAAACATAGTTTATAACTTCCTGTTTCTGGATGGCTTCCTTTCTTTCCTACCCCCCTGCTCTACCACCTCTTGCTTTTGGTGCCACAGCATTTAGCTAAGGACATTGAACGTGTTTTTATATTATCCCCCAAAGGCTGACCTGGGACCCATAGATCTGACTGAAAACTTCTTCTCTCAAGGCAGAACTGCAGAGACCAGGAGGGACGGATGCCCAGTCTAGTTAAAGCTCCACCAAGACCTCAGGCACTTGGCTGCTCTGTGCTGTCTCACCATCGTTAGTTCCAACCATCATCTCATACTACATTTCTGTCCCATAACCCTCTGTCTTGGACTCTAGAGCTGCCCTCTAGCTGGACACAGCCCTGCTGCTTCCCTAGATTACCCAGTTCTTGCCAGATGCTCAGACCTACACAAAGAGCCATATGAAGAGCTCAAGGAAGTCTGGCTATAGCATATGTAGTTAATGTATATATTATGTAATGTAACTGTGGTGTATATAGGTATAATGTTAACAGGTACCTGCAGCCATGGGCCTCAGACCTTTCACAGTTCAAGACCTTGAAAGGTTTAAGACATAAGATTCTGTGGTCAGGAGTTTCAGCCATTTAGGGGATTCCTGTGGGGACTGCCCCACAATTACACCTGGACTCTGGGAGCGTTGTAGGGCCCCATTGCAGCTATGACTGCGCTTCGTGACCCCTGCTTGCCTTTCCCGATTTACTTCCCATTACACATCATATGTTCTAGGCACACTGGTCTACTGGGTACCTTAAATGGAAAACAAAAATCTCAAAACTGAGTATCTCTAGCATTATTCTACTTTACCCCATATGCCAAACGTAATGTTGTTTACTAGCTTAGGAAGCTTGCTTCTATTACTGTAGATTCTGGCTCACTTTCCCAATCCTAATGCTAACAGAAAGCTTGGTGCCATAATCATCTATCTTATCCTGTTTACCAACTCACTGTGCACAGATTAGCTCTAGTAATGAAGAGCTCCATCGCATTATTGTAATTTTTCACCTCACCATTCACTTGACCAATATTTGAGCACCTACTGTGTGCCTGCAGGGCTGGTGTTAGAGCAGTGGATTGATAAATTCCCTGTCCTGTGGAACTTGCATTCTAATGGGGGAGATAGATTTTAAACAAGTTTAACTAAAATCTTTTGGTTTAGGGTAATGATGAGTGCTATGAAGAAAAATAAACCAGCATAAGGCAATAACAGTAGTCTCAGAGTGGTCAGAAAAGGCCTTTCTGAAGACTTGAAATCTTGGGGAGAATATTTCAAGCTGAACGTGTGGCAACAGCAAAGTCCCTGAAGCTGGAAAGCGTTTGGTATGTTTGAGAAAATGCAAGGGAGGCAAGTATGAGGGGGCAGAGTTAGGGCCAGAGGAGCTGGGGGCCAGGTCTCTCAGGACATGTAAAGGAGCTCTGAATTTTATTCTGAGAGACAGGAAGCCATGGAAGGGCTTTTGATAGGGGAGAGACAATGATAACATACATAAGCAAAATCTAACATGTATTCACTCAAATATTTATTAGATAGTATCTATTGGCTGGGCACAGTGGCTCACGTCTGTAATCCCAGCACTTTGGGAGGTCGAGGTGGGTAGATCACAAGGCCAGGAAATCGAGACCATCCTGACTAACACGGTGAAACCCTGTCTCTACTAAAAAGTACAAAAAAATTAGCCGGGCGTGGTAGCACGCACCTGTAACCCCAGCTACTCAGGAGGTTGAGGCAGGAGAATCGGTTGAACCTGGGAGGCAGAGATTGCAGTGAGCTGAGATTATGCCACTGCACTCCAGCCTGGGTGACAGAGTGAGACTCCATCTCAAAAACAAAAACAAACAAAAAATAGTATCTATTATGTATCAGGCACTTTTTTTGTGTGCAGGGGTACTGCAGTGAACAAATAAAGTCAAGGAGGTAATATTCTCATTGGAAGAGCCAGGCAATAAATAACTATGTAAGAGCATCTTCTGTCAGTTTGTAATAAGTATTGTGAAATACAAAATAAAGCCAGCAAAGTGAATAGCTGGAGGTGGTTGGAGAAGGTCTCTTCGACAAGGTGACATGTAAACAGACAGCAGACTAAAGAGAGGGCATGCAGCCTGTGTCTATCTCAAGGAAGAACCTTTCAGATAGGAAGAATAGCAAAAACAAGAGTCTTGAGCAGGTGTATTTTGGATAGCACTGTTCTAAGGGCTGTACATGCATGAATTCATTCATTCCTTATAGCAATCCTATGAGTTCTAGATGGAGACTAGACTAAGGTGAGAGGGAAGATTGGAGAGGCAGAGGCTTAATTTGTCCAGGGGAGAGAGGATGGTGGTTTGGACTAAGGCCGTATCAGTGAAGGTGATGAGAGACAGTCCTATTTGTGGTGAGGAGGCTCAGATTTTTAAGTGATTCTTGTGCGGAGATAATTTGAAAGTCATGTATGACTTTCAGATGGACTGGAAGTACAGTATAAGAGGAATTGACAAAAGGATCTTTCCTAAGTTTTGGCCTGAACAACTGACTGACTTACAGAATAATTTATTGAGAAGGGAATTACTGTGGAAGAAGCAGGTGTTTCTGTGTGCACATTTACTAGAGATTCCTCTTAGACATCATAGGCATCATGTAGGCAGATTGCCATCCATGTGTGTTATTCAGTGGAAAGGTCAGAGCTGGAGATGCAAATTTGGAAGCTGTCAGCATAGAAGTGGTATTTGAAACATGGGACTGATTGAAGTCAGTTGTGGAGAGAATGTGGTTAGAGGTCATGGCCTGAATCCAAAGATACGCCAAAATATAGAGGTCAGCAGTGGGAGGATTCAGCAACGGAGACCAAGAACAAACAATCAGTGTCCCAGAAGTCAAGTAAAGAAAGTATTCCATGTAGGAGTAGTATTCAACTGCATCAGATACCATGGAGATATTAAGTTACAGGAGGACTGAGAACTAGGCATCAGATTTGGTAATATGCTGCTCATTAGTGACCTTGACAAGGTCCAACTCAAAATCTATCCCATATTAGAAATTATTGTCTTCATTTGTTATAGTATGCTTCACACATATCTTTTAGCAGAATTATTTTCGATGTGTCGATCACACAAAGTTGTTAATTTCAAGAATGACAGAATGACCAATTGTACCATATTGCTCCAAAAACACTTCGTTTTGGAAACATGTCTGCAGATATCCATTAAGAATTTAAGATGACAGTTATTCCAAGGCACCATAAGATTCTTACTTGTAAAAGTAATTTTTTTTTTAAATGTAGAGGATCTGCTAGGATAGGCAATATTGCTATAAAGGTGATTAAATTATAATCTTGCAAAGATAAAGGTTAAACCAATACTTTCTTAAAAAAAAGTTCTGCTGGCTAGCCTATAATAATTGTACCCCACTTCTTATACTACAGTGTTAAAGTAGAACTGTGACCTTACAGGATATAATTTAAAGATAAATAAAATATGTATTTACATTGAATGTCACAGTCAGTTCCTAAACATAATTCTTTAAGGGAGGAAAGAAACGCAAAGATTAAGTGGCTTCAGACTTTAATTTTGCAGATAAGGAACTAGAAGGTCAGAAAGTTTGTCACAGAAATGAGGCTTGAATCTAGACTAACTCTAATTTGTGATAGCCCTTTGCCTTCCTAGTGCACAGCAGCAAGTCACTTACCCTGTTTGTCAAGGTGAATGTCTCTATCTCAAGGGGGAGGTGGGAACCTGCCAGTATCAGAGGTGGGGAGGGAGAGGAGTTATGGCTTCACTTCTGCCCTGGCTGGCATTCCCATTTTCTGTTTCTCGTTTTGGTTGAAGTACTTGCAGCTATACAATGTCTCCGTTGGGAATCATGCTTATGAGAACAAAGGTATCGAGCAGTCTGCTATGGCAATCTGTCAGCACTTCTACAAGCGAGGACACATCTACCCTGGAAATGATACCTTTGACATCGATCCAGAAATTGAAACTGGTGATGTTCTTCTATAACGTAGAACTTCAATTTTTAATGCCTCAATTTATATTTAAAATTAGTAATTTCATCTTTGAAAACATTGATTTGGTCTGTGCTATTAGGACATAGTAAGAATGATATAGGAGTTATTATGTGTCATGTACTGTTCTGAGGCCTTTACTGTAACTCAAGAATCCTCAAGAAAACCCAGCAAGTCAAGGATTATTATTATCCCCTTTTATAGAAGGCTAAAGTATGGCTCAGAGAGTTAAATGATCTACCCAAGATCAAGCTAGAAGAGGCAGTGCTGAAATTTGGCCCAGGCTGTTTGTGCTCTTAGCTACCGTATTACACCATCTCTTGTGCAGGACATGCCAGTGAAGTATTAATAGATAGATATTATGCTTGTAAAACATTATGCTTGCAAACTCTTGATGTATAACTCTTGCCCCAATACCGCTTCACTATCATGCATCTTTTGGGGCAGATTGAAGGGGAGGAATGAGAATCAGAACATGGAATAGCATGGCTTATTCTTCTTAGCAAAGTTCTATTTGCAATTATACCTAAAATATTAGCTTAGGTCATTGAGTTAAAAAATAAGTATTCAAATACTTTTAACAACAGCCACTAGGATTCTTTTTTTCGAGAGGTAATACTGATAATAGTACCGACTAGTGAAAACTTTCTAAAATGCTGTCTTCCCTTTTTGGTGTGTGTGGGGGGGTGTGTATTGAAGGAACCTTGTTAGCACATAATGTTTTAAAAATAGATCCTTCAAACTGCTTAGAAAATATTACTGTAATTACTGCAAGTGCTTCAAATTCTATGCTTAGGAAACAAAAACGGGGAGGGACTCAAAGTTTAGGCTTAAAAACGAAGACAGCATTTATATAACATTAACAATATAGAGTTCAGATCTTTGTCTAGCCTCCATCCACTCCAGAAATGTAGCCATGTAGGTCTTAAAAACAAATGAGTCATGTGTTATCAATGTTTATTTAGCTTTTAAAATTTTAATTCAGAAAAATAATAGAATCTGAATAACTGGTCTTAAATGTAAGCCTTTCGAAATGCAGTCTTATTTATTATGTTAAGTACTGTATCATGTTTTTGTTCCTTTCTATGGCAGAGTGTTTCTTTGTAGAGCCAGATGAACCTTTCCACACTGGGACACCAGCAGAAAATAAACTGAACTTAACACTGGACTTCCACAGGTGAGGGGAGCAGATAGGAGTGTAACTTATGTTTGTATGTACATATTGCCACAGAACTAAAATTGCCTCTGTTTTCTAGACTCCTAACAGTGGAGCTTCAGTTTAAACTGAAAGCCATTAATCTGCAGACAGTTCGTCATCAAGAACTCCCTGACTGTTATGACTTTACTCTGACTGTAAGTGTGGGCCAGGCTGAATTTGGTTCCAATCTGGAGAAAAATTGTTTTATCTGATTATGTTTCATATCCTTGGATTATGCTGTGATAAAAAATATAGGATGTTTTCACTTGAATGTGCATAAGGGAAACATTGATACATCTAGCTCTATTTTGCTATAATAATAAGTTTACTTGTTAATTATGTCTCCTGCACCTCTGTATAAGTTCTGGGAGAGCAGACACCTTGTTTTGTTCACTGTACTATTTCCAGTACCATGAACAGTGCCTCGTATAGATTTTCAAACACAAAAGGAATAGGTGTTTTTAGGTTCTGTGTGGTTGGCTCTCAGCAGTCTATGGCTGGCTGTCAGCTAAAGGTTACTGCCAAGGGTTCTTGTTACTTAGTTTCCTCACCATGGATGTTTCCATGTTTGGGGTTTGTAGTATACACCTTTAACTTATTACAGTCTACCTTCAAGTTATACCACTGCATACAGTGTAAGAACCTTATGACAATGTACTTCCATTTCTCCCATCTTGGCCCTTGTGCTATTGTGGCCATATAATGTATTTCTACATGTGTTATAAACCCACAATATATGTTATTATTTTTTCTTTAAACAGTCAATTAAAAAGTGATTTAAATAATAATAAAAACATCTTTATATTTGTCCATGTAGCTACCATTTCCAGTGTGCTTCATTCTGTGTAGCTCCCAGTTTGCATCTGGTATTATTTTCCTTCTGCCTGAAGGGCTTCCTGTAACATTTCTTACAGTGCAGGTCTGCACTTTCAGCTTTTGTATGTTTAAAAAAGTATTTTGCCTTCCTTTTTAAAGTTCTTATTAGCATCTTTTAAATAAAACTTTTACAAGTACGTATTTATGGGGTACAGGTGATATTTTGATGCAAGCATTCAGTGTGTAATGATGAAATAAGGGTAATTGGGACAACATTCACCACCTCAAATATTTATCACTTCTTTATGTTGGGAATATTCCAAATCTACTCCTTTATTTATATTGAAATATAAAATAAATTATTAACTATAGTTGCCATATTGTGCTACTAAACACTAGATCTTATTTCTTCTATCTCACTGTATCTTTTTTTTTTTTTTTTTGAGATGGATTCTCACTCTGTTGCCAGGCTGGAGTGCAGTGGCGTGATCTCGGCTCACTGTAACCTCTGCCTCCCAGGTTCAAGCGATTCTCCTGCCTCAGCCTCCCAAATACCTGAGACTACAGGCACGCACCACCACACCCAGCTAGTTTTTGTATTTTTAGTAGAGACGGGGTTTCACCATGTTGGCCAGGATGGTCTCGATCTCTTGACCTCGTGATCCACCTGCCTCGGCCTCCCAAAGTGCTGGAATTACAGGCATAAGCCACCACGCCTGGCCCTCACTGTGTCTTTGTACCCATTAACTAACCCTTATTTATCCCTCACGCCTCCCCAGTGCCCTTTCTAGCCTCTGGTAATCATTATTCTATTCCAAGCCTTCCTTTGCTAAAGGTAGTGCCCCTGGCTATAGAATTCTATCTAGGTTGACTGTTTTTTTCTTCAGCACTTTAAAGATGTTGTTCTTCTAGCTTGCATTGTTTCTGATGAGAAATCTGCTGTCATCTTTATCCTTGTTCTTCTCTATAGGATATTTTTTTCCCATCTGTTGGCTTTTAAATTTTTCCTTTATCTCTGATTTTAAACAATTTGATTGTGAAATGCTTTGGTGTTGTTTTCTTAATGTTTCCTGTGTTTAGGTTTCACTGAGCATCTTGGATCTGTAGGTTTATAGTTGTCATTATATTTTATATTCAGCATTATTTCTTAAAATATTTTTGTCACTCGCCCCCACCTTTTCAGAGATTCATACTTGGAGTTGTCCTATAGCTCACTAACGATCTGTTTGTTTTATGTTTCAGTTTTTTTCAGTGTGTTTCATTTTTGATAGTTTCTGTTGCTGTATTTTCAAACTCACTATTTTTCCTTCTGTGCTATCTAATCTTTTCTAATCCCATCCATTATTTTTCTTCTTTGTTTGGGATTCAGCTTACTGAGATGTGATTGACATTAAGCCCCAGTTTTTTACTCAATAGATATTTAGTGAGCACCTATTATTTGTACAAGCCAGAGGCCCTTTGTGTAGGAAAAGCATGGCTTCTCCGTGGCAAGGATTTCTGACTCAATCAAATAACACTGAGTGTCCTCCTTGCATGAGGCCATAGGCTGGGTCTTGCAGCCATTAGGGATATGGGCAGACACTGACTATGCCTTCAGTTGCTTGTCAAAGAAAGAAGTTTACAATCCCTCGTGAGGAGAAATACAGTGATTGAACTTTTAAAAGTCATTTGAAATCTTGTATTTGAAGTGTTTCTGATTACCCCATATGGAGAAGCTTCAGTACAATTTATTTAAATGACAGAGTTTTCAAAGAACTTTTTTTCTTCAGGACTTGAGAGAAAGAGAAGAGGCAGAAATGAAACGGAATGATTTTCTTGCCTTGCCTTCCCTGTCCTTGCATAAGGAGGACAGTAGAACTATGGAAGGTGTTCTGGCCTAGCTTTGTCCTCCTTGGCCCCTGGTGTCCTGAAGTGGTTATTCTTGAAGCAAGATGTGACTGCTGACTCCCTGTCACCAAACCGTTTATAATACATGTGGTGCCAACGTGACTAAGAAATCTAGACCCAAAATAAAAATCAAAAAAGCTCCACTTGAAATGTCTCAAAGCGAAATAATGAGCCTTTGTATTAGAAAAAATTATAGCAGCACTGAAAATCTACCCCCAGCTGAGGTCCTGCCGGAATTTGGGAGAAAGCACAGTTGTACCAGCTCTTGCTCATATGAAGAAGGTATCTAGAGGTACTTAGAGTGGAGAGCAAGAGGAAGTGCCCTTGTTATATAAGTTCTTTGGAGTGGAAATGCTGTCCTAGACATATAACGTTTTAGAGACTACAGAGTCTCTGTAGAAGATCTAGTTCATCCTTCTCATTTCACAGAGAAATGAAAGGAACTTCCCATGGTTGAACAGAGTTAGCAACAGATTGGAGATGCGAATCTGGGTCTCCTGTCCCCTTGAAAGAATTGTTTCCTAAATAATGTGTAGATGTTTCTTGGTTTCAAAAACTTTAAGTATGTTTTTGACTGTTTTCCTGTCTTCACAGATAACATTTGACAACAAGGCCCATAGTGGAAGAATTAAAATAAGTTTAGATAATGACATTTCCATCAGAGAATGTAAAGACTGGCATGTATCTGGATCAAGTAAGTGATGAGCATTACTAGTTTTCAGAATGGTTATTAAATAATGGAAAATGGTTATTAAAACACCATCCTCTGGATATGTAGAACAGCAAACAGAAGATTAGACCATTTTCAAGTCCCTAAACCTCTACTGATGTTTCAGGCAATATGTGAGTCATTAATAACTGAAATGGCCTTCCTCTCCTTGTGCCCTCACTTGCCCACTCCTGACCAAGAATGTACTCACAGTCCCATGCCACCAAAACCCTACATACACCTTCCCAGACCAACACTTACTGAGTGCATGCTGTATACCTACTTACACCTTACTTTTCTTCATTTTAATATTTTAAAATGCCCTTAAGATAGGCAGAATCCTTATTTTTACAGATGAAGAAACTAAGGCTCAGAAGCCAGGGGCAAGTCAGGTAGGATGTGACCCTGAAGCATCCCACATATTACGATTGTCTTCAGTCCATTTAAAAGTATACTAGGCCAGGCGCGGTGGCTCAAGCCTGTAATCCCCTCACTTTGGGAGGCTGAGACGGGCGGATCACGAGGTCAGGAGATCAAGACCATCCTGGCTAACATGGTGAAACCCCATCTCTACTAAAAAAAAAAAAAATACAAAAAAAGTAGCCGGGCGAGGTGGCTGGCGCCTGTAGTCCCAGCTACTCGGGAGGCTGAGGCAGGAGAATGGCCTGAACCCGGGAGGCGGAGCTTGCAGTGAGCTGAGATCCGGCCACTGCACTCCAGCCTGGGCGACAGAGCAAGACTCTGTCTCAAAAAAAAAAAAAAAAAAAAAAGTATACTAAAAGAGGAAAGGATCTATTCTTAGAAATATGGACAAGAATTCAGGTATAGACCAAATACTGTCAAGAATTTTGGAGCTGAACTGGAGAAATTGCCTGAAAAGAATTTATCTAATTTTCTAGTCCCTCATAAGTAACATAATGGTACATTGTACTGGACTTAATGGTCACTAGATGAGGAGTTCTCAGATTCTAATCAGCAGAAGAATCATCCTGGGTACCTGCTATGATGCAGTTTCCCCAGCTGTATGCAAGCCAGTAGGTCTGGGGCCTAGAAATGTATAAATGGGCATTATTCAGGCTATACTTGGATAATCACAGTTCTAAAGTTTCTTACTAATTGATTTGCCAAGTTCAGACGTAATAATGAGATAGAGTACATAAAATGAAATGTTGCCATCATAGTATTTTTTTCACTAATAGGTGACTTCAAATATATGAGGCTCTTGAGTCACATTTGAAACACAAGCCTGTTTTGTCATCTGTATACTTCGTAATGCTTCTCCACAAACACCAGAATAAGGAAAATGAGAGCATACACAAGTGTCTGGTACCTAGGCATTCTCTCAAATGTTTGTTTCTTAATTTTTAAGTTTCTCTAAAATCAATTTAGACATTTATGTAGTAATTATGCTCCTTGGCAGATATTAATGGGATGCTTCATCACAGAACTAGTCTTAAGTACTTTCTTTTATTGTCAGCAGAGAGCAGTCTAACTTGTTAAATAGAGACAAGCTCTGTGGCAGAGTGTGTACAATGGCTGACACCTCTACCCACCTCTCTCCATTGGCTCCAGGCATGCTGGCCAGGACTTCACACTTTCGATTCTCCAAAATCTCTATAAGGGTGGCTCTTTCTTACCACTCAGGTTTCAGCTAAAACCCCCTGCTCCCTCAGTGAGGCCTTCCTTTACTACGCAATATAAATCAACCTCTCTGCTTCCACATTGCCCCACACTAACCTCCCTCATATAGAGCAGTAATTCTCAAACTTTAGCATCACCTGGAGGGCTTGCAGAAACCCAGTTTCTGATTCAGTGGGTCTGGAGTACGACCTGAGAATGTGCATCTCTAACAAGCTCCCAAAAAATGCTAAGAACCACTGACATAGAGTGATGGACACTGGAAACAAACTGCACAGATTTTCCCCCAACTCTTCCACTGACTAGCCCTGCAACTGTGGGGAAATCATGTGACCTCTCTGTGCTTCAGGTTTCTCACCTGCAAAGTGGGGATAATCATGCTTATCTCATTGGAGTTGCTGTGAAGATCAAACAGGTTAACACATATAAAGTGTTTAGAGCTATGCTTGGCAAGAAATGTGCTCAATACATGTAAGCTATTGTGATTTATCTTCTTTCTATTACTTACTCCTATTTGAAAGTATTTCGTTATGTGTTTGTTTACTTCTTCATAGTAGAATAGAAGTTCCAGAAGATCAAGGACCTTGTCTATCTTGTTCCACTGTATCCTAACATCTAGAAAAATGTCTGGCACATAGTGAATGCATAATAAATGTTTTATACCTAGATAAGTATATTTTAATAGAATATGCAGGGAGGTGCGCCTGGGCATGGTGGCTCGTGTCTGTAATCTCAGCACTTGGGTGGCTGAGGTAAGAGGATCACTTGAGACCAGGAGTTCATGACCAGCCATGGCAACAAAGTGAAACCTTGTCTCTACAAAAAAACTTAAAAATTAGCCCAGTATGGTGGCACATACCTATAGTTCCAGCTATGAGGGAGGCTGAGGTGGGAGGATTGCCCTCACCTGGGAGGCTGAGGCTACAGTGAGCTTGATTGTGCTACTGCATTCCAGCCTGGGCAACAGAGTGAAACCCGATCTCAGGAAAAAAAAAAAAAAAATGTGCAGGGAAGTAATTGTATTAAGAACAAAAGACCACAGGCTTATAATTAAAGATCTTGGAATGATCTTTAATTGTGCGGTGATTTTTTTTTTTTTTTTTTTTTGAGACAGAGTCTTACTCTGTCGCCCAGACTGGAGTGCAGTGGCACGTTCTTGGCTCATTGCAAGCTCTGCCTCCCGGGTTCACGCCATTCTCCTGCCTCAGCCTCTCAAGTAGCTCGGACTACAGGCACCCGCCACCACGCCCGACTAATTTTTTTGTATTGTTAGTAGAGACGGGGTTTCACTGTGTTAGCCAGGATGGTCTTGATCTCCTGACCTTGTGATCCTCCCACCTCGGCCTCCCAAAGTGCTAGGATTACAGGCATGAGCCACCGCGCCCGGCCCCAGTTGTGGTAATTTTTTAAAAGAAGGACTTTTACCCTTCTTTAAATACTAATTGGAAGAACATTTATCAGGGCTTCTTTGTTGTCTTACCAGAAAGAACGCTTGAATTATTTAAATGATTCTAAAAAGAAGATGTCACCATATTAATGTCCCACCACATAAGCATTATGTAATCCTCTTTGCTTTCAGTGCAGAAGAACACTCATTACATGATGATCTTTGATGCCTTTGTTATTCTGACTTGCTTGGTTTCGTTAATCCTCTGCATTAGATCTGTGATTAGAGGACTTCAGCTTCAGCAGGTAGGGAATGTTGCTTTCTAGGAATGCTACTGACATTTTCACTGACAGAGACATTCACTGTGCCTCCCCTCTTTTCCCTAAAGGAGTTTGTCAATTTTTTCCTCCTCCATTATAAGAAGGAAGTTTCTGTTTCTGATCAAATGGAATTTGTCAATGGATGGTACATTATGATTATTATTAGTGACATATTAACAATCATTGGATCAATTCTAAAAATGGAAATCCAAGCTAAGGTAATATTTTTTCCTAATCATGCTATTGTTAGTGTCAGATTTGCATTAATGGTAACATATTTTTCCAGAATGTGAGAATTTTCAGAATGAATTGTTTTTTCCAAACTGTGTATCAAGTAGACTTGAAATTGGTAATGGTAATTTTCTTAAATCTAGTCAGGAGGTCTCTTAGGCAGAGTTTTTCAAAGTGTGATCCACAAACCATTGCATCAGAATCATTGGGTGCCTGGTAAAAATGTACAATGTTAGACCTACTGAGTTCAGACTCTTCGGCGGGGCCTGTGAATTCTTACACACACCAAAATTCATACACAACCAAAGTAACTAAGGTAAGAGTTTAAAAAAAAAAAAAAAATCTTACAAGAAATGCTCGAATCTTTAACAAAAATGAGTGGGGCTGTAGGGGAAAGTGAGGTCAAGGCACTATGGTGTGCATGCTTGCGTTTGTTTCCTCCGTCCATTCAAGATGAGAATGCTCCCATTTTCTTACTTTCCCATTGATGTGCTACAAGCTTATCCATTTTAAGACTAACCTAGCCTAAAAATCAACTGTCCCACAAAATAAAAGTCAAATTAAAAAACTAATAGTGTTCAAACTAATCTTGTTCAAACTTATGTTTCCCTAGTCTTGATGCAACTGATTGAGTCACCTGGGGAGTTGGTTATAAACCCGGGCAGAGACCCCAAATGCAATGGCTCAGAGAAGATAGGAGCTTATTTCTCTCTTATGTAATAGTCAGGATGGGTTTTACAGATTGGTGAGTAACTCAACGTCTCACAGTCATTCAGGCGCCCACGCTCCTCCCATTTTGTTTCTCTGCCACCCCTTAAGGACTTGCCCTGACTGCATGATTACTGCTGTGTTGCCTCAAACAGGTTGCAGCTTATGGGAAGCAAAAACATGGTATGGTGGAAGCTCTCCCATAGAGCGATGGCTTGGCTCAAGAGTGGTCAACTTTATTTCTGTACATATCCCACTGGATAGAATTTAGTCAATTCTAACTGCAGAGGGAGCCAGGGAACACAGCCCAGGCATGTGCCTAAGAAGGGGAGAATGGGTTTAGGTCGACACTTAGCAGCTGCCACTATATGTGGCTATAGTATGCATTATTGGAATAGATGTTTAACTTTAGGGACAAATAAAGAAAAAACCAAAACAACAAAAAAGAGGAGTAAGGGGAGAGATGTGCAGCAAATCTTTATTTTTTACCAACCTAAATTATCATTAATTTCAGTGAACCCTAAATGGTGTCCAACAAAATATCTTTCTATATTTTTCTAGACTATTCACTGTCTCTGCCTCACAGATGATCATATCATGTTTTCTTCTCTTCTGAAACCTCGAATACCCTTGTTGTATCCTCATTCTAAGCTGATGACCTTACTTCCTATTTCACAAAAATAATAGAAAAAAACACAGAATTTCCACAAACCCCCACCTAATTTATCTGCCTCCTGCCATCAGTGCCCATATCCTGTGCTTTTTTTCTGTGGGTATATTATTTAGGCCACTATTCAGGGCCAGCCCCTCCCACCTGCCTACGAGAGGCCATCACCACTTGTTTATTCACGGGCACAGCTCCAGCTAGTTTTCCTTCTCTTGGGGATCATCAGTTTCCCTCTCTCTACAAGGTCATTCCCATTAGCATGTTTTTGCCCCTTTTCTTAAGAGATAATATCTCAACCCTAATTCCTCCCCCTAACTTACTACACTCATTTATTTAGCAAAATATCTTTAAAAAGTAGTTAATCTTGTTTCTGATTCTGCTCCTCCCCTCCCCCACCCGTTTTTTTAAAGAGATAGGGTTTCACTCTATTGCACAGGCTGGAGTGCAGCGGCGCAATTATAGCTCACTGCAGCCTCAAACTCCTGGGCTCAAGCAATTCTCCCACCTCACAGCCCCCCAAAATCTCATTCTTTCTATGTCTGTTCCAGTCAGGCTGCCCTGCCACTCCAAGGAAAGTGTTCTTTTCAGCGTCCTCTCATGCTGATAAGTCCAATAACCAACTATGTACCCTCATCCTGACCTAGCAGCAGCTTTGAACACTGCCGAGCACATGCTTTCACTGGACTATCACCTGTTTTTCCTCCTGAGTCACTGGCTGGTCTTCTGACTTGCCTTGGCTGGTTCCCTCTCATCTCACCAACCTATTAAGGTGATAATGCTTCAAGGCATAGTGCTTGGACATCTTCTCTTTCTGCCACTGTCTTGGTAATCTCATCATGTTCCATAGCTTAGTATCTATATGCCAATGATTCCCAAATCTATACCCCCACTTAGAATTCTTTCCTGAACTCCAGATTTGCATATCCACCATCTAGTCTATATCTCCACTTGGATGTATGCTTTTCCTTTCAAATTTAACATACCTAAAACAGAACATCTAAAGCCCCCACCTCTGCAGTCAAAACCTGCTTCTCCCATAGCCTTTCTAATTTCAGTTAATGGTAACTCTTATCAGTTACTCAAGCCAAAAATCATGGATTCATCACAGACTCCTCTCTTTCACTAATCTCCTCTTTGCCATATCTAATCCAAGAGGAAATCCTATTGTTCTACCTTCATTGGCCAGGCACTGTGGCTCATATAATTCCAGCACTTTTGAGAGGCTGAGGCGGGAGAATGGCTTGAGCCCAGGAGTTCCAGACCAGCCTGGGAAACACAGTGAGACCCCATCTCTATGAAAAATAAAAAACATTAGCTGTCAAGGTGGCATGTGTCTGTAATCCAAGCTACTTGGGAGGCTGAGGTGGGAGGCTTTCTTGAGCCTGGGAAGTCAAGGCTGCATTGAGCCGTGGTTGTGACACTGCACTCCAGCTTGGGTGACACAGTGAGACCCCTGTTTCAGAAAAAAAAATCACCTCATCAATTCTACTATTACCAGCCTGGTCGAAGCTACCATCTCTCATTTATATTATTGCAATAGCTTCCTCACTCCTCCAACAACCTGCTCTCAACCACAGCAGCCAACATCTGATCATGTCACCTCTGTTTGTGGTTCTCAAATCTCCCCAGTTGAGTTAGAGGAAAAGACTAACTTGGTGAGTGCCACCTTATCTCTATAACTGTATACCTTTTCTATTGCTCACTCCAGCCAGATGCACTATCTTGCCAAGCACCCTCCTGTCTCAGGGCCTTTGCACTTGCCAGTCCCTGTGCCTGGAAGTCTTCTCCCCTAGATTTTTCCCTGATTTGCTCCCTCCCTCCCTTCAGATCTTTGCTCAAATGCCTCCTTTTTAGTGAGACCTTCTCTGGTCACTGTATTTAAAATGACAAACCCATACCCATTCCTCATCCCCTCCTCTGAATTTTCTCTTCAGCAATTATCAGCAGCAAATGTCCCCAAAGTTTCTATTAACTTATTTCTATTGTCTCTCTCTTCCCTCCACTAGAATGTAAGCTTTATGACAGCAGAGAATTTTGTTTGTTCACTGCTTTAGCAGCTAGAACAGTGCCTGACTCATAGTTACCTCAATATTTATTGCCAAATGAATTTCTGCTTTATAATCTGATTACATTTTTCCACTTTGTCCTAGAGTCTAACTAGTTATGATGTCTGTAGCATACTTCTTGGGACTTCTACCATGCTTGTGTGGCTTGGAGTCATCCGATACCTTGGTTTCTTTGCAAAGTACAATGTAAGGAATTCCACGGATCTCCATGCTATTGGTATTTCTCTCAAAGTTATTGCACTGCTTTGGCTAAAGGACAAAGCGATTCTAATGGCCTCTCTTACTTTCCCAGCTCCTCATTTTGACCCTTCAGGCAGCGCTGCCCAATGTCATCAGGTTCTGCTGCTGTGCTGCTATGATTTACTTAGGCTACTGCTTCTGTGGATGGATCGTGCTGGGGCCTTACCATGACAAGGTACTGATAAACAACTTTTTTCCTATTACTATTAAGCCGTTAGCATAGTGCCAGTGGCTTGTTATCCTTTTTCAATGAACTCCTTTTATTCTGTGATTCAGCTTAAAATGTTGAAGGTAATATATCTAGTGCCATATTTATAAAGTGATAGGGTGTGACTGGCTTGAGAGAATATTTGATGTGCTCAACTGTGTCAAATTCCTTCTTGCAGTATATCAGGTAATTAAGTTCCGTTTACCACCAGTGAAGTCAAGTTTAGTCAATTTGATTCATCGATATATCCAAGAGCAGTCTATTCAGATAAGCCTTCTCAAAATGTGACTTTATTTAAAAAGTAGCATGGGGGAAACTTGTAGAAATATTTGAAAATTTTGTTACTACAACTATAGTTTGGAATATTATGCCCTTAAATGAAATAAACTTTAAAATGAAATGTATGAGCATGCACGGTTGGGACCTGGGTATCTCTGCACAGGCATTTCAAGGTCTCTTTAAGGTAAAGGGCAGATGCAAGGCTTGATTCAGAAAAGCACTGAGGGTGCAGACCAGCTCCTGCATTTGATTCAGGCTGCTCCAAGAGAAAGCTGCTTGTCCCAGGAAAAAAATAGTAGGCTTATATATGTTATATGCATCACAAAGCAAATGTGTGTGGTTACCTCAGGTTATTTGTTTGAAAATGGTAACTTGGGTTATCTGGTCCCATTATCTTTAATATGATGTCATGAACAAAGGTTTCCAATGGGAAGGAACATGGAATAAAGTGAACTTTTCTCTTTTCTTTTTCCAGTTTCGTTCTCTGAACATGGTCTCTGAGTGCCTTTTCTCTCTGATAAATGGAGACGATATGTTTGCCACGTTTGCAAAAATGCAGCAAAAAAGTTACTTGGTCTGGCTGTTTAGTAGAATTTACCTCTACTCATTCATCAGCCTCTTCATATATATGATTTTAAGTCTTTTCATTGCACTGATCACTGATACATATGAAACAATTAAGGTAGGTTTATCAAGAGCCTTTAGTAGCATTGTCCTATAACTTGTAGAGTAGCAGTAAAATTCAGTACCTAATGGCAGAAGAAAAGTTGATGAAATGTTACTTTCTTCAGGATAGCAAAAAAGGACCTTATTTTTAGAGACTGATAAACAGAAATAGAGGGAAAATTGAATGTTGAAAGTCTTAGTCTCTAAGTAGTTATGCTTTCTCACACAAGCTGTCTAACCTTTTATTAGAATTATAAGGGTCATTAGAAGTCTGGGGGGGTAAAGAGTGAAAAATTTTCTAAATAAAGAATGAAAAGGGTTAGTAAATATTGAGTGAATAAAACATATGGCATTTCAGAAAGCCAAAATATTGTGGGGAACACAAAAAATCCAATTTTCATAAAGAAAAATTGACCCCTTTGTTTGGAGTGTACTGTAACTATGCCCATTGCTCTTTGGAAGGCCCTGCAGGGCACAAGCCCAGGGCCCAGCCTCCAGAATAGCAAAAGGATTAATGGGTCCAGTACTAGCATGTAGCTTTATACAGTCAGATACCTGAACTGAAAAACTATTGTCATTCATATAAGATCTTTTAAAAATCAGTTTGAGCCCATTGAAATACGGAAAGGCAGAAAAATTATCCACATATGTTTCCATTTCCAATAACCTTATATTGTTAGGTGTGTTTGTGGCACAGATACTTCCACTTGGGGACTTTTCTTTCTGGGTATGAGAGGGGTAAAGAAACATGAAGCCATGTGATTGGCCCTAGGGATAAAGAGAACGCCTTGGTTTGGAGCTGATAATGATGAATACTTTGCTCATGAAGCCAGGGCTGTGACTTCATCCTTACTGAACAAGATTTCAGGGACCAAATGTCCTCCTTGCTCTCTCATCTGCTCAGCAGATGTGTCCTTTGGATCACCAAGGCAACTGGGAAAGAATGTAGTTGTAACTTCAGATCCTTCCAAATGGTGCTCTAAAAGTTCACTGCCTCCAACTCTGCATGCAGAGAACTATGTGTTATTCGAGGGTGACATCTGAGAGCTCTAAGGGTAACATGAGTTTTCTCCTTTGATGACATAAGCCTGAAACTCGTATTTTAGATGCTAACCTCTCTCCGTGGGCTCAGGGCCCTTGCCAAATGGGCAAGCTAAGTTACTTTTGATCCTTTCTAATCATGGCATGTCCTAGAAATTTTAGGTCCCAAACTGATATAAATATGAGGCCCTTAAACAAACTTGTCTGCCTGGAAGACTGACTCCAAAAGGGTGTGCAGATTGGAAAGTTCCCTTACAGCATTCAGACCTTTGTCCAGACACCTGGGCCAGCTCAGGAGAGTCCAAGACTGTGCTGAGGTCTTCTGGGCAAGGCCAGGGATTTCCATCTCTTAGCCTGCTAGAAAACCTTGTTAATTTAGATCCACTGGGCCTGAACCATATTCCTTCAAAAATGCCTGCATCACACTGGTCTAGAAGTCACAGGCCTACAGGGCAGAGTAGTGACAGAGGTTCTCCGACTTGGGATGGGGCTGACTCAATTCTCCCTGGAAGGACAACTAAGACTTAGACTCAGTGTGCCCATTTGGGTTTCAGTGGACCCAGAAAGAGAACTCAGGTAGGCAGCTGCAGAATCCCAGGCCCACTTTACCTCCGCCAAACCTGAGTGACTCTAGAGGCTACATCTCCTTGCAGGTACTCGGAAGTAACTATACTCTCTCTGTAGAAAACCCCCTCCCTTGCCAAATGATCCATTTTGAATTTGGAATGAAGCTGTTTTCAAGGGGCTTATTAATGAAAGCTTTTAACATTCTTCTGTTTAGCATTACCAACAAAATGGTTTCCCAGAGACTGAACTTCGTACATTTATATCAGAGTGCAAAGATCTACCCAACTCCGGAAAATACAGATTAGAAGATGACCCTCCAGTATCTTTATTCTGCTGTTGTAAAAAGTAGCTATCAGGTTTATCTGTACTTTAGAGGAAAATATAATGTGTAGCAGAGTTGGAAGACTATATGGATATTCTGAGATCAGATGTAGTATGTTTGAAGACTGTTATTTTGAGCTAATTGAGATCTATAATTCACCAATAACTGTTTATATTTTTAAAGAGCAATATTTAATGTCTTTGCAGTTTTATGCTGGGCTTGTTTTTAAAAATAACTTCAATGAGGAAAGCTATTGGATTATTATTATTTCTTGTTTATTTTGCCATGGCTTTAGAATGTATTCTCTGTGCCTCTCTTTTGCTCTGAAACTCTTGCTTCCCGCTATTCTGATTGTGTGGACTGTATAATCAGTGGAAAACAATCCCTGGTCTGACTGTGACTTCGGACAACTCAGTAACCCTAGCTTGGACCACTCTCAGGCGTCCATCCTTGAGAGACTGGGGGTCATTACCATATATACAGTAATCATTGCATTTTTAAATCTTCTCTTAAAAGGAAGAATAAGAGTGCACCAGAATGAGAGTGTGACAGCTAACAATGTGATACAGCCATGTGTCACTTAGGACAGAGATACAGTCTGAGAAATGTGTTGTTAGGTGATTTTGTCATTAAACATCATAGCAGGTACTTCCATAAACCTAGATGGTATAGCTTACTACACACCTAGGCTATTTGGTATAGCCTGTTGGTCCTAGGGTACAAATCTGTATAACATGTTACTGTATTGAATACATTAGGCAATTCTAACACAATGGTAAGTATCTGCACATAGAAAAGGGACAGTAAAAATATGGTTTTATAATATTCTGGGACTACCATTGTACATGCGGTACATCGTTGACCAAAACATCGTTATCCAGCATATGACTGCATTTGGTTATGAAAGGTAACTGTTATTTGATTCTGCTTTTAGTTCTTAAGAGGATCAAGTTTTTAAATACTCATTTACAAGTTTTCTATCCTCCTTCAGTGTTAAAGTAGAAAGTAAAAAGAGTATCTTATACATGCATGAAATTAAAGCATATACCAAATGCATTTTTGATCAAGTAGTGATTATTTTATTAGTACTTGAGCAGCCTGTTAAAACTAGTGATGTACTATACCTTTCATAGGCACATTATGTCTCACAGCAAAGTGTTTTGGGGTGAGAGGCTGTGGTTTCATGGGGCAAGGTTCTATAACTCACATTACAGATATTTCAGGGCTGGGCACAGTGGCTCATGCCTATAATCCCTGCACTTTGAGAGGCCAAGGCAGGAGGATTGCTAGAGCCCAGGAGTTCAAGACCAGCCTGGGCAACATAGTGAGACTCATCTCTACAAAAAATAGAAAAAACTAGCTGGCATGGTGGTGCATGCCTGTAGTCCCAGCTACTTGGGAGGCTAAGGCAGGAGGATTGCTTGAGCCCAGGAAGTCGACTGCAGTGAGCTGTGATCATGCCACTGCACTCCAGCCTGGGTGACAGAGTGAGACTCTGTCTCAAATATGTATACACATACATATACGTGAAAACAATTATGCTTAAAATTTTAAAATAAGAGAAATGTGTGCTGTAAAAAGATATAGAAATAGTCTCTACTCCTTATAGACTGCCTTATAGACTGCTAATTGAGAACTGCATGGATTTTCAACACATGAATATTTATTGTGTTTACTGTTTATTCAAGTAGAAGTGAATTCAATTATATGCAGTAAAGATCTCAAGGCAAACTTTTTTAAAAAAACACTGATTTTTAAATTTCTAACTTTGTTTTACTGAGATTTTATTATTTAATCATAATGACAGGCATAATAATGACTCCAGGTGTTGAAATGGGAGGTTTTATAACAGGTATAAGTTGTTTCTGAAGTACCTGAGGCTTTAAAAAATAAAAAAATCTAAATATCTAAGTGACTATTTTGGGGACAGTTCTAATATTTATAATACTATCATTTTTAGAAATTACTTGAATTCTATGTGAGTTTTGAAATAATGTTTATTATCTGATAAATCCTTTTCTTTCCACCTTGTGAGATTTTTAGACTAACAGTACTTCAGTGGAAACATGAAACCACTGACCCAGTGTTCAGCCTGGAGTTTTGCTTTGCTCTGAAGTCATTATGTTTCTTCTGTAGAATCACAGCCAGTGACTTGGTGCCTTCACATCTCTCTCCTGATTCTCCAGGCTCTCTTATTGTGGCAGGAGTCCCTGATAAATTCCAAGGCTTAATTTTTGGTAATGATGTCCATGAGAGAATAGCTCTTCTGTCTACTGAAAGAAATAGCACTGACTGACTTTTTTGAACTGTCCTCAAACCAGTACAATGGCTTGATCTCGGTAGGCAGACAAATTATGGGCCAGTCATTTTAGAGTTCTCCTTACCTGTATATATGTACCATAGAGAATGCCAAGGCAGTTGTAAGAAAGAACATAGAATTGAAGTCATTTTTTTCTTCCAGGCTTCTAGTCTCCTTAGCCCAGGAAATCAGGGCTGGATTTTTGTCAATGATACTCCCTTTTTCAGGAAGTCAGATTCTCTGTCCCCTCCTCCTGCCATAATGATTTTCAGGGTTGTAAGCATAAGGGGATTTTTTTTTTTTTTTTTTTTTTGAGACAGTTTTGCTTTGTTGCCCAAGCTAGAGGCTGGAGTATAGTGGAGTAATCTCACCTC